>NC_053498.1:5764709-6070542 GCF_905171775.1 Rana temporaria
TACCCCCACCCCCCTGAGATTTACAACCCCCAGCCTAGTAACTCACACGACCCTTGTAACCCCTCAGCCTAATAAACCCCTCACTAGCCGTATTACACCCAGCCTAAACCACCCGAGCCTTATAACCCCCAACCTTATAACTCCAAGCTATATAATCCCTCAGCCTTTAAACCCCCAACCTAATAACCCCCCCCCCCCCCCAGTCTTATAACACCCCAGCCTAACAATCCTTCAGCCCTAAACCAACCCAAACTTACAACTCTCAAGATTCCAGATGTTAGATAAGTGCAGTAATAATTGTGCGCCCCCCACCCTATTCACAGAGGTGTAGCAGCAGCCGGCAAACTTACGTGTGTCCTCGCCGCAGCACAGACGCCGATCTGCAGGGAGCATCACCGACCACTGGAATATATTCATCGCCTGTGGTCTGAGAGCAACCACTTCCTCTAGAAGACATGAAATTCATGTTCCCTCATATCGAGGTGGAAGGGCTCATGATGTCACTCAAGCAGAATTTAACTTTTTAGCTCCTTGCAATAAATAAAAGTAGAAGCCTTAACCCCCCCCCCCCCTCCAGTCTTGTCCAGTTGTACCGACACTCTCCTGGACTGAAATGTCTTTCTATAATTTCAGACTGCCTAGGAACCCCCCTCCCCCCCCATATACTACACCCATCATTACACAGGACCCCCCCCCCCATATACTACCCCCATCATTACACAGGACCCCCCCATATACTACCCCCATCATTACACAGGACCCCCCCATATACTACCCCCATCTTTACACAGGACCCCCCCATCTACTACCCCCATCATTACACAGGACCCCCCATATACTACCCCCATCATTACACAGGACCCCCCCATATACTACCCCCATCATTACACAGGACCCCCCCATATACGACCCCCATCATTACACAGGACCCCCACCATATACTACCCCCATCATTACACAGGACCCCCATATACAGTGTATAAATATATGTACAACTCCTAGGATGTGTATAAATCCTCTACACACTGTAAATTTAACTAAACTGACTACCCAGCTCTATCTATCTATCTATCTGGTAGAAAAGACACGGTGTCTCTCTCTCTCTCTCTCTCTCTCTCTCTCTCGAACTTACTGGCTGTCTGATCTGTAACAACGCGGGTACACATTAAACGCGGCTGCCTTGCAGGCGGCCTTATATAGCGTGGGGCGTGTACTAAACCCCCTGAGCCAGAATTGGCCAAAGCCACCCTGGCTTTGGCCAATTATTGTTCTTCGTTTTTTGCGCGCTGTGATTGGCCAAGCATGCGGGGTCATAGTGCGTGCTTGACCAATCATCAGCGCACAATGCCGCAGTGAATTATGGGCTGTTGCGCGTCACTCGAATTTGGCGAGAACGACCCATTTTGTTCGAAATTCGTCGAACGTACGAACAGACGATGTTCGAGTCGAACATACGTTCGAATCGAACACAAAGCTCATCCCTACTGGCAACTGATAAGAACAGATACTACACTTGATCTTAGCCAAAAGGCCGAGAAGCGATTCAGGCAGACCTCTAATCCTGAGAGCTCCACTTTAAGATGTTAATAGCTTAGTCCCACATGAAGACATTGTTTTGCCAAATGCGATGACATCACCGCGCTCACAGTGAGCCCAGCCATACACCAAACCTCACCATCTCCCATTACCGATAATCCCGACCGAATCGGATTACAGAACACGCTCCTTCCAGAGGAAAAGAAAATGACCGGCCTTGTAATAATAATCGCATTACCTCAGGCGACATGAAAGATCCAAGAATGTGGAAAGAAATTTGCATCTTCTATTAGAGATACGGGAAGTTTCTGGTGTGGGGGAGCACCGGAAATGTACAACCATGCAAATCACTTCATGTCAGAGTTATTATGGAATCCAAGGGGGTCCATTAACCCCTTCAATACCGGGGGGCACTCCAGAAGCAGGCAGAACAGGGAGGGGAACCCTAAGCTTTAAACCCTTCTTAAACATCTAATTACACCCTCTATCACCAATAACCACCTTGCCAATCGGTGATAGGCGGCAAAACTCTTTGACCCCCCCTAACATGTTCTCCCCAATAATGCCCTGTTGATATATCCATTGCCTAAATATACCATCCTTTTTTCCACCCTACAAATGTACCTATGTATTTAGGAAAACAAGAAATAAGGTCCTGTATCCACACTTGACCCCTTGAAATATATGGATGTCTATTCACTAGGGAACTAAAATAATAGAGAGAAAAATTATCTAATTATCTAATGTTTAAATCTGTTTTTTTTTTTTCTTTTGAAAACCAATATGTATGTATATATATATATAAATATGGATGTGAAAAAATTTAATTTCAAATATCCTTGATCAGGGAATTGGATACAATGTGAAAATATCCATTTGCTGTAATATTTGAACAGTTTTTAATCCTATTGACTGTCAGCATGCAATTGATCCCTTACTTGTTACCATCGCTGGTTGTTACAGGCTTTTCTGTCCTGTTCTTTATCTGCCATCTTGTGGTCAATTAACCTCACTGCATTTATATTGTCTGCTTGAGCTACTACAAATGGGGTTTTTTTACCTAGGTTCTTTTTTCCTTGTTGTGGTCCATTCTTACTAACGGGTCATCAAACTACTATTAGTTTTTCTCTCTCCTCGCCCCGATATATATATTTTTTCATTTATCATATATTTTATTTTTTTACTCATACTGGTTTGTTGATGCGGCTTCTTCCAGTGATTTCTATCTTAACCTGGGGGCTGGCATGATCTATGATTACGATCGATGCCGCCCCGCCTATAGTCACGCCCACTTGTTGGGTCTCGTGGGGATAGGCAGGCATGGATATGCATGTCAGCAGGGACACAGTTCGCCCATTGGTTGGAGCTCATTCAACCCCAGCTGATGTTCTTTTGTTTATGCGCCGTAGGCCCAGGCGCGATGACGATGACGTCATCGCGTCTCTCCGACGTGACACACCCTCCCTGATCAGGCCTATTTAAAGCCAGCTCCAGCCGTTGCCTCGGCGTGGAGCACAGGCTGCTACCTCCCCGGGACACACATCACTTCACAAGCGGCAAGGTAATACCCTATTGCTATCCCTGTTTATTTGCTACTTTCACTCGCTGTGCATATGGGTTATTCTGGCCATTCTTTATATAGGTTTCAAAGCCTCTTCTGCCCTCTACTGCAGATAGTGCAGTGTAGTTACCCAGCGACGGAATCTACTTTCCCTCCAGGTTCTTTTCACCTGTCTTCTGCCTTGCTGGTCCCGGTTGTTGCCTTTTTATACTATCTTCGAGGTAATTCAACTACTTTTGATATTTGTCATTCCTGACATCTTATTTATTTACCATTTTGGCTGCTGTCTATATTCTCATTAGGTTTCACCATATGCACAGAAACATTTACCTGCTCCCCCTTCTCTCTCCTAGAACCTATTACTATTGTGGCTCCCCTTACCATCAGGAAATCGTGTCTTTATTGCTAACCGGGTAGGTCTCCTATTTGGCCCTCTTTGTTTGCTCAAGCGCAATATTATGCATATATATATGCGTACATTGTTTACACATATATAAAGCTACATACACACTGAGATATTTTGCTTGTCAGTTTCTGGTTATTATATTTTTTTCTCTGTTTTAACAGCTCATGTACCTACATTTTGGTACTAACCTAACGATCCTTGATGTATTCAGATGACCACCAACTTCATTGGTATTATGTTTGGCTCTATTGCATGCTGCCCTTCATTTTTTATTGGATTATGTTTTATGTTATCTAGATGTTAAAAATGTACAACTCTCTTTCAGACACATACAAGTAGCAATACTTTCGTGTTATAAAACCATACAACTCGTCCAGAAGAAGCCGAAAGGCGAAACGCGTCGGCGAGACGTTTTATTGCTCGAATATGTATCTATGTTCTCTTTCTTGATAACATTTTTTATATGAATTTTTCTGTATATGTACTATTTTGTAATTAAACTTTATTTTTATAACAATATACGTCCCTGTGATTGCCCTCTAAAGTCCGCCATGTCGCTACTTTTTTTGTAGTACAATTCTTTTCTTTTTGAAGGGAGGGGAACCAGTGTTGGGGAGGCAATTACAGGAAAGATGCCCTGTCTCTCTCTCTGCAGCAGCTAAAAGCCGGCAGGTGGAGGGGGGGGGGAACTGGCTTTCAGCTGCTGCAGAGAGCTGCACAGGAAATCCTTCTGTAACTGCCCCTCTGCCAAACCACACCAATTCCCCCTGCTGTTCGGGCCCCCCAGTGTGCCCGGGCCCCCTACAGGACGACTGGTGGTCCCCCCCCCTCCTATCAGCGGCCCGTGAGTGGAACCTCGGATCACGAGTAACGCGGTTAACCAGCTTTTCACAATACGAGTGCTGCATTTTCTATTATCCTAAGTGTTGTCTCACAAAACGAGCAGGATTCAGGACAAAGCGGTGTGTAGCACCGCTGGAGCCAATCGGCGTTGTTCGGAAATGCACGGGAAAGCCCCGCGGACAGCTCGGCAAACCTCATGAACCGAGTCTTTCCGAGGTTTGCCGAGCTGTCCTCAGGCCTTTCCGGCCGTTTCCGAGGCTCTCCGGCGCCCCCCCTCACCTCTGGCCACCTGCGGTATTGCATGCCATTGAAGTCAATGCGGAACAATTTTCCTTTCCATTGACTTCTACGGGGGGAAAAAAAAAAAAAATCGATTTGGATTACGAGCATTCTCCTGGAACGGATTATTCTCGTAATCCGAGGTTCCACTGTAATAAATAGAAACCCAGTGGTGATCAAAATGCCACCAAAAGAAAGGATCTAAAATTGTATTTGGGTGCAGAGTTGCATGACTGCGCAATTACCAGTTAAAAATAGGACAGCGCTAAACAGCAAAAAAATAAATAAATACCCTGGTCATAAAGGGGGTAAAATCTTCCGGAGGTCAGGTGGTCAATAGAGCCAAAGATGTGCGCATGGAAGGTAGACACTCGAAAACGTATTTCTTTGACACCCATCCAATCCCGGTCTTCACATTCAACCCAGGGGCGGACTGACCCTTCGGGCTCTCGGGCACTGCCCGAGCGCCCCAAACCACTAGGGGGCCCCATCAGAGTTGCCAGCCACAGTAAAACCAGGGACAGAATGTAAAAACCTGTGTTTTAAAAAAAAAATAAAAATCCCAGGATTATAGCTGCCCCGCATCTCCAATGTGTATGTATATTGTGTGTGCGCAGGGCCCCAACAGGAATTATCGGGCCCCTTACACATCTTCAGGCATGGGCCCCCTGGAGAAGAGAACGGGGGAGTTTGGGGTGCTGCCGCCTGAAATTGAGAAGATAGATACATAGATAGATAAAAAAGGGGGGTAGCCATCGGGGGGCCCTTTAACCACTTGCCGACCTCCTCATGTAAATATACATCAGCAGAATGGCACGGACAGGCACATGCACGTACCTATACGTCCTCTGCTTGACGTGGGTCGGGGGTCTGATCGGGACCCCCCCCCCTGCTACATGCGGCGGTCGGGTTCCCTCGGGGAGCGATCCGGGACGACGGCACAGCTATTTGTTTAGCCGCCCCACCACGATCGCTCCCTGGAGCTGAAGAATGGGGAGAGCCGTATGTAAACACAGCTTCCCCGTGCTTCACTGTGGCGGCGCATCGATCGAGTGATCCCTTTTATAGGGAGACACGATCGATGATGTCACTCCTACAGCCACACCCCCCTACAGTTGTAAACACACTAGGTGAACCCTAACTCCTACAGCGCCCCCTGTGGTTAACTCCCAAACTGCAACTGTCATTTTCACAATAAAGAATGCATTTTAAATGCATTTTTTGCTGTGAAAATGACAATGGTCCCAAAAATGTGTCAAAATTGTCCAAAGTGTCCGCCATAATGTCACAGTCACGAAAAAAAACGCTGATCGCCGCCATTAGTAGTAAAAAAAAAAAAAAAAAAAAAATGCAATAAAACTATCCCCTATTTTGTAAACGCTATAAATTTTGCGCAAACCAATCGATAATTGCGATTTTTTTTTTACCAAAAATAGGTAGAAGAATACATATCGGCCTAAACTGAGGGAAAAAATTTTTTTATATATGTTTTTGGGGGATATTTATTATAGCAAAAAGTAAAAAATATTGCATTTTTTTCAAAATTGTCGCTCTATTTTTGTTTATAGCGCAAAAAATAAAAACCGCAGAGGTGATCAAATACCACCAAAAGAAAACTCTATTTGTGGAAAAAAAAAAAAAAGGACGCCAATTCTGTTTGGGAGCCACGTCGCACAAGCGCGCAATTGTCTGTTAAAGCGACGCAGTGCCGTTTTGCAAAACCTGGCCTGGGCATTTAGCTGCCTAAAGGTCCGGGGCTTAAGTGGTTAATAAAAATATATTTAAAAAAAATATATATATTTTTATAAAAAAAAAAAAAAAAAAAAAAAAAAAAAAAAGGGGGGTTGCCATCTGGGGCCCTGTGGGCCTCCGGGCCCCTGGGAACCTCCGGACCCCTTACAGGTGTACTGCCTGTACCCCCCTGATGGCGGCCCTGTGTGTATACCGTTTGTGTGTATACTGTGTAGCCCCATAATCTTCTATTGCCCGGGGGTCCCATGAGTTGTCAGTCCGCCCCTGATTGTCAAAACACAAGCCGCTGTCGCAATCGTTTTTTCCTGAGCAGACGAGGAAATGATGAAATACACACAACCATTTTATGTGAACTTCCCCTCCGATGTCTGAATTTGCAGAGAAGTGGAAAATTAAACAAATTGTATGAACTAGTTTTATATACATGCAGCTCAATTATAGAAACATGACCTTCATACCGTTTCCTTCGGGTTTGTAATAAACCCCCCCCCCTCCCCCGATGGGCTCACGTGCGACTGGATTACAATTTATCTTGGGTCACGCTGTATACATTTTCCAGATCTGCCCCCCCCCCCCAGTCTCACCCCAACTGCTGAAGCAGATTATATTTACCCCCTTCTTGACCAGAGCATTTTTTTGGCGATTCGGCACTGCGTCGCTTTAACCACTTCAGCCCCGGACCAATATGCAGGCAAAGGACCTTGCTCCTTTTTGCGATACGGCACTGCGTCGCTTTAACCGACGGTCGTGCGACGTGGCTCTTGAACAAAATGTACGTCCTTTTCCCCCCCACAAATAGCTTTCTTTTGGTGGTATTTGATCACCTTCGTGACTGCGACATTTTGGCGGACACATCGGACACTTTTGGCACCATTTTAGGACCATTGTCATTTACAGCGATCAGTGCTATAAAAATGCAACGATTACTGTGTAAATGACACTGGCAGGAAAGGGGGTTAAACACTAGGGGGGCGATGAATGCGTTAAGTGTGTTCTAGGGAGTGATTTTAACTGTGGGTGGGGGGGGCTGGGCAGTGTTGCCAACTGTCCGTATTTTTATGGACAGTTTGTTGTAAAAACGGGCACTTTTTTCCCCCGTTCGTAAATGTCCGTGGCTGCTGGAATGTGCCAGTAAAAATAGCCAAGATCAGTTTTGGCTTGGAACTGCACATGGAGATTGGAGGCAGGGGGAGATTGTGGCTGCTGTGGCACCGCAGGGGGGAGATTGGAGGGGGGGGGGGGAGAAGGGAGGCACTGCAGATGGGGAGAATGGAAGCAGGGGGGAGATTGTGGCACCGCAGGGGGGGGGGGGGAGATGGGACTTAATATTTGTTATTTTTGATACAATAAGGGCAAATTATGTTTTTTTTACCTTAAATCACATTGCTATTTGCCTTGTTTGCAGCCTAAAAACTGAAATTTGCACCTAAAAATGTAATTTGGTAACTTTTGTGAAATTCCAGTAAAAACGTGGCCGTGCCAGTAAATTTCAATCTGGTAGGTTGGCAACAATGGGGCTGGACCACCAGTGCCATGACCGTGATCACCGCTCCCAACGACAGGGAGCAGTAGATCACAGTCATGTCTCTAGGCAGAACAGGGAAATGCCTTGTTTACACCTCATTCTGCCTCTCCATGCCATGATCGCAGGACACTGGCGGACAGAGTCTGCGGACACAATCACTAACGAGCACGGTGGCATATTCAAAAAGGGCCACACAGGTACGCTTGTTTGCCTGTACGAGCCCTTCTGTCGACGTACATCTGTGTGCGCTTGGTCGGCAAGCAGTTAATATACACACACACTGAAGGACTTTATTCTTGGCAGGGCCATGGAAGGGGGGGGTGGGGGTCCAGGTACTACCAGTCCTTCTGTATGGGGCCTCATACACTAGTCCAAGTCTCATTCCTGCTGTTAGAAACCACAGTGCCCTGTACAGCAAATTTGACAAGCCCCCCCCTAAACACCGTTTACTAGGCTTCCGCTATGAATGAACACAGTGAGTGATTGGTATAGATCACTCATTGTGTTCATTCAGGAAAGAAAGGGGCCGTTAAATGTGACACACTTACCTAGGGAAGCTGGAAGCACTGCGTGAGGGTAGACAATGGGGGCTTGGACAGTATAGGGAACCTATGGTGCACAGGCAGGGCGATTACTGGAACCGATCCCCCCTGTATGGTTCTCTGCAGCAGCTGAAAGCCGCCTTCTCTCCCTCTGGCTTTCAACCATGCAGGAGATTTTAGTAATTGTTACACACCCGCCGATCACCCTTCCTGTGCACCCTACATTTTCCTATACCGTCCCAAGCACCACCCGTCCGCCCCCCCATACCGTCCGCCCTGATCTACGCAGTGCTGCTTGCTTCCCTCCTACCGGCAGCTACAAGCACACAATAGTGCCTTCAGGATGGAGAATATTTTTCCCTATACTGTCCAAGCCCCCCTGTGTGAGCTCAACACCACCCACGCAGTGCTGCTGGCTTCCCTCATCTCCTTCCCATGGCAGCTGCAAGCACACAATAGGATCCTTCAGGATGTAGAGTTGGGGGGGGGGGGGGGAGGATCCAATAAGCAGGTCACATTTACCAGCCCCTTCCTTTCCTGAATGAACACAATGGGTGATCAGTAATTATCATTCACTGTGTTCATTCATAACTGAAGAATAGTAAACCGAGTACTTTGTCAGGTTGGCTGTACGGGGCCCTGAAGTCTAAACAGACATGAGACTTGAATTAGTGCATGACCCAACATTGGAAATCATCAAAGCCCCTCCCCCAGGTCTTACCAAGGCGGCCAACCAGGGTCCATATCTACAGTATGTAAACAAACATTTTCATGGTAGAAGTGGTGGGGGTGTTACAGCTTCTGTCTTTATTTCTTAGTGTCTTCAGTGGGGAGATTCACTGTACTGTATGCTTGGTGGCCGCCATTCATACATCTCCTCACTGAAGACACACCCCCGATCCTCAGGATCATACGAGGAATGAAAAAATGGTGATGTCATCGGACAAATCTTCCCAAATGGGACACGCGTTCCAGTGACGACTTGAGCGATTCCCTCTCACTTCCTGCCTGTGCCTCAAGACAGGAAGTGGGGGAAAAAAGTTCCGCCTCTCTAAAGAACAAAACCTTTAAAAAAAAAAAAAAAACCTCTACAACTGTTTAAAGACCACATCTAGCTTATCAGAGCTTCCATGATTAAAAAAAAATAATATATATATATATATATATATATATATATATATATAAAGATATGAACTGAAGCTGAACATTTACTTGAAATAACCAGAGTCAAGAATTTTTGACTTTCCATGAAATGTTTTATTACAAAGTGAACTAAACACTCAAAAAAAAAAAAAAAAAAAATGTTTTCTTCATTTTTGAGTTAGGTCCCAAGGTGGTCTGTAAAAAAGAAGAAAAAAAATAGTGTTACTTTGTGCATGACTATAATATAAAATAACCTAAAAAAAAACTAAAATTACTTTGTGCATTACCAATATTAAGACACGCAAACAAATAAACAAGTATATATATATATATATATATATATATATATATATATATATATATATATATATATATATATATATATATATATATTCTCTCCTTTTAATATGATATACAATAAATATAATATATAGTCCAACACCTCTCCCCCTCAAGAGCCCAATTTAGTTTTACTGGATCACATTTTGTATTAGTAGTCAGGAATAAGAATTAGGCATGTGCATTTCGTTTCGAATCGAAATTGACAAATTTTTCATTATTCGGACATTCAGATGCACACGAATTCCTGAATTGTAATATAACGAATTTAACCGAATCCGAACAAACGTTTTCGAATCGAAAACCCACGGACGAAATTTGATCGAATTCGAAAACAAATTCGAATAAAAATTGAAAGCAAATTTGAATCAAAATCAAATATAAATAGATTTCCAAAAAAAAAAAAAAAAAAAAAAAAAAAAAAAAAAGAATACAATAAAAATCAAAGAATGGTAAAGAACAGAATGGTAAAGAACAGAATGGTAAAGAACAGAATGGTAAAGAACAGAATGGTAAAGAACAGAATGGTAAAGAACAGAATGTAATCAAATACAATAGAATATGACCTGGCTTCTTCCATTTTCTGAAATTTGAAATATAAAATGAACTCCAATTCGAATAGAAAAATATTAGAGTAGAATAATAAAATATATATATATATATATATATATATAATATTTTATTATTCTACTCTAATATTTTTCTATTCGAATTGGAGTTCATTTTATATGAATTTCAAATTTCAGAAAATGGAAGATAGATAGAAGAAGCCAGGTCATATTCTATTGTATTTGATTACATTCTATTAAACTCCAGTCTGTTCTTTACCATTCTTTGATTTTCATTTTATCAAATTATTTTATATTTTATTGTATTTTTTTTAGAAATCGATTTATATTTTTTAGATTGATTCAAAATTTGCTTTAAATTTTCATTCAAATTAGTTTTCGAATCGATTGAAATATTATCGAATCCAACCGGATTTTCGAAATTCGGTCGAAAACGAATCTAACTTAACGAAATTAAATCAAATTAAAAACGAAACAAATTTTTCCCTTTTGCACATGCCTAATAAGAATCTACCAAATGGATGTTAAAAAATAAAAATCAGATTAAACATTTTTTCAGTTGGACCCTTATCAAACTTTTGCAAAACCGTACTGCTTATTGAAACCATCTGCATTGGCAGCAGCTGGCAAGGCAAAGATTAAAGATTTGTTTTATAGATGGAACAGAAGACTGAATAACTGAATTTCCTGTCTTAATATACTTTTAGCTGTATTGTAACACACACACACACACACACAAATATAAAATAAACTATAATACAATATTTGATATATTGATTTCAGCAAGCAATGACACCTTATTGAATAATTTGCCAGGGCTTTTTTCAGTGGGAACGGGGGGGGGGGGGGGGGGGGGGACACAGTTCCGGCACCCCCCAAAACTTAATGTAAATAATGGCAGGGGGTGCTGGAGAGCTGCTGAGGAAACTACTATTGTTGCTGGAGGGGATATATTTTTGCTTGGCAGTCTATTGTTGCTGGTGGGGGATTTGTTATTGCTGGAGGAGATCTACTATTGAGCAAGGGGTCTTTTGTTGCTGCCTGCTGGAGAGTTTATTGAAGCTGGCTGCTGCAAGATCTGTTGCTGCTGGGGTGGTATTTTGTTCTGGGGTCACATTATTGCTGGGGGGCCTATTGTTTCTGGGTGAATCCATTGTTGGAGGGGGGGGTCTATTTAGTACTTTTCTTGTTATCCTTAACAAATTCCATACAATTTACCAACACAAAATTATACTTGGCTCTGTATTCTCTAAGAGGGGCACTGCTGGGAGGTGGGTAGGGGGTGGAACCAAGGAACTATGCTTAGAGGTGGGTAGGGGGGCAGAGACAAGAAGTGACTCAGAAGGGGAGAGTTCCTGCACCTATTCTCTGAGGGGAAAAAAAGCCCTGGCAATGGCTCTCCCAAAAATGCACTTAAATGTGAGCAATGAGCATGCAAACTCAAGTTGTCTTCTAAATGTTGCCCCACTTCTCATTCAGAGTAGGCTGCCAGGTAAATTTAGTGTGGCTCCTTTGTAAACAGTGGCGCAGGGGGTTGATTGCTTAGGGCTGTTAAAGTGGTTGTTAAGCCACCAACCTGTATACACCATCAGCACTGCCTCCTATAGTATCCCCCCCTCTGTATGTGATTTATAAAAATAAATGCTGAAAATACCTTATTTCACTGCTGAGATTGCAATCACATGACCAGCCAGCTCTCTCCTTTCCTCCTCTGAGAGATGCAGTGGGTGGGGCTGAGATTCTCTGCTGATGTCAGTCTGGAGGGGAGGAGGAGAGCACTGGCTGGTCATGTGATTGCAATCTCGGCTCTTAAAATTAGGTATTTGCAGCATTTATAAATTGCACAATGAGGGGGGACACTGCAATAGAAGGCAGTGCTGATGGTGTATACAGGTTAGTGTTGTGAGAGCAGCAGGGGGGGGGGTGGGGCAGCTCACACACAGAGGGGGGTGTTGGACACAGGAGCAGAGAGAAGAGCAGATAGCAGGCTGCTGATGACAGACGCTTCAACTGACCAGTGTCAGGGCTCAGCAGCCATGATACACCGTGGTCAGTTTACAGGGGGAGGGGGGGGGGGGGAGAAACTGTCAGGATTAGTCAGGTTTTTTTGGTGTTACAGGTGGCCAAATAGCACAGGACAAGCACCGTGTCATACAACATGCTTTAAAAGGAGCAGGATCCATTTATTTGGGTGGTTAACAAACGCTTTAAGTGTTTTACAGGCCGCCATTCTGCTACTCCCGTCTTCTAGAGACTTCTGGAAGTCTAGTGGGATTGAGAGCAGGATGGACAGCCTCAATATTTATGGGACTCCAACCAATCCCTGGGGAGGTGTGCCCAAAAGGTGGTGGAAAAGCCCATAAATATTCTGAGGTCTGGCTGCCAAGTTGCAGGAGCTCCTGGGACCAGTCCTTCAGAAGGAGACACCCGTGTAGGGGTCCTACCCCTGGGGCTGAGAGACAGGAAGCTAGAGAGCCTTTGAAGACATGGAGGTCCCAGCTAGATGGAGTTAGTTTACACATCTACATGGCAGCCGGAGAGGATTGCACCAGGGTCCTGTGTCTTTGGCTCAGTTTCAGGTCCTAATTCAGGCCGACTCGCCCCTGAAGTGGAGAACAGGGATGCACCGTACCCTCTGCTCTGAGCCGTGTCCGCACCAAGTGTGAACCCAGCCTTAAAGGGATTGTTATTTTAATAGAATTTTTACAAACATGTTATACTTACCTGCCCTGTGTAATGGTCTTGCACAGGGCAGCCTGGATCTCTTGGGTCCCTGGCTGGAGCTTCTGGCCCCTCCCTCCTGTTGAGCTAGCAGCTTGCTATGGGGGCACCCGAGCCAAGCTGCAGCCCCACATGTTCATTCAGAGCCAATGGTGCCGCTGCCGTGTCTCATCCAATCAGGAGGGAGAATCCCAGATGGCCGAGGCTCAGGCAAGCATTAGGGGGGCTGCTACACACAGAAGGCTTTTTACCTTAATGCATAGAAGGCACCTTCTGCCTTTACAACCACTTTAAGCAAAGGGGCAAGGATAGCGGTGACCTAAACCAAACACCCAACTCACCCCCAAACCAAACACCCAACTCACCCCCAAACCAAACACCCAACTCACCCCCAAACCAAACACCCAACTCACCCCCAAACCAAACACCCAACTCACCCCCAAACCAAACACCCAACTCACCCCCAAACCAAACACCCAACTCACCCCCAAACCAAACCCCCAACTCACCCCCAAACCAAACCCCCAAACCAAACACCCAACCCACCCCCAAACCAAACACCCAACCCACCCCCAAACCAAACACCCAACCCACCCCCAAACCAAACACCCAACCCACCCCCAAACCAAACACCCAACCCACCCCCAAACCAAACACCCAACCCACCCCCAAACCAAACACCCAACCCAACAACCCAATGATTGAAGGTTGGGGTATGCTTTGCTTTATCAACCATTAAACAGGAGAAGTTGTTCCAATACTCACCACAGACTGTCTCATTTTCCCACTTGTACACGGTGACACCAATTGTTTGGCACTCAAAGGCATAATCCTTTATAGTCGAGCACACCCACTCCACAAGGCCACCAATCACATAATTTAGACAGGTGTGGAAAAACCAGATTGGATTTAATACATCATGGCAGTTCTGAAAAGCCCCGTTGGCCATTACAATCACATCACATGATGCTGTCAGATTGTACAGGTCCACAACCCCATTTGTCAGATTGGAGGGGTTCAGATCACTGGCCGTCAGGTTGGAGGTGTCCACATCACCACCTGTGAAGTTGGAGGGGTTCAGATCACTGGCCATCAGGTTGGAGGTGTCCACATCACCACCTGTGAAGTTGGAGGGGTTCAGATCACTGGCCGTTAGGTTGGAGGTGTCCACATCACCAGCTGTGAAGTTGGAGGGGTCCAGGTCCCTTGCCGTTATATTGTCAAGGCCCACATAACTATCTGTCAGGTTGAAGGGCTCCACATCACTATTAAAGGTATCTGGGCTAGCTCCACACAAACTGTTGCCACGATGGGAGATCCAATTAGCCAGGAAATCCTGGGGGCTCCGGCCTTCAGTGTCATCACTGGCATTTCCATTAGCATTACCACATAGGCCACAGACATTTCCATCGTAAGTTGGCGGCAAGTTAACCCAGAACTTCGAAAGACTAGCCATTAGGTTTAGACCTGGATCTGCCTTTATCCGAATGAAAGGATTTCTTCCAAAATAGTTTCCCGAAACCCTTATCCCATTTTCCAAATTAATCGGCAATGGGTACATGATGCCATCAACCTAAGAAAAAAGTACATTTGTTATAAAAATTGGACATGGATCTCAGAATAGTTTAATCTAGCTAAATTATATTAAATCAATATTTATATAATGTATTAAAATGGGAGGGGGATCCAAAACACACCACATTTACCCCAGCTACAGGTAAATGGAATTTATATAGTATACCGTATTTATCGGCGTATAACACGCACCCCAACTTTAAGAGGAAAAAAAAAACACATTCCACAGGACCTGCGCATAACACGCAGGCACATTTTACCCTCCATTTTTAGGGTAAAAAGTGAGTGTTATACGCCAACACAGTATTTATATTATATATGCGAATCATCAATTGGACATGGCTTACCTCCCCCAACAAAAATAAAAAGGAGTCAGCTATAGGACAATATTTTTTAATTATATTAAAGCGGGGGTTCACCCAAAAAAAGAATTTTGAACATTAGATTCAGCCGAGTTGTCAGAATGACAATCTGCGTTTTTTTCCCCCCCGTACATACTGTATTTTTACCGCCGCTTCCGGGTAGGTCTTCTGCGGGACTGGGCGTTCCTAATTGATTGACAGGCTTCCGACCGTCGCATACTGCACGCCACGAGTTGCCGAAAGAAGCTGAACGTCGGTGCGCAGGCGCCGAATAGAGCCGACTCGCAGTCCGGCTTCTTTCGGCAACTCGTGACGCGCTGTATGAGACAGTCGGGAGCCTGTCAATCAATTAGGAATGCCCAGTCCCACAGAAGACATACCCGGAAGTGGCGGTGAAAATACGATATGTACGGGGATTAAAAAAAAAAAAAAAAAAAAAAAGCCGATTGTCATTCTGACAACTCGGCTGAATCTAAGTGTTAATTTTTTTTTGGGTGAACCCCCCGCTTTAAGTTTAACTTTTATAGTATATTCACACATATACTATGTTACCAAAAGTATTGGGACGCCCGCTTTTACACACACACAAACTTTAATGGCGTCTTAGTCCGTAGGGTTCAATATCGAGTTGGCCCCGTACTTTACTGCAATAACAGCTTCAACTCTTCTGGGAAGGCTGTCCACAAGGTTTAGGAGGGCGTCTATGGGAATGCTTGACCAATTCTTCCAGAAGAGCATTTGTGAGGTCAGGCACTGATGTTGAACCCTACGGACTAAGACTGGGATGCCATTAAAGTTCATGAGCATGTAAAGGCAGGCATCCCAATACTTCTGGTAATGTATGCATACAAGTATGTATGTATGTATGTATGTATGTATATATATATATTTTTTTTTTATTTATCACACACACACACGTATTGGGACGCCTGCCTTTACACTTACATGAACTTTAATGGCATATATTATATATGTTTGTCCTGCAGCTGTGTTTTAAGTTTTATGCCCAATTCATAAAGGAAAATTCTTGTAGCTAGGGTATGTTCTTAATCTATTTATTTTTTAAAACAATTTTTACATTTTTATTTTGTCCTATATCTGGGGTAAGCCATGTGTAAATGGGGAGAAGAAGAAAAACAACAAGAAGGGGAGAAGAAGAAAAACAAGAAGGGGAGAAGAAAACAACAAGAAGGGGAGAAGAAAACAACAAGAAGGGGAGAAGAAAACAACAAGAAGGGGAGAAGAAAACAACAAGAAGGGGAGAAGAAAACAACAAGAAGGGGAGAAGAAAACAACAAGAAGGGGAGAAGAAAACAACAAGAAGGGGAGAAAAAAACAACAAGAAGGGGAGAAGAAAACAACAAGAAGGGGAGAAGAAAACAACAAGAAGGGGAGAAGAAAACAACAAGAAGGGGAGAAGAAAACAACAAGAAGGGGAGAAGAAAACAACAAGAAGGGGAGAAGAAAACAACAAGAAGGGGAGAAGAAAACAACAAGGGGAGAAGAAAACAACAAGAAGGGGAGAAGAAAACAACAAGAAGGGGAGAAGAAAACAACAAGAAGGGGAGAAGAAAACAAAAACTTGACAAAGAACCCTAAGGCCTCGTACAGACGACCGAACATGTCTGCTGAAACTGGTCCGCGGACCAGTTTCAGCAGACATGTTCGGTCGTCTGTACGGCCGAGCGGACAGGTTTCCAGCGGACATTTGTCCACCCGACAGTTTGAGCGGACACATGTTTAGCATGCTAAGAAACATGTCCGCTGGAATCCTGTCTATCGGACATGTTCGGTCGTCTGTACAGACTCACCGTACATGTCCGAGCGGCCGCCTTCCCTTGCATGCGTCAAATCACTTTGACGCATGCGTGGAAGCATTGACCTTCCAGCGTCGCGGCGATGGCGCGGACACGTGTCCACGCGGATTTCTGTCTGATGGTGTGTACAACCATCAGACAGAAATCTCCGGCCGGACATGTCCGCTGAAAACGGTCCGGCGGACCGATTTCAGCGAACAGTCCGGTCGTCTGTACGAGGCCTTAGATAAAATATAAAAAAGTGATGCAAAAAATGTTATTCAAACCTTACCTCAATGCCATCGCTGTATTCTTGTATAATTATTGTACGCCCATGGATCTTCAGCCTGATATTTGGAAAAGATGATATATTCCTGAGCATGTTGCTGTTCAATTGAAACTCAATGTCGAGATCCGTATTATTGCCGGAAGCGCACTCTGTCGTCACCATGGTGTACCAACATTCTCCATGGACCATGAAGGAGGCGCCATCAAAAGTATGGTGTTCTTCTCCAAATACCCAACAACCGATTGGCTTCGGATAACATGCGGTAATGCCCCCGATAATCTGGCACTCTTCACCGGCAGCGCAGCTGTGATTTTCACATGCCACGTCTCCATGCATGCAAGTGCAGGCAACCCGGCAGCCATCCTCGTAGAAGACTTCTCCATTATTCAGGAACTGACCACCAACATAACACCCACATTCTCCTTCCAGAATACAGCCGCCATCACCCAAGACGTAGCCTGGATTACAGACACAATCTTCTTCACAGGCGAGTGGACAGACCAGAGAAACGTTGAAGCCACAAATAGCTGGACAACCAAGAGCACACATGGAGTGATACGAGTTTGGTGGGCATGCGTAATCTTAAGAAAAAAAAAAAAAAAAGGAATACACATTCAGGTCTTTCATAGGTCAAGTGGAGTTGGTCAACAATGGTGCATTTTAAGACCTATGGTGGCATCTTTAAACATTTGAATCTTATAGTAGAGATGTGCAATTCGTTTAACAAATTTGGACAAATTGGTTAAATTCCGAAATTTCTGAATTTTTTCATTTTCAAAATGTTCAAATTCCGAATATCCGAAATTTTGAAAAACAAACAAAAAAACAAAAAAAAAAAAAACAAATACAAAATTTGTTGGGCAGTGCACATGTCTAGTTTGTAGCACCAAGTTTTAATGAGAATCACCAAATCACAATCTGGAGTGTACACGGGGAATATGTGAGCAACTATAGGGTTAGTCAACTGAAGGAGACTGGGGGGGGGGGGGGTTGAGTAATTAAATGGTAAGCTTTTGACAGTAGGGGGGGGGGGAAGGATTGAATGCATTAAATTTTATTTTGAGGAACATTTAACTTCTCTTTTTTTCCTTTTTATAAAAGAAGGTTTTAGTATTACAGGAAAACCAACTTGATATTAGCACCACATCCCTTAATTAGATGAAAACAAAATTTTGGGGGATTTTTAAGGTGTAAAATTATGTAAAACATTTGTTTAGAGAAGAAAATATATATAAAAAAAAAGTAAACATAATTGGCAAGCACAGTTTAAAGCGGAGGTTCACCCTAAAAAAAAAAAAAAAAATCATCTACCATCCCATCCAGCATACTTGCGTCAGCTACAGTATGCTTTTTTTTTCGCTGTACTTAAACGTTTAATCGTTGATGTTCTTTTTTTCTTCCCGCGGGGAATAGGCGTTCCTATGAAGGGGCGCAGATGATTGACGTGCGGCTACGGCGCGTCACGCTTTCTGAAAATAGCCGACCTAGGACTCGGCTATATACGGCTCCTGCACAGTCAGCTTCTAGTCTGTGCGCAGGCGCCGTGAAGAGCCAAGTCCTAGTCCAGCTATTTTCGGAAAGCGTGACGCGCTGTAGCCACACGTCAATCTACGCCCCTTCATAGGAACGCCTATTCCCCGCGGGAAGAAGAAAAGAAAAATCAACGATTAAACGGTAAGTACAGCAAAAAAAAAAAAAACACACACACATACTGTAGCTGACGCAAGTATACTGGATGGGAGATAATTTTTTTAGGGTGAACCTCCGCTTTAATAAGATTTCATGGAAACAGCACTAAAGAGTAAACTTCCCAACATGTTTTGCCAATGTATCAGGCTTCCTCAGGGGATACTGTCCAGTTAGAGGTACAAGCCTTCTATCAAAGAAAAACACATAGTACAGCAACAGTTAATTTGAAGTTGACACACCCATTTTTTTTTACTTAAAGCAGAGGTCCATACAAAAGCAGAACCTCCTGTCCTGATTTGGGTCTCAGCCAAGCAAAATGGGGGCTAGGGGGGGGGTGGAAGGAAGCATACAAACCCTTTAAATACGTCTCACAAATAAAAAGTTAAAAAACCCAACCCCTTGTTACTGCCGCCTCCTAAAAACAGAGACCTTCAGTCATTCTGCTCCTGTCTGACAACTGCTAAAGCCATTTGTAGAATTAAAAATCAACGAAAGCATTACCGTCCAAGATCTCAACCCTCCCCCCCCCCTCCTACAGGGAAGAGCAAGGTGCGTTTCTCTTCACCAAATAAGTTTACAAACCAACTTACCACATCCAGCGAGACTTCTCCACCCAGTCATGTCCACCCTTTCAATGTCACAAGCCAACGCATAGGCACCGAGACCTGAGCAAACGTTGCCCGTCGCACAGACCTCAAACTTACAGGCCTCAACAAAAGGTTCTGGATCCAGGGCGGAATGGCAAGCTTGAAATATCTTTGAAGTCACCATTTGGTAACACAAAGTGAGATACGTGGACATATCTTGGGTCTCACAAAGTTTGGGACTTATCAAGTTGCCAGAGTTGCAGTTTAGGTTGGTGTCCCCTGTTATCCCAGGCAGAGGATTGTGTTGATTAAAGGTGGACCGTTCTGTGGGGTTCTGGTTGGCACAGAGGCCAGATAGCATTCCAGAATAGAGACGAGGTATCTGAATGTGGACAAAGCCAAGATCGCCAAGGATGACATGCAACCCAAAGGAAGTCTTCACAGAAATATACAAGCCAACAGTAATTATGTTTAGTTTTCCGTGCTCAAGGACTATTGGGGTATACGTCAGCTCTCCATTAACCTAGAAAATACAAAGGTCTTTTAAAATCCGGTACTAATGGGTTGCACAGGAGAAGACATGGCATCAGTGGTTAGTATATTCACAACAGATTTTCTTTACCTCTTAAAAAAAGTTTCTGAATATTGTGACACGTTTTTAAATGAGCAATTAGGCAAAAAGGTGTTGCTAAAGTGCACCTGTATCCTAAACAACCAATCCCCAACCAACACACACCACCCACAACCAACCAACCCCACAACCAACCAACCAAACCCACCACCAACCAACCAACCAACCAAACCCACCACCAACCAAACAACCAACCCCACAACCAACCCCACCCACAACCAACCAACCAACCCCACCCACAACCAACCAACCCCACCCACAACCAACCAACCCCACCCACAACCAACCAACCCCACCCACAACCAACCCCACCCACCAACCAACCAACCCCACCCACCCCCACCCACCAACCAACCAACCCCACCCACAACCAACCCCACCCACAACCAACCAACCAACCCCACCCACAACCAACCAACCCACACCACCCACAACCAACCCCACCCACAACCAACCAACCCCACCCACAACCAACCAACCCCACCCACAACCAACCAACCCCACCCACAACCAACCAACCCCACCCACAACCAACCAACCCCACCCACAACCAACCAACCCCACCCACAACCAACCAACACCACCAACCACTTGAAAAAGCAAAAAATACACTTAAACATACATTCACTGACCTCTGTAGCTGTAGGTACCGTAGAGAAATTAATCTTTAAAACTCAGAACAAAGGCATAGAACACTCCAGGTGCTTTAAGCTCTTAGAAACAGACTTCAGAGTCTGTTGTGATCTTTCAGGATGAATTACTCTACAGCAGTGGTCATCAACCCTATCCTCAGGGCCCACTAACAGGCCAGGTTTTAAGTATTACCTTGGGGAGATGCAAACTAGAATACTGCAATCACTGAGCAGCAAATGAGATCACCTGTGATGCATTTCAGTTATCTTGCAAACCTGGCCTGTTACTGGGCCCTGAGGACAGGGTTGATGACCACTGCTCTACAGTACCTGCAGCTAGAGGTCAGTGATGACTTGTTTAAAGCCATTTTACTGATCGCTACATGTAAACATGGTGAACATTAAAATAATTCCTCACCTGTAGCTGTAGGCACTAGGGAGCAATTCACCACCCCAGTTCAAAGCAGAGAGCTCAAGTATTTCTATCCGCGCCAGCACAGTTGAACTGCGCCACAATGTCTACAGATGGGCTTGTTTTAAACCTCATTTACAGATTGTAAAAAAGTGAATAGGTTCCCTAGGCTTTTGCAAACTTGCCATGCAAGTAATTTTGCCTTTTAATACCCATTCTTAGCTAAACAAATATACAGTATCATTTTGGATACAGAAATATAGAAAGTGTAATCTCCGTATAAAAACCAGTAGACCAAAATGTATGGAAATTAACTTGTCTCAACGCCAGAAAGTGGTATGCCAGTTATATGTAGAGTCATAGGCCAAATCACCTTCTGGCTACTTTTTTTGGGGTGTAGACAATGCTGCAGCCTGGCTTCGGCCAACAAGGCCCAGGGCAGCACGGAAAGAGTCCCGCCGGCTTGCGCTACACCGTCAGTGTAGCGCTAGTCTTATGGGGTGGACTGGGCCGAGAGGCAAATTAGACTAGCACCCCCATAAAGCAGACACTGCTTCTGGTATGTGGGCAGCCAGCATTCTGCAACTGTGAGGCCCCCGCTTCTAATTTTGACTGTCCTATCATCTTGGACCACAAACCTTCCTCACTGTGCCATGTTTTCTGCTGCACCATTGGCATGGTTATATCATCTTAGTCCTCTCCATAAAATTACCTGAAATTTGTGCTTAAATTAGAACTGTAGGCAACACTTATTTTGAATAGAGTAGGGGGGTTACAGCCCCTGCCAGTTTTTTACCATCCCTGTCCCATTGCAGAGATTTCCCTTCTATTCCTACCCTATAGCCAAACAGCATGTGGGAGGAAATCTATGCAAAATTAAGGGAATCCATTGCACCCCCCCAGGTCCCCACTCAAATTTCAGGGCGAGTCTTAAACCGAAAGGGATGTGGCCTTGACAGGAAGTGGTGGGTCAACTTTAAATTAGGGGGTGCACAAGTTTAGTCAGGCCTAGGGCAGCACAAAACCTAAATACACTACTGGGTGTAGAGTTGCCAATGCAACCCTTTAGTTAACCGTATGGGTTCCATGATTAGGCAATGGCTGGTTTGGCATGGATTTAATATAATTACCAATATATACAATTTAAAACGGGTTGGTTGGGGCAAGTTTACTGGAATTTGTAGAAGCAAGGTCTCCGGTGCCAGTTTGTCTCACCCTTACAAAATGAGTTTTGGAGCATAGACCTCCCATTTTCAGGTTTGTTGTACAACTTAAACAGGGATGGACTGGCCATTGGGAGTTTCCCGGTGGGCTGATGGCTCAGTGGGCCGGCTTCAGTGACAGCGGACTGCCGCCCCCTCCGCTCCTCTGTCTCTCCCTCCCCGCAGCGTTCACCTGGGGGGGGGGGGTAAACAAAGAAGCAGGGGGGAGGACCAGAGGAGACGACAGGGGAGCATGGGACAGACAGCTGACTCAACCGCTAAGGCCTGGGAGTTTCTCACTTTGGCCTAATCTTGTCCCATAAGGGGGGTACCAAACTGATTCTTTGCCCCGGGTGAAATAATGTCCGACTTCACCACTGGTACTGCCTAAAAGAGTTCTACTCTAAGTAGAACAGCTAGTGAAGGGGGGAGAGGGGGCTTGGGTGGCCGGGGGGGGGGGGATGCGGGAGTTGTCCGGCCGCCATGTTAGAGACCTGTCAAAATGGACCAGTCTGGATGAAGTCCAGGGCCAAATTTCTGTCCCAGTCCAGCCCTGAACGTAAAGTTATGCTTTTGTACAAGTAACTGTCGGAAAGTTAAGCCTTTACTTACCAGTGCGGTGTTCGGACTTTCAGCAGAAATCTCCAGCCTCGTCTCAAACACCTCGAGCTTTACTGTGAATTGGTAGTCAGCCCTTCGCTCCAAATCGAATGAGACAAAATTTGAGTCCTCTCCTCGAGAAGCAAGAAACGTGAGGGGGCAGTCACCCGACTGAAAATGGTAGGTTCCCTGGAATGTTCGCATATGAGTTCTTCCCCAGGCCATGCAGGTTTGAATCTCGGGGGACATACATGCGGAATCCCGACACAGTAGCTCATCAGAACATTCAAACCCACAGAGATTGTATACTAGGAAAGAGGGGGAAAATTTTTTTTTATATGTAGTCAGAACAGCTGAAAAACACCCTGCCTTCAGCATTGCCTTATTGATGTGTACAATAATGATACCACCTCGGGAATTCAGTCCCTTCCAACCAATGTGGCCATTACATAGCTAAAATGATGGACTTCCCTTTCTAATGGTCTCTCTGCAGTTAAGAATATTTTAGGTGAATCTTGCTAATGAATAGACATTTTTTTAAATGACATTTGTAGGGGCACAAAACACCATTGCAAAAGTTCACCAAGAGCCCAAGAGATAAAGCAGTTGGCAAAACCATCTTAAATATAGGCTAGTGGAGTTTCCATTAATCTGATCAAATTAAAGTTGCAGATGGATTACAGTATATGCATTACCATTAATTTCCAAACGCCACCCCAATGTACACATGGTTAAGCGCACCACAATACACTGCCAGAAATAGTGTGGGTATTTGGGGTATGAGGTACATTGTTGGCCCATTCAAATCAGATGGTCCACCTCAAGAATGAAGGGGCTTCATTCAAACCAGATGGTCTACCTCAGGAATGAAGGTGATTTATTCAAACCAGATGGTCCACCCCAGGAGTGAAGGTGATTTATTCAAACCAGATGGTCCACCCCAAGAATGAAGGTGATTTATTCAAACCAGATGGTCCACCCCAAGAATGAAGGGGCTTCATTCAAACCAGATGGTCCACCCCAAGAATGAAGGGGCTTCATTCAAACCAGATGGTCCACCCCAAGAATGAAGGGGCTTCATTCAAACCAGATGGTCCACCCCAAGAATGAAGGGGCTTCATTCAAACCAGATGGTCCACCCCAAGAATGAAGGGGCTTCATTCAAACCAGATGGTCCACCCCAAGAATGAAGGGGCTTCATTCAAACCAGATGGTCCACCCCAAGAATGAAGGGGCTTCATTCAAACCAGATGGTCCACCCCAAGAATGAAGGGGCTTCATTCAAACCAGATGGTCCACCCCAAGAATGAAGGGGCTTCATTCAAACCAGATGGTCCACCCCAAGAATGAAGGGGCTTCATTCAAACCAGATGGTCCACCCCAAGAATGAAGGGGCTTCATTCAAACCAGATGGTCCACCCCAAGAATGAAGGGGCTTCATTCAAACCAGATGGTCCATCCCAAGAATGAAAGGGAACCCATTCAAACCAGATGGTCCATCCCAAGAATGAAAGGGAACCCATTCAAACCATTTGCCTACCTTAAAGCGGAGCTCCACCAGTTTTTTTAAGTCCGCAGCTACAAATGCTGCAGCTGCTGACTTTTAAAATAATGACACTTACCTGTCCAGGGCGTCCGAGATGTCCTCACCCAAAGCCGATCTCTCCCTCGGCTTTTGGGTGGAGGCGCCGCCATCTTACGCAATAGAATAATCCTGGTTCCCTACTGTGCATGGGCGACTCATGCTGCGTGTTCCCATTGGTCCTTGCTGTCTTCTGGGACCTGTGTGTCTCCCAGAAGACAGCAGGGGGTGGCTTAGATACCCACGGGTGGCTCGGGTATCTATGCCTGTAAGTGGGAGCCAAATGCCTTTATTACACAGGTATCTGCTCCCCCCGAAAAAGGTGTCAAATGTGACACCGGAGGGTCCCGAAAAGCGGAAGTTCCATTTTTTGGGGGGGGGGGGGAACTCTGCTTTAAGAATGAAGGGGATCCATTCCAATCAGATGGTCTACCTTAATACATGCAAAAAGCAACCCTAGAACAAATTCTCTTGAAAAATACCTGCAGAAGAGAAAAATATGCTCATCTGTCTTGCTGCATGGAGCCATTACTGAGGAATCACCCACATGACCCCCCCCCCGGATTCCACCATGACCCCATTTCCCCTACTGCACTCACTGGCACCCCCTGTGGAACTCTATCATTACTAGGTCTTGTATAACATGGAGGCCGGCAGAAGAAGCCAATGAGCACAGCATGGGAGACATTACCAAAAAGCAATGTTTCTAGGAATATTCCAGGAGGGCAGGCTTGGCTATCTACTCCGACTCCCCTGCCTTCTCCACCCAGGATGCAACTAAGGATCTAGGAGAGTGGGTTCTTAGGAATGATGGAATCAAGAAAAATCTAAGTTTTGTAGGCTAGAGAGGTTTCTGTCTAAACCATCTAGCAATTATGGCCTCGGATGCCTGTAACCCCTTTTTTAGGACCACTTTACTAGATCCTTTGCTGCATCCTGGGTGGAGAAGGCAGGGGTATTGCTTAATTATTGCAAAAGGGTCTCTATTTCTTGCATGAACCCAAGGATGGATGTTTCTTAAAAGTTTAAGAAAATAAATCAATGATTTCCATACCACCATAGGATATTTTAGACATCCCAGCGTGACATTCAGGCATGGTTCATAGGCTCCGAGCAGCGTTTTGCATGGACACGGCAGCCCATTCATTCGAATGTGTGGCCATACCTCCAGAAACAGACAAAAAGGTCCCCGCCTCATTTCTGGAATCGCAACCCACAGGGGAACTGCAGGTGCAACAGAATGACACCCCAGGTATCCAGTGCTTTTCTGTGTGGGTGGTTGTGGCTGGGTCTTTAGGCATAGACCCATAGTGGGAACCACCCACACAGATGTGAACCAGGCATCAAGGATTTAAATTGTATACCTTCATCCAAGCAAACTCCAAACGCCCCATATGTGTTCATCTCTGCCATGCCAATTATGCCTATACCAAAACCACATCCAGGGTTGTAGATGGAATAGTAATCACTTCTTCCATCAAGAGGCAAAAGAGCATAGACCAAATCTGTGCCAGGAATATTTTTCCAATGTGGCTGGGGCAGGTCCTCGTGATTTAGCTGCAGTCCTTCTTGACTATTTTCTTGGGCAACCACGTATAAAGTGTGCCTATACCTAGGCACCCAAACAATAGAATAGGAAGCACAGGCCTTTTCTCTGGGCATAAGGTTAAGAAGAAAACCCTCGGAAGGCTCAAAGAGATTTTCACCAACATACAAAAAGACCAGAATTTTTCCAGGACTTAAAATGAGAAGATTCATCATTGGGTCAAAATCGAATTCTTTTACCACCCCAGGCATCATCATCAAATCGGTCGTGTTGAATCCACATACAAGGTATACTAGGGTCTTGGTTGCCGCAAGAATGTAGATTTTACTTGAAAACTTTTGGAAAGGCAGTGGTGGGGACACAAATTTAGAACCCCAAGCAGATACTGGAGGAAGTTGAAAGCAAGCTTGACAACTTCCACGCATTTCAGAGCATGTACGCCCTGAAAATAAGGCTACGGGTTCCTGCGACAGAACATGGCTCCCAGTCAAACTTCCATTGGCTTGGAGCTGCACGGTTTCCCAGGGATTTAGAGTGAAATTGAGATGTTCTCCGGCAAGGTATATTGTGTTCTCAAACTCAACCGTTCCCTTCAAAAGGATGGAGGCAACGTTGGATTGAGGACCGTTAACTATTGCCATCTGTTGGATTGAATCTTCAGGTCCAATAATGGGCGTCATAACATAATAGTCCGTTCCCCAATCCTCTATCGGAGAAAGAACCATTACACTGGTTTTGTAATGCTTGCTGTTGGTGGCCACTACAGATATTGGTTTGTTCGAAGAGATGCGTACAATGCCATTTGATCTGGTGGAATATCGAATCTCCGTTTCCGCTGGCAGCTCAAACTCCAAGGGAAGTTTAGGTGCTAGTGGGACAACCTGGCTGTAATTTTTGTTTGGTAATTGGATGGTGGCTTGAGTGTCAGGGAAGAACGCAGTGAGAAGAACGTTTAAACGAAGGCCCCCGACATCGGGAAGGAAGTTCTGCATAAAGACGAAGGCAAAGTCCGTGCCTGGATCCTCTGCAGATGCATAACCTGAGGAGAAAAGGAAAACGTATACTTTAGGCGATTGACATTCAATAGGTGGCTTTAAGTCAGTGGTCTCCAAACTGTGGCCCGGGGGGGCAGATGCAGCCCTTGGGCAGAATTTTTTTCATGGACACCAATGATGTGGTGCATTTGCTTCCAATGATGGGGCACAATTCTTACCAATGACATCAGCTATGTGGCACATATCCTTCAGACACCGATGATGGGGGGATTGTTTGCTCCCACTGATGCTGGGACACTTTGTACTCTTGATAGCCACAGTCTGCCCCCCCCCCTAAAGTCTGAAGGACAGTAGACTGGCCCTTTGTTTAGAAAGTTTGGAGACCCCTGCTTTAAGTGATTCCACCAAGGTAAGCAATTTCTCTTTTAGGCTTGAAATGCACTTTTTTCCTACTTCATGTGAGTGACTCATTTGCAGTTTTTACGAACAAATGATTTCATCTGCTACAATAAGATGCGCCCTCTGGTGTCTGCTTTACATTACTACAGATTCCTTCCATCTGCTGAGGAGCTGTACCAAGTCCTTTGAGGCCAGCGGCTATAACCTAGTCAGCATTATGAGCTATATAGGTAGGATTTCACCACTAACCACTTCAGCTTGGAAGAATTTACCCCCTTCCTGCCTAGAGAACTTTTTGCGATCCGGCACTGCATCGCTTTGACAATTGCACATCGTAAGACGTGGCTCCCAAACAAATTGTTTCCCCCCCCCCCCAACAAGGAACTTTCTTTTGGTGGTATTTAATCACATTTGTGGTTGTAATTTTTGCGTTCTAAACAAAAACAAAAATTTTGAAGAAAAATAAGCAATATTTTTTACTACAATAAATATCCCCCCCCCCAAAAAATAAATAAAATATATATATAACTTTAGGTCGATATGTATTCTACATATTTTTGGTAAAAACGCAATAAGCGTATATTGATTTCACAAAAGTTATAGCATCTCTAAAATAGGGGATATGTTTTATGGCATTATTAATATCTTATTTTTCTACTAGTAATGGCGGCAATCAGCCATTTTTTTCATGACTGCGACATTATGGCGGACATAGACACTTGATGCTATTTTGGGACCATTGTCATTTATACAGTGACCAGTGCTATAAAAATGCACCGATTGCTGTATAAAATGTGACTGGCAGGGAAGGGGTTAGCCACTAGGGGACAAAGGGGTTAAGTGTGTCCTAGGGAGTGATTCTAACTGTGGGGGGGGGTGGGCTACCAGTGACACAACATTGATCACTGCTCCCGATGGCAGGGAGCAGTAGATCACTGTCCTGTCACGAGGCAGAACAGGGAAATTCCTTGTTTACACTGGCATCCCCCCCATTCTGCAGCTCTGTGACACGATCGCAGGACACCGGCGGACGTAGAGTACGCGGGTGCGGTCACGGAGCTTGCGGCAGGATTTTCAAAGCAACGTACAGGTACATTGCTTTGCCCACACAAGCCATTCTGCCGACGTATATGTTGACAGAGGCCACACAGAGGCCACACAGAGGCCACACAGAGGCCACACAGAGGCCACACAGAGGCCACACAGAGGCCACACAGAGGCCACACAGAGGCCACACAGAGGCCACACAGAGGCCACACAGAGGCCACACAGAGGCCACACAGAGGCCACACAGAGGCCACACAGAGGCCACACAGAGGCCACACTTTAGAAAGTCCTAACAAAAACACACGTAGACCTGATGGGCAAGCACAGCTGACCAGAGCCCTTTACAAACTATAGCAGAGGAGCGTAATCTTGAGATGTTGTCAGCCTCTGCAACGAGGAACGGGAATGTGGCCTGGCTGGTTGACACCCAATTTGGAGGCTTCATACAAGGAGGTGGTGTAGTCCCTGCACTATTCCTACTCTAATGAAACCCCTCTATGCTCCATCTAAGACGGAGGAATCTGTCCCTACCCTAGCTACTCGCCAAAAGTGCAAAAGACCCAGGAGCCAGAGTCTTAGACACTGCTCTGAACCAAAATGGCTGCCTTATTAGGGGCACCAGCATCCAATCAGACAGCTGCTCCCCAGGAAAATTTAAAGGAACCAAGTTCCCTAGGACTTCCTCCCCCTTCTGCTTGGTCGAGTGCCATCTACAGTGGGGTGTACTGCCTGCACCCTCCTACCTACCGACTTGTATCTTTGCACAATAGATTCTTATCTAGCTACAGGGTAGGCATTCACTGGAGCCATTGCTGAAGACCAATAGTTTCCAACCCTTCAGAGAATGTCAAAGGTTTCCTTCTCTCCAGTTTGTATCACAATGAGAACACAAGTTTACTAAAAATAAAAAATAAAAAGTGCATCTAAAGCTCAGGCATCCCATGGTGACATTTCCCACTGAGCCAACTTAAAGCAAAAATCACTTACCGCCAAGGCACAGGAGGACACAGATATGCAGAAGAAGCTTGGAACCCATTGCTGCAAAACAGAAAAAAAATAAAATAAAAAACCTGTTTTAGCTAAAATGTTCTCTTTAGTTTTGGATAAAGTAGGCAAAAAGATAGTATTTTTAGGCTGCCTGTCCCAAAGGAGAAGACCTGAATTAAAAAAAAAAAAAAAAAGGATTTGCTCTGATACTATTTTTTTCTGCCATATACAATATTGCTTCCTTTGTGGTTTTGTATGGTGTGGGCCCCACACGGGCCGGGGACCAGGTTGGTGGTTGAACCATTTCTATGCTCCTGCCCAGGATGTATATTTGTGGGGTGCAACACACACACACACACACACACACAGGGTCAAGTCCTGGGGGAAAAAGTGTGGGAACTCCCACCCAAAAAATAAAAATGATACGCCAATATGCATAATTACTAAACCGCATGTTTTTTTTCCCGATCCACTGTACCTTAGTAATCCTTTAAGCAAGTTCTTTCTAAATCCCGCGATAAACTCGCGGCAAGCCTCCGCAATGTCTCCTGGGAACAGGGGCGGACTGACAACTCATGGGGCCCCCGGGCAATAGAAGATTATGGGGCCCCTCTGGCTTACAGATGGCCACCACGCCAGGAGGCAGTGCAGCTAAAATCTTGGGATATTCACATTAAAAGCATGTCAGTTTGGGACATATCAGGGACAGATCTGTTTTTTTTTAGATTTTTACATACTGTCCCTGGTTTTACTGAGCCTGGCAACCCTGATGGGGCCCCCTAGGGCAGTGCCCGAGTGACTCAATGGTCAGTCCGCCCCTGCCTGGGAACAATGACAAAAGCTCCCAGGAGACATTGCGGCATCGAGGAAGTGCCGGAATACCCGCACATTACCCGAAGAATCCATATACAGGAAGCGGCCAGTAACAAAGGATTACTAAGGTTCCCCCTGATAGTGACTCGAGCTGGGCATCACCGCTTAGTGAAGGATTGGCACGGGCGGCTCGGCTGCTCTAGTCCTGCAAAGGGAACTGCGTTCCTGCTGTGAAAAAAGTGCAGGAACTCCGTTCCCACAGGACTTGAACACACACACACACACACACACACACACACACACTTTTAAATGTATCCATCTCTAGATCTTGTACCTACTCACACAGCTATTAAAATAAACTAATAAGATTGATGTGATGCCCACGTCAGTTTTTAGCGATTATCAGAATATTGAAACTTATCTTACTGGGCGACTGATTGACATGGGCATTATACAACTTCAAGTTTACAGCCAGAACGACATTTTAAACACATTAGATGGCTAGAAAAGCCAGGATTTGGGGGAAGTAGGGATGAGCAAAATTTGACCAATACATTGTCCCAAAATTTCATAAATATAATTCCGGAATTTAAAATTAAAGAAAAACTTTTGCTAGCACATGACGGATTCAACATGCAAACATATTTGGCAAAATTGCATTAATTTTGCTACACAAGGCCCCTTTCACACTGGGGCGTTTGGGGTGTTTTTTTTCCCAACGCCCAAAAGCTGCTCCAAAGATGCTGCTTGCAGGACTCAGTGTGAAAGGGTCCATTGAGATGCATGGAGAGAGTTTTAATAGCGCTATTTTTAAACGCTAAAGCGATGTAAAAAAAACGTTTTATTGTGAAAGGGGTCTTAAAGCAGACAAGTATGCTTGGATCATTTGTAAACATTTCAAAGAGTCTCTGCTGGATCTCATATGAAGCAAAAAAATAAAATAGGCAAGGCATAGATTGGCATCACAAAATATAGGCACCCCCCCAAAAAACAAACAAACAAACAAACCACACACTATAAGGCTCCATTCACATCTCTGCGACAAGCAACGCCGCGTACGCGTCGTATTTTGCCGCGGATAGTGTATTTTTTTTCCAAATTCTTCCCATTGCTGTCAATGGGCGAACGCCAATGTCGCCTGAAAAAAAGGTCCGGGACTTTTTTTCAGGCGACAGGCGTACGGCGTCTATGAGATGTGAACCATCTCCATAGACAGCAATGGGAATTTCCCCCTCTAGCGGCACAAGCGTCCGGCGTCTTGTCGCCTAGATGTGAATGGAGACTAAATGCCAAAACAGGAAAATGGAAAAATATATGCCCCCCTCAAAAACATTAAACAAACCCTCAAAACCATTATTGCTTGTACAGTCGAAAAATGCAGATTAAAGTTTCATTATCAGCAAACCACCAATACTCACTGCATCGCAGCATTTTTTATATATTTTTTTTTTTTTAAATAAAAAGCAAAGTTAAATAAAAAAGGGAGGAGGTTTGGGTCTTAAAACTATAAAAGCGTGTGGAATTTGGTTATAGAGCTATATAGATAGATAAAAAAGAACCCCCCCCCCCCCCCCCCACACACACACACACACACACCTTCATGGGAGGATTCAGTAATGGAGGATACACCATAAGACAAGAGCAGAGATGATAACGATTATTTTTAATATTAAATCAAGATCTATCTATAAACAAAAAAATAAAAAGTGAAAGAGAGATAGGGAAATATATATATATATATAATGTATTTATTTTTTATAGGGAAAAAAGTCTAATCCCTCTGAAAATATATCTCACTGCAATACTCACAATTTAAAACACACAAGGAAAGTGGAAAAGCAAAAAAACATCTACGAGCAAAGCATAGGCATCAGTTCATGGACACAGGTGCGTTACCTTACCTGACAATTTAGATTGACCACATCCCACAAGCCCCACCCTTCAGAGACCCAACAACTAGACACAGGTCTCTCTATGGAGAGCTTATAAGTCTTCCCTAATCAATTATATTAACCATTTCCTCACCGGAGACCGGCCACATCCCCAGGCAATGCCTGAGACTTTCAATATGGTAAAGTGGAGGTCACGTTTCCCCCTCTATTCCTGTTTTGGTGACAACTCAAAAATTTTGGGATTTTCTCATTACTTTCTGTCTCCTTTCAGAAGGATGAATAGAGAGGACAAATCTCTACATTGGGGACTCAAACAGCAATAAAAACCATACAGGGGTCCTTATTCTTCCTCCTCTATACCAAACTATATATTAAAAATATACACCGTGGCCTGGATTCAGATAGAGATACAACGGTGTATCTCCTTATACGCCGTCGTATCTCTGAGTCCGTCCGTCGTATCTATGCGGCTGATTCATAGAATCAGGTTCCGCATAGATCTCCCTAAGATCCGACAGGTGTAAGTGACTTACACCGTCGGATCTTAGGCTGCAATTCCAGGCCGGCCGCTAGGTGGCGTTTCGTTTTTTGTACGCGAGGAATTTGCAAATGAGGAGTTCCGCCGATTCAGAAACGAACGCCCGCCTGGCGCTTTTTTTTTTACGTCGTTTGCGTTCGGCTTTTTCCGGCGGACAGTTACACCTGCTATGTGAGGCGTATCCTATGTTAAGTATGGCCGTCGGTCCTGGGTCGAATTTTGAATTTTTTACGTCATTTGCGTAAGTCGGTCGCGAATACGGATGGACGTAATTTACGTTCACGTCGAAACCTTTGACGTCCTAGCGACATCATTTGGAGCAATGCACGCTGGGAAATGTAGCCGGCGGCGCATGCGCAGTTCGTTCGGCGCGGGGACGCGCTTCATTTAAATGAAACACGCCCCTACCCGCCCAATTTGAATTCCGCTCCCTTACGCCATGAGAGATACACTACGCGGCCGTAACTTATGGCGCAAATTCTTTCTGGATTCGAACCAAAGAGAAGTAAGTTACGGCTGCGTAGTGTATCTCAGATACGCAGCGCCGGGGCAGATCTTTATGGATCTGCCCCTAGAAATATATATATTTTTTTATTATTTTTATTTTTTATTTTTTATATTCGTATTTATCATTCTTATTTACGCCTTTTAGTGTGGTTTGCGCATTAGTGTCCCCCATTTTGTATATATATAAAAAAAGCCTTTTTATTCAAATTAATTGGACCACACAGGTGACAATCTATCCAATAAATAAATCTTGGCTTCGGATACACTTAAAGCCATGCGATTCCCCAGTGGATCCATAGCCAGGTGATCAGAGGTTCAGTCCCTGACTAATAGCAGAGGGCCATACCAGGCGACTCCTCAAGGTTTTAGCTGGGGGAGGGGGGGGGGGGGTATGTTGCTTATCGAGATCCAAGGCCCAGATTCTCAAATGAGATACGCCATCGTATCTCTGAGTCTGAGCGGTCGTATCTATGCGCCTGATTCTTAGAATCAGTTACGCATAGATTTCTATTAGATCCGACCGGCGTAAGTCTGTTACGCCGTCGGATCTTAACTGCATATTTACGCTGGCCGCCAGGGGGGTGTACGCTGATTTACGCCTAGAAATATGTAAATCAGCTAGATACGCGAATTCACGAACGTACGCCCGGCCGATGCAGTACAGATACGCCGTTTACGTTAGGCTTTTCCCGGCGTAAAGTTACCCCTGCTATATGAGGCGTACATGCGGCGTACCAATGTTAAGTATGGACGTCGTTCCCGCGTCGAATTTTGAATATTTTACGTCGTTTGCGTAAGTCGTACGTGAATGGGGCTGGACGTCATTTACGTTCACGTCGAAACCAATACGTCCTTGCGGCGTACTTTGGAGCAATGCACACTGGGATATTTCACGGACGGCGAAAAATGTCAATCACGTCGGGTCACAAGTTATTTACATAAAACACGCCCCCCTGTTCCAAATTTGAATTAGGCGCGCTTACGCTGGCCCATTTACGCTACGCCGCCGCAACTTACGGACTAAGTGCTTTGAGAATACAGCACTTGCCCGTCTAAGTTGCGGAGGCGTAACGTAAATAGGATACGTTAGACCCGCACAAAAATACGCCAAACTACGAGAATCTGGCCCCAAGTCTTTAAATAGGAACCATCTAGTCCAGACGGAAGTGTACAAGGTCTCTTCCATCCCCCCAACCTGTTCAATACAGTGGAACTAGACCTCCAGGGTTTTGGAAAATTTACAAGATCTAGGGATGAGTGTTTTGAAAGCATTCAGTAACTGGAGGGGCCAGCAGGGGGGGCTGTACATAGCTTCCTGAAAACATCACAGCACCCGGCCACAGTAGTGCTCCTAAAAAACCTCAGGTCTGATGAAAGCAGTGGTCTGGCTCTTGGGGAGGAGTTATGCAAATATCAAGCTACCTTCATGGGTGGGTGTCATTCTGGAGGGGTGGATGTTCCTAGGCAAGCTGCATTTGCCCTAGAAAACACCCACATGCAGTGGCGCGGCCGCTCAGGGTGCCACCCCCCCTACTCCATGAGGAGTAAAAAATGCATGAGGCCTAAAAAAATTCCCCGGGCAGGGCTGCCTCTCTGTGCCAGATCATGTACGTGATCTGGCATTTCCAGACAGGGGGCACACGCACGCGTGCTCACTCCGCCCGATTTGTGCTGTCATTCAGTATAGCACAAGTCGGTCAGCGGGTCTCGGCCAAGCTGGATTGATCATTCCAGAAGAATCACTTGCGGACCGCCCCATTGTCAAAATACTGCCGTGCTGCCCTGAATCATGTACATGCATGGGCGTCCGCTCCATAGGGCAAGGGAGGGCGTTTGCCCCCCCCTAGAAATCAGTGCCATGATTCTCGGGGAGGAAAACAGCGGGCAGGAAGCAAGGCGGTGGCACAAAAAATTCAATTAGAGCCTGGAGATTGTTATTGCAGAAACTGGCACTGATCCTGGGGGTTGTTATTTCCTTGGGGGGACTCCATTTTTTATGATATTGTTATTCAAAGTTCCTAGTTGCATCAGGTTTATGCATGCATGCGCTTTATGTGATAATGACTAAGCCCCTCCCCTTCATGACATTGTCAAAAGGGGACCGAGCATGGATGACCTTAAAATGATGCCCCCCCCCGAAAAAAGTTCAGCGGACGCCCATGTGTACATGTACGTGATCCCGCATTTCCAGGTAGGGGGCACATGCACACGCCACCCGATCTGTGTTCACAAGTCGGTCAGCAGGTCCCAGCCAATGATTTAAAGCAGGGACCTGCTGATCGGTTTAGCGCATCACAGCACAGAGCTCTGTGTTTACTAACAACACAGAGCTCTGTACACGGAACAGCGATCTGGCTTTTTTTTTTATCCCTGCAAAAGTGTCACTGGTGATGTCATTGTCAGTTAGTCAGTTCCCCCCCCTGTGACAGTTTGTGTCAGATTGCCAGTCACAGTCCCATTATAAGTCGCTCATTGCCGACATTACTAGTATGAAAAAAAATATATATAAATTCCAGTATATATCCCATCATTTGTAGATGCTATACCTGATCTGTACAGCGGTTTTGCACAGAGTAGCCCTGATCCTCCTTTTCTCAGGTCCCTTGCCAGGGCTCTTGGCCACTCCTTATTGCCAGAGCAAGCAGCTTGCATTGGGAGCACCCATGCAGTTCCTGAGCCACTTCACAGAGCCGTGTCTCGACCCCCCGCCTACTGTCTCTCTTCATGTGATTGACAGCAGCAGGAGCCAATGGAGCCCCCGGAGAGCCAAGGCTCTCATGCACATCAGTGGATAGAGAGGGGGCTCAGGTAAGTGTTAGGGGGTCTATGGGGGGCTGCTGCACAGAGAAGGTTTTTTACCTTCATGCATAGAATGCCCCTCTTGACTTTACAACCACTTTAAGTAGATAATACCCAATGGGGAGAGAATATAGAAACATTGTAACCTTTCTGATGATCCTTCACTACACAATCTGTCTGGGTTGGCACCTCCATTGTGGGTGCATGGGCGCTGCCTCCCCTATCCACCACCGCCGCCCTCCTTATCCATGCGCCTGGTCCCTTTCAGGACGGCGGGCGCATGAATTCCTATGGCAGGGGGGGGGTGTGTTTTTAAAGCACCTGATTAGAGCCAGAGGCTCTAATAGACTTCAAAATAGGGTGGGCTCGAAGCGTAGAGCATAGGTCTGGAATCCCACCCAGGTGTGTTGCAACAGCGAATGAATATTCGCTGTTGCAATGTTGCAACACTGATCCTCCTCCCGGCCAATAGGGAAGTGGGTATGATACCATCAGCCGATTGGCTGTAAGGACAGGTGATCCTATTGGACAGCAAGATGGAGGGGAGGAGACGCACGGCGATGCCCGCCGCAGCCTGATGTCTGCCGATGCCCCGATCCAGGCCGCTGACCGATGTGACTGTCGATGCCTGATCCTTGCCTCTGCCCGATGTGCCTGCTGCTGCCCGATCTCCGCTGCTGCCCTCTGTGCTTGTCTCTGCCCGATCCTTGCCTCTGCCCGATGTGCCTGCTGCTACCTGATCCCCACCGCTGCCTGACATGCCTGCCTCTGCCCGATCCTTGCCTCTGCCTGATGTGCCCTCTGCTGCCCGATCCCCGCTGCTGCCCACTGTGCTTGCCTCTGCCCGATCCTTGCCTCTGCCCAATGTGCCCGCCGATGCCTGATCCTACCGCTGCCTGATGTGCCTGCCGATGCCTGATCCTTGACTCTGCCCAATGTGCCCGCTGCTGCCTGATCCCTGCTGCTGCCCACTGTGCTTGCCTCTGCCCGATCCTTGCCTCTGCCCAACGTGCCCACCGCTGCCTGATCCCTGCCGCTGCCTGATGTGCCTGCCGATGCCTCATCCTTGACTCTGCCCAATGTGCCCGCTGCTGTCCGATCCCCGTTGCTGCCTGCTGTGCCTGCCGATGCCCGATCCTTGCCTCTTCCCGATGTGCCCACCGCTGCCCGATCCCTGCTGCTGCTCACTGTGCCTGCCGATGCCCAATCCTCGCTGCTGCCCAATGTGCCTGCCGCCTAGATGGAGTAAGTGCCGGTGGACTGGCAGACAGCAAGTGGGCCGCCCTTCTCAATCCTTTCACAAGGAGGAACTCTTGAAATAATCCCGATAACGATCACTATATCTACAGTCCAGGGTACTTAAAGCATGAACAGTAAGCTGGTGTAAAGGAACAGATAAAAGGAAAAGGATTGAGGCGTACTTAGCGTATTTGACACCCTGAGCCGTTCTATAGAACAATAGAATTTTCAGTACAAACAATGAAGTTGAACAAAGGATCATAAGCCCTTCGAATGGTAGTAAGTGGGAGAAGGACCCCTGATTGGTTGCTAGATGTTACTGCACATAATTACCGCTCACACATAGGTTGCTATGGCAGGGGAGGGGTGTAATCGCAGTGCTAGGGAAGGGGGGGGGGGTCAATGGCAGTGCAGAGGGGTTGATGGCATCAATGTCAGGGGAGAGAAAGAAGGGTGTGAGAGAGAGAGAGAAAGAGAGAGAGAGGGGGATGTGAGAGAGATGGAAAGGGGATAGGAGAGAGAGAGAGGGGAGAGAAAGAGTGGGGGTGAGAGGGAGGAGAGGTGGGGTAGGAGAGAGGAGATGAGATGGGGGTGAGAGAAAGAGGGGTGAGGGGGATGAGAAAGAGGGGGTGAGAGAGAGAGGGGGTGAGAAACATGGGGGTGAGAGAGAGAGAGGGGATGAGAAAGAGAGAGAGAGGGGGTTGAGAAACATGAGGGTGAAAGAGAGAGAGATTGGGGTGAGAAAGAACGGTTGAAAGAAAGGGGGTGTTAGAGAAAGAAAGAGAGAGAGATTGTGGAAGAGAGAGGGGGTGAGAGAGAGAGATGTGGGGAAGAAACATTGGGGTGAAAGAGAGATAGGGGAAGAGAGAGGGGATTAGAGAGAGAGAGAGAGAGAGAGAGAGAGAGAGTGAGAGGAGGTGAGAGAGAGGGGTGTGAGAGAAAGAGAAAGAGAGAGATAGGGGAAGAGAGGGGGGTGAGAGAGATAAGGAGGAGACACATTGGGGTGGGAGAGAGAGAGAGAGAGAGAGAGAGAGAGAGGGGTGAGACAGAGGGGGTATGAGAGAGATGAGGGTAAAAACCATAGGGGTGAGAGAGAGGGGGTGAGGGTAAGAGAGGGTGAGAGAGAGGGGGTGAGAAAGAGGGGGTGAGGGTAAGAGAGGGTGAGAGAGAGGAGGGGAGAAAGATAGGGGAGAGGGAGAGGAGGTGAAAGATAGAGAGAGAGAAGGGGTGAAGTTTGTAAACTGATCTTTTATATCTTTCTTTTGTTATTTATGGAAAAATAATTAATATATGGTGTTTTAATTCATTGCCTTTGACAATTATTATTATTAAAATAAAGCATATTGTTGCATATTCATTATTTTAATGCAAAAAAAATATATATATATTTTAACAATAATGAATATTGTTACATATATTTATATATTTGTTTTAAATAATTGCCTTTGACAAATATTATTATTAAAATAAAGAATATTGTTGCATATTCATTATTTTAATGCAAAAAAAAAACATTATTTTAACAATAATGAATATTGTTACATCTATTTATATATTTGTTTTAAATAATTGCCTTTGACAAATATTATTATTAAAATAATGAATATTGTTGCACATTCATTATTTTAATGCAAACAGTTCATTATTTTAATAATAATTAATATTTTGGAATAGTTATGTTAATACAGTTTTATTTTTTTTCAACTTTCAGAATTTTGTGATAGTGTACAGCAACATTGTAATTTTTTATTTTATCATACAGGAGAAAGTGGTGTTTGAGAAATTATAGTAGTTTATAAAAAAAATATTACAAATCCATAAAAAAGTTTTAAAAGCAAAAAATAACATTGTAATTTTTTTAATATAAATGTGCTGTAAAAAAATAAATAATAATAAATGCACATTTTTCTAGCATAGTGGACTTATACTACAATATATCAAAATGTAAAATACATTCTTCATTTTTATTCTTAGGTTTTAATTCTTAAAAAATATATATTTTTTTACATTCCTAATATCACAAGTTTTTTTTTTAATTAACAAAAAAAAAATAGTGGAAAGATTTGATTGTGTTTGTTGCTGGCAGGTAAAGAAGCTTCCCCTCGGGGGTACATCCAGTTTTAATATATTTCAAATTATTTTTTAAATTATACGTTCCAGAGAATAATCTTTTCTTCGGAGAAACTGTTGACAGACCAGTAGTTAGACAGGTAGTGCTGCATTCTTCAAGTATCAAAGACCATAAAAATAGCTTTGAAGGAGCCCGAGAGGTAAAAAAAACACAAAACTGTGCTGTTTATTTAGTTGTGGTTGTCATATTCTTAGAAAAAAAGAAAAAATATATATCTTTTTTTTTATAAAATCAAAATCTTGGGCTTTTTTTTTCCTGTGGCGATTGAAGTTTTCTCCTTACTACTGATGTTATCACCAAGACAGGAACTGAGAAGGATCTATCAAGCGGGAGCACAGACATTAATTACAATTTTTTTTATAATAATAATAAAAAAAAATGAAAAAAAAAAAATGTTATATATATACATTGCCTTGAAAAGTATTCATACCCCTTGAAATTTTCCACATTTTGTCATGTTACAATCAAAAACGTAAATGTATTTTATTGGAATTTTATGTGATAGACAGGGCAGGACTTGGGGTGGTGGGGGCCCCTGGGCTTAATAATCGAAGGGGCCCCCTGGAGCAGAGAGAAGCGGGGGGGGGGGGGTTGTCACCGACCGATCATAGTTGTTGAGGGGGGGGGTCAGGATCTGCCGACTGACCTATCGAAGTTGTTGAGCAGGGGGCGGTAGCCACTGGACGGACTTCCTACCTTTTCCCAGGGCCGCCTTCACTAATTTCATCCCTCCGCCCAAAGTTGTTGAGCGGGGGGGGGGGGTGCCAAAATTGCAGTGATTGCCGCGAAAGGGGGGTGGCCACGATTTTAGCGAAATTGCGGGAGGGGATTGCCGCCAAAATTGCGGGAGGGGAGGACTCTAACAGGTTTTCTTCTAAGATTGCTCTGTATTTGTCTCCATCCATCTTCCCATCAACTCTGACCAGCTTCCCTGTCCCTGCTGAAGAAAAGCATCACGGTGGGGATGGTGTGTTCAGGGTGATGTGCAGTGTTAGTTTTCCCACACATAGCGTTTTGCTTTTAGGCCCAAAAGTTTAATTTTGGTGTAATGTGACCAGAGCCCATTCTTCCACATGTTTGCTGTGTCCCCTCCCCCTCATGGCTTCTCACAAACTGCAAACAGGACTTCTTATGTCTTTCTTTCCCCAATGTCTTTCTTCTCGTCACTCTTCCATAAAGGGCAGATTTGTGGAGAGACCACTAATAGTTGTCCTGTGGACAGATTCTCCCCCCCCCCTGAGCTGTGCAGCTCCTCCAGAATTACCATGGGCCTCTTGGCTGCTTCTCTGATGAATGCTCTCCTTGCCCGGCCGGTCAGTTTAGGTGGACGGCCATGTCTTGGTAGGTTTACAGTTGTGCCATACTCTTTCAATTTTCCATTGGTGCATGCGTAGCAAGCCCTGGACTCTTACAAGAAGATTTGTCCAAGAGCCAAGGACCACTTGTGAAGGACTTCAGAAAGACCTGGAATTAGAAAGATACGTTCATCTGGAAGTATCAGCATCAAGAAAAAGCATTTTGACCCAAAGCCACTAAGAGTTCAACTCCTGTTACTCTTCAATGTCAAGCAAGTAAATCTTGTATGTCAATCACCTTTATAACAAATGTCTACATTGTATTCAAAATATTTAGTTGCCATAGGGTTTTTTATTTTTTTATTGACAGGAAAAAGCCATGGGTTTTTTTTTTTACCGATATTTAAACAAGTCAGTTGCTTTGCTTTCACAGATATGCAAATGGCCTATCCATTGTGCAACCGGTTGTAGCAACCTCCTAGAGCAGACTGCTAGGTACATTTAGTTTGGCTCCATTGTACTTAGTGGGGTAAGGGTTGGTTCTTTAGGGCCGCTCAGTGTTTCACAAGCTGCTGCTCTGCTGCTTCTTCCTGTCTACCAGAGCAGGGGGGTCTAAAAATTCTCTAAATAGAGGGCCAGGTTACTGTCCTTCAGAATTTAGGTGGGCCGGACTGTGGCCAGCGGGAGAGGAAATTGTCCTGGCATTAGTGGGAGTTAACAGTGCTCTGTCTTTCCTATTAAGAATAGTGCCCTGTCATTGGTGCCAGTAGAGGAAATAAAAAAAGAAATAAAGGGGTGTGGTCCGTGTGGTTTGCTACACCAGTGGCGTTGGCAGTGGTCCCGTCCTGCTCTTTCGACCGGACAGATTCTCCCACCTGACATTTCATCAATGTCTTTCTTCTTGTCACTTTTAGGCCAAAAAGTTGAATTTTGGTGTCATGTGACCAGAGCACCTTCTTCCACATGTTTGCTGTGTCCCCTCCCCCACATGTTTGCTGTGTCCCCTCCCCCACATGTTTGCTGTGTCCCCCTCCCCCACATGGCTTCTCACAAACTGCAAACAGGACTTCCTATGTCTTTCTCTCACCAATGTCTTTCTTCTTGTCACTCTTCCATAAAGGGCAGATTTGTGGAGAGACCACTAATAGTTGTCCTGTGGACAGATTCTCCCCCCTGAGCTGTGGATCTCTGCAGCTCCTCCAGAGTTACCATGGGCCTCTTGGCTGCTTCTCTGATGAATGCTCTCCTTGCCCGGCCTGGTCAGTTTAGGTGGACGGCCATGTCTTGGTAGGTTTGCGGTTGTGCCATACTCTTTCCATTTTCCGATGATGGATTGAACACAAGCTCCGTGAGATCTTCAAAGCTTGGGAGATTTTTTTTTTATAACCTAACCCTGCTTTATACTTCTCCACAACTTTATCCCTGACCTGTCTGGTGTGTTTCTTGGCCTCCATGATGCTGTTTGTTCACTAAGGTTCTCTAACAAACCTCCGAGGGCTTCACAGAACAGCTGTATTTATACTGAGATTAAATGACACACAGGTGGACTCTATTTATGAGTTGGTGACTTCTGAAGGCAATTGGTGCCACTAGATTTTAGTTAGGGGTATCAGAGTAAAGGGGGCTGAATACAAATGCCCCGCCCCCCCACACTGTTCACATATTTATTTGTATCATTTATCATTTTCCTTCCACTTCACAATTATGTGCCGCTTTGTGTTGCTCTATCACATAAAATCCCAATAAAATATATTTATGTTTTTTGGGTGTAACATGACAACATGTGGAACATTTCAAGGGGTATGAATACTTTTTCAAGGCAAGATTGTCTGAACCTGCTGAACAAAAGCTAATTTCTGATTAAAATGCTGGGGGTGTTCTGTTTACATTCCACAGACCTACTAATAGATTGCTTTGCTCTAGAGCAGCCATAACACACAATACAGGTAAAGGTGCTTCTTCCTGTTTTTCAAGACGAGCCTCCTCTGTATTATGGAGCTCCTGTAGACATTGAAGTTCATGGTCCCATTAGAATTATGTACAGATGCATTAACATAGATCACCTTCATAAAGATAACATTGTCTTCCAAATGGTGACTGATCGGTACCTTTTAAAACAATTTATTTTTAGCTGGTTGCCATGCAAGAAGGAAGACAAGAAAACAAGTGGTTCTCAAGGCTGAAGGTATTTTAACCTTCATGCATAGGCGTCCGCTCCATAGGGCAAGGGGGGGCAATTAACCCCCCTGGAAAATCGAGAAGGTGTTGAAGAGCCTCGCGGCCACGGGCTGTCTGAGTGGTCCCGGGCCGGATGTCACACAGACACAGCGAGCAGAGTGAAGCTGCCTCCCCCTCCAGTGTTTATGTGTACACAGGGGGAGGGAACCTGCTGTGACCCGACCGTGCTGATGGCCGATCTGAGGTACTGAATGGGATGGGGGGAGGGGAGGTCCGTCTGTGCTGAAGGGGGGGTTTGTGCTGAATGGGGGTCCATCTGTGCTGAAGGGGGGGTCTGTGCTGAATGGAGGGGTCTGTGCTGAATGGAGGGGTCTGTGCTGAAGGGGGGGTCTGTGCTGAAGGGGGGTCTGTACATTCTCTAGGCTATGTTTATATAGGCATGGAGTGAAGCTGAACTATCTCAAGAGCTATTTCACGCTGCCAACTGGATGCGTTATCGGTAAAGTGGGGCGCTTTTAACCCCTGCTAGCATTTGAAGAAAGGGTTAAATGTGTATCGCCGCTGCGGAAGTCCCCCCCCCTGAAAAAAATTCAGCGGACGCCCATGCATTCTATATACACTATGGGCCAGATTCAGAAAGAAGTTACGCTGGCGTATCTATTGATACACCGCGTAACTTCTAGGATGCTCCGGCGTATCTTTTTTCTGTATTCAGAAAACAAGATACGCCAGAATTTTGGTAAGATCCGACTGGCATAAGTCTCTTAAGCCGTCGTATCTTAGTTGCATATTTACGCTGGCCGCTAGGTGGCGCTTCCGTAGATTTACGTGAGAAATATACAAATTAGGTAGATATGCCGTTTCCCCAACCTACGTACGCCCGGCGCATTTTTTTACGTTGTTTACGTAAGGGTTTTTCTGGCGTAAAGTTATCCCTGCTATATGAGGCGTACGCAATGTTAAGTATGGACGTTGGGCCACCGTAATTTTTTTTACGTTTTACGTCATTTGCGTAAGTCGTTTGCGAATAGGGCTGTGCGTAAGTTACGTTCACGTCTAAAGCATTGACGATTTGAGGCGTAATTTGGAGCATGCGCACTGGGATTCTTTCACGGACGGCGCATGCGCCGTTCGTAAGAAACGTCAAATACGTGGGGTCACGATTAGTTAGAACACGCCCCCAACCAGCCTCTTTTGAATTAGGCGGCTTACGCCGCCCGATATACGATCCGCCGCCGTAACTAAAGGCGCAACTTCTTTGTGAATACAGTACTTGCCTTTCTAAGTTATGGCGGCGTAGCGTTTCTGAGATATGCTATGCCCGCCTAAAGATAGGCACCTGTACGTGAATCTGGCCCTATATTCTCAAAAGTATTGGGATGCCTGCCTTTACACGCACACAAACTTTAATGGCATCCCAGTCTTAGTCTGTAGGGTTCAATGTTGAGTTGGCCCACCCTTTGAAGCTATAACAGATTCAACTCTTCTGGGAAGGCCGTCCACAAGGTTTAGGAATGTTTGACCATTCTTCCAGAAGAGCATTTGTGAGGTCGAGCACTGACGTGGACAAGAAGGCCTGGCTCACAGTCTCTGCTCTAAATTATCCCAAAGATGTTCTATCGGGTTGAGGTCAGGACTCTGTGAAGGCCAGTCATGTTCCTCCACCCCAAACTCGCTCCATGTCTTTATGGACCTTGCTTTGTGCTCTGTTGGAACAGGAAGCAGTAGTGTATTTAGGTTTTGTGCTGCCCTCGGCCTGACAAAAACGAAAGCGAAAATCCCAGAAATTCAGACGAAAATGCATTCGGACAAAAACGAATGCACATGTCTACTGGTTATTAGAAGCTGAAAACCTTCTCCAAGGTGGTTAAAATCTCAATCCCCCAGATGAGTCCTTACCAACTTATGCCGCGTACACACGATCGGAAATTCCGACAAGAAAAGTCCGATGTGAGCTTTTGGTTGGAAATTCCGACCCGTGTGTAGGCTCCATCGGGATTTTTCTGTCGAAATTTGAGCTGGTTCTCAAATTTTCCGACAAGAAAAGTCTGTATGCAATTCCAACGCACCAAAAACCACGTATGCTCTAAATCAAGTCGACGCATGCTTGGAAGCATTGGCCCGGATTCAAAGAGATTTGCGTTTTTTCTTTGCGGAGGCGCAGGGCAACGATTTTGCCCTGCGCCCCCGCAAATTTGCTCCGCTGCCCTTGATTCACGGAGCAGTAGCTCCGTAAATTGCGAGGGCGCGCCGGCAAAATTGCCCGGCGCTAGAGCACGCAATTTAAATGATCCCGTAGGGGGCGGGAATCATTTAATTTAGGCGCGTTCCCGCGCCGATCGTAGCGCACATGCTCCGTCGGGAAACTTTCCTGACGTGCATTGCGGCAAATGACATCGCAAGGACGTCATTTGCTTCAAAGTGAACGTGAATGGCGTCAAGCGCCATTCACGAATCACTTACGCGAAGTACGTAACATTCAAATTTGGCGATGCGGGAACGGCGGGTATTCTTTAGCATCGGCTGCCCCTACTATTAGAAGGGGCAGCCTTACGCTAAACACGCCGTACGGAAACGACGTAACTTGCGTACGCAGGGCTCGCGCAACATTGTGAATCGGTGTTAGTATGCAATTTACATACTATACACTGAGCACAATGGAAGTGCCCCCTAGCGGGCATCGCAAGAATGCAGCCTAAAATATGCGTGGCATAAGAGCCTTTTGCCACGCAGATTTTAGGCTGCAGTCGGCGTTACGATATTCCTGAATCAGGAGCATTCGTAACGCCGGCGCAAGTCAGCAATTGCGCTGCGTAACTATGGTTACGCAGGCGCAATTGCTTACTGAATCTGGCCCATTGAGTTACATTCAGAAGAAAAACTTTCTCCAGTTCCTTCAGGCTGAAAAACCAGCCCCTGGAGGAGACTTCTCTTACGTAACTCCATCTATCCCCCCCCCCCCCCCCCGGGACTATTTTAGGAAAGTTAAGAATTACAGTAGAATCTAGATAATCAACATTCAGGTAAAGGATTATGAATATTTTTTTTTTTGCCTTCGGGAAGATAAGATTCTTTTCTGTCATCAAGTTATTAAAATAATGAGAGCCATCTCGAAAGGTGGTGATCTTCTCATTCCTCAAGATGAGTCACCTTCGAGGTTAAGATGAGCAGAATTCTAGAAATGTAATGACAAAAAATGTGTAAGCAGCTGACTATAACAACTACCTGTATGGCTAAAGCTTGTGGACACCCCTTTAAATTACAGTTGAACCTCGGATTACGAGCATAATCAGTTCCAGGAGAATGCTCGTAATCCAAAGTACTCGCATATCAAAGCGAGTTTCCCCAAATAATTTGTTCCGCATTGACTTCAATGGGATGCAATACCGAATGCGGCCAGAGGTGGGGGGGGGCGCCAGAGACCCGATCCGTGATCCTACATTTCCAGCATCTGCCATTGGCAGATTGCCATTGCCATTGGCTCCTACTGCTGTCAATTAAAGTCAGAGCCAATAATGAGAGAGAGGGGGCAGGGTCGAGCCTTGGCTCTGTGTCTGAATGGACACACAGAGCAGCGGCTCGGAAGAAAGCCTGCTCGGGTGCTCCCATAGCTAGCTGCTTGCTCTGGGGCACTTGGTGGGAGGGAGGGGCCAGGAACTCTGGCGGAGGACCCGAGAAGAAGAGGATCTGCACTGCTCTGTGCAAAACCATTACACAGAGCAGGTAAGTATAACATGTTTGTTATTTTTAGAAAACAAAATAATAACGTTTTTGGTTAATCTCACTTTAACTCTTTTATTGCTTTCTTTATATCCCAATGTGTTTAACTGACCCAAGCTGTAGAGTATGCATACCGGTCACTTGTATTACACCCCTTGAGTAACTTCAGACCAGGCAAGGACAGAGTTTCAAAAGCTTTACTAAAAAACGTGGTCATTCCAGATAACATTAGCAACAGTCTTTTCCTAACATCCCTAGTCGCTAACTCAGGTTTGTGGCTGCCCCAGCATACCTGCATGGGATAGAGTCTATTATGGCAGAATTCCAGCATTGGTGTCTTTGGGCGTTTTGTGGTCCCGAACTCTGTAAAGGCTCTTTTTCCACAGGTGCTCTGGTTTTGGAAGAAGGCTGTGTGGACGGACCAGGATAAAGGCGACACCTCGGGTAATATACACACCTACTCACTCATCGTGCTTGAATTGAACTCCAGTCCCTCTTTTATATGGCACAAGACCAGTGGGTCTGGCCCAAGAATTCCCGCCAAGAAAGAACCAGGAAAACATATTAACACCAACCTTCCCGGCTGGGGCAGAAATAAAACTCAACCTGCCTACATGTGGACCTCCCTCCAAACTGTAAAGTACTGTAGAGTTACATTCAAGAGAAAAAATCCTTCTGGAGGAAAAACCAGCCCCTGGAGCAGACTTCTTCCCAGAATAAAACTTAATTTATTCCCCCAGGACTATTTTTAGGAATGTAAGAATGTGGTTCATCAACATTGAGTTGAAGGGTACAGTTGATTTTATTCTGCCTTTGGAAAGATAAGATTTTGCTCTGTCATCAAGTTATTAGAAGCTGAGTGCCATCTCCAAGGTCGGTGGTCTTCTCAGTCCCCATCCCAAAGACAAGTCATAAGTAGAGGGGCACTAAACTTTGGTTTTAAAGAAAATCTATCTAAGTATGTATTTTTAACTCAGAAAAGTCCCTTCTATTGCTCTCAGCTTCCCCCAAATCTCCAAATTCCATGTTTTGCTGCCGTGATCAAACTTTCTATTAGTGGGAGCCATAGTCTTTCTCCATGGCAGTGGCAGCTGGTGGTGAAAATTTTTGGGGGGGTGCAAAAAAACAAACAAAAAAAACATCACTTGCAGCCTCACTGTGCCCATCAATTGCCACCACTGTGCCCATCAAACGCAGCCACTGTGCCCATCAATTGCCGCCACTGTGCCCATCAAATGCAGCTACTGTGCCCATCAATTGTCACCACTGTGCCCATTAATTGTCGCCACTGTGCCCATCAATTGTTGCCACTGTGACATCAAATGCAGCCACTGTGCCCATCAATTGTCGCCACTGTGCCATGCCATCAATTGTCGCCACTGTGCCATGCCATAAATTGTCGCCACTGTGCCATCAATTGTCGCCACTGTGCCCATCAATTGTCACCACTGTTCCATCAAACGTAGTCACTGTGCCATGCCATCAAACGCAGCCACTGTGCCATGCCATCAAACACAGCCACTGTGCCATGCCATCAAATGCAGCCACTGTGCCATGCCATCAAACGCAGTCACTGTGCCATCAAACGCAGCCACTGTGCCATACCATCAAACTCAGCCACTGTGCCATGCCATCAAACGCAGCCACTGTGCCATGCCATCAAATGCAGCCACTGTGCCATGCCATCAATTGCCGCCACTGTGCCCATCAATTTTCACCACTGATTTCCAAAAACCAACAACCTGCTGATATTCAGATGGCCGGCGCTCACAAGGGGGCCGGCCATCTGAATAGTGGGTGGTAGCGGCGCCGGCGACAATACATAGATTCATGTAATGCATGACTTGTAGACTTGAGTGACGGCGCAGGGTATAGAAAGGGGCGGCGCTCCTGCGCCCACTATGGACGCACCGCCGCTTCTCCATTGTCTTTCTCTATGGTCCCACTTTATGTAGGAACAATTCTGTATAAGGATTTCGAACCTGAACGTCCCATTAGAGATCAAATAACAGTTTTATTATAAAACATCATATCTTATAAGGGTATAAAACTGGGTATTCTACGTCAATGTTTGACGGGCACCAGACTGGTGATCCCCCACTACTGGCATACGGCTCGTATTCCATCTTGAATGTATGAAATTCCATTCTGGCACAGTAACTTACTGGGCACCCAAGAACGGTGTCATTGTATGTGACTCTCCTGGAATATGCATACCTCCCAACCGTCCCGTTTTTTTGCGGGAATGTCCCACGAGCAGTGCCATTGTCCCGCGATTTCTCGGGACCCCCCCCCCGCGATTATCGTGATTCGCGGTAAATCCCACGCCCCGCTCAACAACTCAGATCCACGGAATTCCCCCCCCGCTCAACAACTTTGATCCGCGGACCACCCCCCCCCCGCTCAACAACTTCGTTTGGGGGGTATGCTCATTTGTCCCTCATTCTGAAGTAGAAAAGTTGGGAGGTATGAATATGTACAGAGAATCTTTGGAGTCTCGGGACCTACTAATGGGTTGACAGCTGTCTTACCTCTTTTGGATCGATTGGTGGTTCTCTTCTGCGCCCAACGGCACCCTCCTTGGGTTGTGCTTTCTTGTCTAGATTTCTTCCTCTCTCATCTTTTTGTTTTTGTGCACCCGGGCTTTGGCTAGTTTGGTACCATTACATCTTGCTTTTACCTTTATGGAGGATGGAGATATGAGGGTCTGACAGTGTTTATGGACCGTCTCTATTGCTTTTGGTCATGTTCTCACAGCTTGCTCTGACACTGGTCATTGTGCATCTGTTTAACCACTTAAGACCCGGACCTTTAGGCAGCTAAAGGACCCGGCCAGTTTTTGCGATTCGGCACTGCGTCGCTTTAACTGACAATTGCGTGGTCGTGCGACGTGGCTCCCAAACAAAATTGGCGTCCTTTTTTTCCCACAAATAGAGCTTTCTTTTGGTGGTATTTGATCACCTCTGCAGTTTTTTTATTTTTTTATTTTTTGCACTATAAACAAAAATAGAGCGACAATTTTGAAAAAAAAATCAATATTTTTTACTTTTTGCTATAATAAATATCGCCCAAAAATATATAAAACATAATTTTTTTCCCAGTTTAGGCCGATACGTATTCGTCTACATATGTTTGGTAAAAAAAATCGCAATAAGCGTTTATCGATTGGTTTGTGCAAAATTTATAGCGTTTACAAAAAAGGGGATAGTTGTATTACATTTTTATATATAAAAAAAATGTTTTTACTACTAATGGTGGCGATCAGCGATTTTTTTCGTGACTGCGACATTATGGCAGACACTGCGGACAATTTTGACACATTTTTGGGACCATTGTCATTTTGAAAAAATGCTATAAAAATGCACTGATTACTGTGAAAATGACAGTTGCAGTTTGGGAGTTAACCACAAAGGGGCGCTGAAGGGGTTATGTGTGACCTCATTTGTGTTTACAACTGTAGGGGGGTGTGGCTGTAGGTGTGACGTCATCGATTGTGGTTCCCTATAAAAGGGAACACACGATCGATGACGGCGCCACAGTAAATGGGGAAGCCGTGTATAGGGAAAAAGGAAGGGGAAAAGGACAGGGGGGGCGTTGGGGACAAGAAAGAGAGAGGAAAAAGGAGAGACAAAGGGAAGAATTAAATAGGGAAAATCAAGAAGGGCCCAGCTCTTTAACTCAATTAAATGGTAAAATCTTTACCTTGGATACCAAGCAATTAGAACAGTGTACAGTGGAACCTCGGATTGCGAGTAACGCGGTTAAAGAGCATTTCGCAATACGAGCGCTGTATTTAAAAAAAATCCTAACTCGGTTTGCAAGTGTTGTCTCGCAAAACGAGCAGGATTCAGACCAAAGCGGTGTGCAGTACTGCATTTGGCCTGTGGTGGGGGGCACCGGAGCCGAGCGGAGCCAAACTGCGCCGTTCGCAACCAATCGGCGCCGTCCGTTCGGAAAGATGCGGAACACGCCCGTTCCCGAGCCATTCCGAGGTCAGGGTTTGCCGAGGTCAGCTGAGCTGTCCTCAGGCCTTACCGGCCATTTCTGAAGCCCTCCGGCGGCCCCCCGCCTCTGGCCGCGTCCGGTATTGCATCCCATTGAAGTCAATGCGGAATGAATTATTTTCGTTTCCATTGACTTCAATGGGGAAACTCGCCTTGATATGCGAGTGCTTTGGATTACCAATATTCTCCTGGAACGCATTTCTAGCGTGAGAAAAAAAACCAAAACTTAAATTGTATGCTTAGGAGCCTAAGGGCGCCTTTATGCTTGTTTATGTCTTAAAGTTCACCAGAAAATATGTAAAAGGTGCGGGGAGGATCAGAGGATTAGGTAAGTATATCTACAGTCTCCAATCTCCTAGACAAAAACAACATTAACCCTCCCAGTGTGGGCGCAGCCCCGGAGCGGGGCTTTATGTTTGTGGTCTGAGAGGTGGCATTGCCAGAGCAAGCCAGAAGGCTAATGTCATTTACTTTTGTGTTTGCAGTGATGGTGGAAACCCCTGTGAGGGTAACCTTTTGTTTCGTTGGAACTTTCTCTTCCTTTTTAAATAAAAGTGAGCCAACAAGTATTTCTTGGCTGGACTGAACTCATTGGGAAGCCACCAGAACATCACAGCATATACATTTTTCTTTGAGTATGCCATGGAGGAGGGCCGTGGCTGACACTCCTTACTAGGTTCCAATTGGGTTTTCATATACACCTAGAGCAGTGGGTCGTTCTACCTTTCTTTCAGAACCAGCACTCAGTTTTGCAGCAATTTGAGCTCCAGTAGCTCGCCTATTGGACTGGACTACTCGGGCCAGCCTTTGCTCCCCAGCTCCATCAATGAGCCTTGGCCACCCATGACCCCGTTGCCCGTTTTCCTTCAACCACTTTTGGTCGGTCCTGACTGGGAACATCCCACAAAGAGCAGCAGTTTTGGACTTGCTCTGACCCAGTCTTCTAGCCAGAGGCGTAGCTTGAAGCTTGTGGGTCCCCCTAAGCAAAAGTTGACCTGGCCTCTGGGCTGTTCTCACCCTGTGCTCCTCTCCATTTAGGAAATGTCTCACAGCTTGTCCCCAGCCAATGAGAACGGAGGGGTGTGGACCGTGGAAGGCAAAGTGCAAGCCCAGTACTGGAGCATGGCTGTGGGGCCCTTGGGCTGATCGGAGCTGAACTTTGTGGAGGATATGATAATATGACAGGGAGGCTGCAAGGGCCCCCTGGAGCTAGGGGTGGGGTTGCGATTGTGACCCCTGAAACCCCTTATGCTACGCCCATGGTTATAGCCATTACCATTTGGCCCTTTGTCAAAGTCGCTCAAATCCTTTACGCTTGTCCATTTTTTTCTGCTTTCAACACCTCAAGTTCAGGGACAACATGTACACTTGCTGCCCAATATATCCCACCTACATTTAGCAATGAGCTAATCAACAATGATTATTGAATGATTCACTTAACCTGTCAATGATCATAATGGTATGACTGATCGATGTAGTATAATGCCCCGTACACACTACCAGGTTTTCCGATGAGAAAACTGCGAGGAGAGCTTTTGGCCGGGAATCCCGGCCGTGTGTATGCTCCTTTGAAGTTTTTCCGACGGGAAAACTGCCAAACCCGCCGGCCAAAAAAAAGAGAACCAGCTCTCTTTTTTCCCGCCGGGATTCCCGACTGACTTTTTCCCGTCAGAAAACCCAGCTGTGTGTAGCAGAAAATGGCCATTTTTGTCCGTTTTTCTGTGGGGAATAACTCAGATGGAGCATTAACACGGTCGGGATTCCTGAGGAAAAACTCTCATGTGAGTTTCCCCGATGGGAAAACTGATCGTCTATACCAGTGGTTCTCAACCTTCTAGTGCCGTGACCCCTTGATAAAATTTCCCAAGTTGTGGGGACCCCCAACAGTAAAATTATTTTCATAGCGTGGATTGAAAGCACCCAAGGCAAGACAAGTAATTTGCGCCTCTAACCCACGGACATTTAGCGCTCTCTGAGTGCCTTCCACTCGTATAGTATTAAAACCCCTTATAGTACATTTTAGGGTGTACCACTCTTTCTCTTGGTTCTCCTTTCTTTCCCTTTCATCCCTCTCTATCCTAATTCCTTGTTTTTTTTCCCCCATCCCTCTCTCTAACTGACTTTCTTGCTCTCTCTTTTTTTCCTTTCTCTCCCTTTTTTTTTGTTCCTCCCCCTTCTATCATCTCCCTTCTTGGGAGAACAGTGCAGGCTTCAGGAACAGCCCAGGATTTGGTGACCCCTGGCAAATCATAATTTGACCCCCGAGGGGGTCCCGACCCCCAGGTTGAGAACCACTGGTCTATACGGAGAAAAAGTAGGGAGCAGGCTCTCGGTTTTCCCCTCTGGATTTCTGACGGATCTTTTCGCGTCGGGAATCCCGGTTGTGTGTACTAGGCATTACATACCATGTTTGGAGCCGCATAATAAAGATCTGTTTTCTTCCTTGGTATTTTTGAGGTCTACTTAGCCTTGTGTGTTCCTCTGACAACCAATAAGCGCCTAACAATAGTTTTTTTTCCCCATGTATTATATCTATTACCGTAATTGTATCATATCACATTTAAAAAAATGGCCCCTACATCCATGACTACGTTTAAAAAAAAAACTCTTTGACAAGTTGAATGCAAATGAAAGGCATTTCCTTGTCCTCACCATGGACAGACCGGAGGGACAGGTTTGGCATGGTTCGAAAAAAAGTGCAATAAAACCGAAGAGGCAAAGGCCATGGGCTTCAGATGGGGAAGGCAGCCAAAGGTAAGACAGTCTTTGATCGATTGCTCAGATTACTTCTTCTTATCTACAGCAAATTATGTCTAAAACAATCTTCATTTTTTTTTTCGTTTTTTTTGTAGCTATAGGCTTAGGATTCGTAAAGTTTGTATTGAAATGTGTTTGCTTAATTTTTGGTTTGTTTTACTAGAAATAACTTCCTGCAAAATTTAAACAAAATTGACTTTTTAAAAACAAAACAAAGCTGACTGACTGTACACGGGTAGGATTTCATTTGAAAAATAATTTCTAGAGCCATTGTTTCGTTTTTGTTATGTTATCAAATTGTAGATTATTTTCAACCAAAAATCTAAAGAGGTTGGAATTTTTTTTTTTCTCGAGCAAAAGAAATTCTGGCTATGGATATAGTTTTCATTTGGGAAAATTTGTATTTTTCTGGTATGCACATCCAGAAATTGAACGTTGGATTTGAAAAATTGGCATGACAAAATTACAAAATTTTTCAAGGTTTTCAAAAGAAAAGGGGTTTAGAATTTTGCAATCCCGTAATGATACTACTGAATGCTCCAATGCAGCCATTCTCAACCAGGGATCCTTCAGAAGTTGATGGGGGTTCCTTCAGAGGTTGATGGGGGTTCCTTCAGAGGTTGATGGGGCTTCCTTCAGAGGTTGATGGGTCTTCCTTCAGAGGTTGATGGGGTTCCTTCAGAGGTTGATGGGGTTCCTTCAGAGGTTGATGGGGTTCCTTCAGAGGTTGATGGGGGTTCCTTCAGAGGTTGATGGGGCTTTCTTCAGAGGTTGATGGGGTTCCTTCAGAGGTTGATGGGGCTTTCTTCAGAGGTTGATGGAGTTCCTTCAGAGGTTTATAGAGGTTCCTTCAGAGGTTTATAGAGGTTCCTTCAGAGGTTGATGGAGGTTCCTTCAGAGGTTGATGGGGCTTCCTTCAGAGGTTGATGGGGCTTCCTTCAGAGGTTGATGGGGTTCCTTCAGAGGTTGATGGGGTTCCTTCAAAAGGTTGATGGGGGTTCCTTCAGAGGTTGATGGGGCTTCCATTAGAGGTTGATGGGGTACCTTCAGAGGTTGATGGGGGTTTCTTCAGAGGTTGATGGGGTTCCTTCAGAGGTTGATGGGGTTCCTTCAGAGGTTGATGGGGGTTCCTTCAGAGGTTGATGGGGCTTCCTTCAGAGGTTGATGGGGCTTCCTTCAGAGGTTGATGGGGCTTCCTTCAGAGGTTAATGGGGCTTCCTTCAGAGGTTGATGGGGTTCCTTCAGAGGTTGATAGAGGTTCCTTCAGAGGTTTATAGAGGTTCCTTCAGTAAATAAGTACATTTTCTCCTTCACTGATAGGCACTGAGAAGGTGGCACTGTTAAGGCAGCGCCAATGAGGTGGCAATAATCTGCACTGACGATGGGCACTGATATGCGGCACTGATGGGCACTGGTAGATGGCACTGATGGGTGGAACTGATTTTCAACACTGATGAGCATTGATAGGCGGCACTGATGGGCACTCATGGGTGGCACTGGTAGGCACTAATTGGCATGGATAGGCGACACTAATGGGCACTGAAAGGCTGCAATGATGGGTGTCACTGATAGGCGGCACTGCTGGGCAATGATCGGCAGCATTGCTGGGCACTGATGGGCATTGATACATGGCACTGATGGGCACTGATATGCGGCACTAATATGTGGCACTGATGCAATTTCCCTGGTGGCACTGGTAGGAATTTTGGGTGGGCACTGGTTGGCAGCTGCCTGGGCATTAATTGGCAGCTGCCTTGTCACAGATTAACATTTCCCTGGTGGTCTATGGAGCATACCTGGTGGTACAGTGTGAATGCCCATCCCTGGTGGTCCCGGCGGCATACTGGTGGTCCTGGGCGGGAATCCGAGGGGGGGGGCTACTCTACTCGAGTCTGTCAGATGCGAGTGAGGAAAAGCCGATCAACGGCTCTTCCTGTTTACATTGCGATCAGCCGTGATTGGACAAGGCTAATCACGTAATAAAGAGCTTCCGTCGGAGGCTCTTTACTGAGATCGGTGTAGCGGTGTGTCAGACTGACACGCCGCACCACCGATCGCTGCGAGGCACGCCCCCACGGGCACGCAGCGGCTGTTATCCTGCTGGACGTCATATGACGTCCAGTCAGGATAACTGAACCACCTCCCGGACATCATTTTGCTATAGGCCGGGCATGAAGTGGTTAAACAAAAAAATAGACCGACAGTTAAAATAAATAAAGAAAAATATTATTTACTCTCTGCTATAAAAGATATCCAATAAAAAAAATCTAAATTCTTCATCAATTTCGGCCGATATGTAGTCTGCTCCATATTTTTGGTAAACAAAATCCCAATAAGTGTATATTGCTTGGTTTTGCGCAAAAGCTATAGCGTCTAAAAACTATGGGATATTGTTATTTATTTATTTTTATTTTTTTACCAGTAATGGCGGCGATCATAGCTTATAGTGGAACTGCGACATTGCGGCGAACAAGTTGAACACTACCGTGTTTCCCCCGAAAATAAGTCCGGGTCTAATATTAATTTTGGCAACAAAAGACACAGTAGGGCTTATTTTCGGGGTAGGTCTTACCATGTAATGTTCTGTCTTCTCTCCCCCTCTCCCTCTCTGCCTGTCAGGAATCCCTGGTGTGATCTGAGTTAAAATTCTTGTAAAATCCTATAATCCTCTCTATTACAGTATTATATAATGTACAATGTGTGAGTTTCTGTAATATAATTGTGCCAAATACCTTCGTTATTGCGCCGCTCTGCGCTTCTGTGACCCGCCCGAGCTCCCTTCCCCGCAATTATATTACAGGAACACACACGTTGTACATTATATTATACTTTAATAGCGTGAATTATAGGATTTTACAAGCAGTTTAAACTAGGGCTTATTTTTTGGGGTAGGGCTTACCGAGTATAAGCCAACCCGAATATAAGCCGAGGCACCTAATTTTACCACAAAAAACTGGGAAAACTTATTGACTTAAGTATAAGCCTAGGGTGTCCATATGCATGCCTCACTGTGCCTCACTTTGCCTCACTGTGTTTATGTGCATGCCTCACTGTGTCCATGCCTCACTGTGTCCATGCCTCACTGTGCCCATGCCTCACTGTGCCCATGCCTCACTGTGTCCATGACTAGACTCACGTTTAACATAAGAGTCTATGGAAGGGGTGCCTGGCTTTGAAAAAACGGTGCTTCCCGACCGCAGGTCCCCCGGACAATAAACTTTGCACACTTGTAGAAGAGTGGGGCTACATGTGTGCCAAGTCCTGGGTCCAGGGGACTGCCCGGGTTTGAAAAATCAGTGCTCCCCGGCCGTAGGTCCCCCAGACAACAAACTTTGCACACTTGTATAGGAGAAATGGCCCTACATGTGTGCCAAGTTTCGGGTCCAGAGGACTTATGACCGGCCGGTACCAGGTCCCCAAATTCACCGGAGAAATTACCATTTAACATAAGAGTCTATGGAAGGGGTGCCCGGTTTTGAAAAAGCAGTGCTCCCCGACCGCAGGTCCCCTGGACAATAAACTTTGCACACTTGTAGAAGAGTGGGGCTACGTGTGTGCCAAGTCCTGGGTCCAGGGGACCTACGACCGGCCGGTTCCGGGTCCCCAAATTCACCAGAGAAATTACCATTTAACATGGGAGTCTAAAGAAGGGGTGCCCTGGTTTGAAAAATCGGTGCTCCCTGGCCGTAGGTCCCCCGAACAACAAACTTTGCACACATGTAGAGGAAGAGAGGGGCTACATGTGTGCCAAGTTTGGGGTCCAAAGTTCGGGAGATCAGGTGCAAAAAAGTGAGCCGAGTATAAGCCGAGGGGGGCATTTTCAGCACAAAAAATGTGCTGAAAAACTTGGCTTATACTCGAGTATATACGGTATATTGTAACCTTCCTTGAAAATAACACTAGGTCTTATTTTCAGGGTAGGGCTTATTTTCGGGGGAAACGCGGTAACTGACACTTTTTTGGGGACTAGGGACATTACTATAATGACCAGTGCTAAAAATATGCACTGACACTGTACTAATGACACTGGAAGGGGTTAACCTCAGGGGCGATCAAAGGGTTAAATGGGTTCAAGTAGTAGTATGTTAAAGTTGCATAATTTTCTATAGAATGGACACATTTTTTATACACGTATTCTGGAAAATCAAAACAATTTATAATTCATCATATTTGACATTAGTAAAATGTTAAGAATTCTTTCTCATTCTGGGTAATAATGCAGTTGATGCTTGGAGCTGTTTACTGAAGATGTGTGAAATAGGTAGCTGGATCGGCCCGTTTGAGGTCAACCCAACGTTCAATATCTAAGGCCTGAAGGCATCATTAGAACATTTCCTCGTAGATATCTTGACATCCCAGTGCAGTATTTTTCCCAGGGCCCATGATGCTGTTAAGGTGGCACCAGGGGTGGACTGACCATTTGGGCACCCGGGCACTGGGTCTCCTGCCCCTTCCCCTCTGCATGGGTATGCCCACATTCATGTTTCGTCAAAAAAAGATGGCTGCCGCATGACGGCCATCTCTAATCCTGAGGGCCCCATAATATCCTATTGACCAGGGGGGGCCCAATGAGTTGTCAGTCCCCCCGTGGGTGGCACTGCCCATGAGAGGCTCCTGGTGAATTTACTGGGTCACCAGCTCTAAGTCTCCTGCCCCTTCCCCTGCGCATGGGTAAGCCCACATTCATGTTGCGTCAAAAAAAGATGGCTGCCGCATGACGGCCATCTCTAAGCCTGAGGGCCCCATAATCTCCTATTGACCAGGGGGGCCCCATGAGTTGTCAGCCCGCCTGTGAGTGGCACTGCCCATGAGAGGCTCCTGGTGAATTTACTGGGTCACCAGCTCTAAGTCTCCTGCCCCTTCCCCTGCGCATGGGTAAGCCCACATTCATGTTGCATCAAAAAAAGATGGCTGCCGCATGACGGCCATCTCTAAGTATGAGGGCCCCATAATCTCCTATTGACCAGGGGGGCCCCATGAGTTGTCAGCCCGCCCGTGGGTGGCACTGCCCATGAGAGGCTCCTGGTGAATTTACTGGGTCACCAGCTCTAAGTCTCCTGCCCCTTCCCCTCTACATTCATGTTGCATCAAGAAAAGATGGCTGCCGTATGACGTCCATCTCTAAGCCTGAGGGCCCCATAATCTCCTATTGCCCGGGGGGCCCCCATGAGTTGTCAGTCCGCCCCTGCTTGACAAGAGATATGAAATATAAACACATAAATTGAAACCTTGGTATCAGTCTTGTGTTAAGCTCTTCCCAATGAGGTGGAACGTCTCGTAGATCGAGTGACTCATTCATGAAGAAGGTATTAGAACGGATTTCAAACTCCATTCCAACAACCCAACTTGGGTAAACAATGTAAACGACCATAAAAAAATGGACATCAATCTGTGTTTTATGTGGTTACGCCAAATACTGTACAAGGGTGAAGCCCATCGGAATTCCTCTGTGTTGTGTTGGGACTTAAAAGTTATAAATCAAGTTGAAACTTTAACAAAGAAAAAAAGAGGGAGAGGAAAAAGAAGAGAGAAAACAAAGAATAAAAGAAATGCCTATTTTAAAAATGTGATTTAAGTCTACTTTAAAAAAAAAACATTCGTTAAAGATCTTGACACTGTAGGAATTCTGAAATATGGTATTTCACCCTGGGCACAGAGAAAGTGCGTCACGATGGGGATTTACTGGTGGGTGGGAGTGTTTGACCACAACTTTGAGGGTAAAGAGAGTTTCGGTCAAGATGACAAAAAAAAGAATATCTTTGAACTCCCATAATATCAACACACATTAGAGATAACACATACATACAACATACACTATATTGCCAAAAGTATTGGGACACCTGCCTTAACGCGCAGTCTTAGTCCGGAGGGTTCAATATTGAGTTTGCCCCGCCCTTTGCAGCTATAACAGCTTCACCTCTTCTGGGAAGGCCGTCCGCAAGGTTTAGGAGGGTGTCTATGGGAAGGTTTGACCATTCTTCCAGAAGAGCATTTTTGAGGTCAGGCTGTGATGTTGGACCCAAAGGTGTTCTGTCGGGTTAAGTTCAGGACTCTGTGAAGGCCAGTCAAGTTCCTCCACCCCAAACTCGCTCTTTATGGATCTTTCTTTGTGCACTGGATGTTGGAACAGGAAGGGGCCGTACCCAAACTGTTCCCACAAAGTTGGGAGCATGAAATTGTCCAAAATGTCTTGGTATCCTGACGCCTTAAGAGTTCCCTTCATTGGAACTAAGGGGCCAAGCCCAACCCCTGAAAAACATCCCCACCATAATCCCCCCTCCCCCCACGTCATAATCCCCCTCCACCAAATGATTTGGTTAGTTCCAGTGAAGGGAAATATGTATTAAATTATTCAACAAGTTTAGCTATAAACACAGTTGAACTTGCTCTTTCTATTTTTCTTTCATGCCTTCTCTCTTTCTTTCTTGCCTTCTCTCTTTCTTTCTTTTTTTCTTTCTTTCTTTCTTTCTTTCTTTCTTTCTTTCTTTCTTTCTTTCTTTCTTTCTTTCTTTCTTTCTTTCTTTCCTTCTCTCTTTCTTTCCTTGCCTTCTCTCTTCCTTTCTTGCCTTCTCTCTTCCTTTCTTGCCTTCTCTCTTTCTTTTTTCTTTCTTGCTTTCTCTATTTCTTTCTTGCCTTCTCTCTTTCTTTCCTTGCCTTCTCTTTTCATTTCTTTCCTTCTCTCTTTCTTTCTTTCTTTCTTTCTTTCTTTCCTTCTCTCTTTCTTTCCTTGCCTTCTCTCTTCCTTTCTTGCCTTCTCTCTTTCTTTCTTTCTTTCTTTCTTTCTTTCTTTCTTTCTTTCTTTCTTTCTTTCTTTCTTTCTTTCTTTCTTTCTTTCTTTCCTTCTCTCTTTCTTTCTTTCTTTCTTTCTTTCTTTCTTTCTTTCTTTCTTTCTTTCTTTCTTTCTTTCTTTCTTTCTTTCTTTCTTTCTTTCTTTCTTTCTTTCTTCCTTTCTTTCTTTCCTTCTCTCTTTCTTTCCTTGCCTTCTCTCTTCCTTTCTTGCCTTCTCTCTTTCTTTCTTTCTTTCTTTCCTTCTCTCTTTCTTTCCTTGCCTTCTCTCTTCCTTTCTTGCCTGCTCTCTTTCTTTCTTGCCTTCCCTCTTTCTTTCTTGCCTTCTCTCTTTCTTTCTTACCTTCTCTCTTCCTTTCTTACCTTCTCTCTTTCTTTCTTGCCTTCTCTCTTTCTTTCTTGCCTTCTCTCTTTGCCTTTTTGCCTTCTCTCTTTCTTTCCTTGCCTTCTCTTTTCCTTTCTTGCCTCCTCTCTTTCTTTCTTTCTTTCTTTCTTTCTTTCTTTCTTTCTTGCCTTCTCTCTTTCTTTCTTACCTTCTCTCTTTCTTTCCTTGCCTTCTCTCTTTCTTTCTTGCCTTCTCTCTTTCCTTACCTTCTTTCTTCCTTTCTTGCCTTCTCTCTTTCTTTCCTTGCCTTCTTTCTTTCTTTCTTTCTTTTCTTTTTCCCCTTTCTTTGCCAAGAAACACTTTGCATGTTTTAAACTTGCGATTAAAATATTTTTTTTCTTTATTCTCTTTCTTTGCCAAATCCACAACCTGCTCTCAGTTGTTTTCTTTTTGTCTTTCTTTTTGTTTTCTTTCTTTCTTTTTGTTTTCTTTCTGTCTTTCTTTTTGTTTTCTTTGTTTTTTTCCTTTATTTTTGTTTTTCTTTCTTTCTTTCTTTCTTTCTTTCTTTCTTTCTTTCTTTCTTTCTTTCTTTCTTTCTCAAAAAGTATACCACACTCCGTGATCGGCAGGCAGTACCACCGTCAAGTGCAACCCATTCAAGTAAATGGGATCACTCTGCAACCCAACCACACCAAAAGATCACCTAATGTTCACGGTTGGTGGGCTTTCAGCAGTTTAAACAGGCATTCAGTGGGCGACAGATCACTTCCTCGCCACCTGTCAACTGCCCCTGGAAAAAAAAAAAAAAACTTTTTCGAGGATGCACCAATAGCCGGATTCACGTAGACCTGCCTAACGTTAGGCAGGCGTAGCGTATCTCATATACGCTACGCCGCCGTAAGTTAGAGAGGCAAGTGCTGTATTCACAAAGCACTTGCTTCCTAAGTTACGGCGGCGTAGCGTAAATGGGCCGGCGTAAATGCGCCTAATTAAAATTCAAATTGTGAAGAGGTGGGCGTGTTTTATGCTAATGATTCGTGACCCGACGTGATTGACTATCTTGACTAATTGAATATCTTTAGGCCTGAAAACGCCTTACGTAAACGGTGTATCTGTACTGCGACAGGCAAGCGTACGTTCGTGAATAGGCGTATCTCGCTGATTTACGCATTTATGGCGTAAATCAGCGTAGTACACGCCCCTAGCGGCTGGCGGAAATAGACAGCTAAGATACGACGGCGCCGGCGGTCGTATCTTAGCTAGAGTTAAGTGTATCTCAATTTGAGAATACACTTAAATTACGACGGCGCAGATTCAGAGTTACGACGGCGTATCTAGTGATACGCCGGCTTAACTCTTTCTGAATCCGGGCCCAAGTATTTTTGTTTTGTGTGAGAAACTTGATGATTGTACAAACTTTCTAGAGCCACCTGGATCACTTTTATAGAAAAGCCCTTTCTTGCCGTCACATATATGCATTACGTATTTGGCAAGAGGTTACTATAAAGAGCAAAAACGCATCATACACGGAACTGCGAGAAGATAAAATGCTAAATACGATACAATGGGGGAATATTTTGTGTGTTTTTGTGTTGTTGTAGAGGCTGGTGTTTTATTTCCTTTCTTCTGCATACAATGTTCAGCTTTATTATTCGAAGAACTTTTGTCTCGGAAGAAGTATTCACATTTCGTGTGGGAAACCTCGACGGTTGTACAAACTTTTTCTGGATCAATAATTTCAGCTGTTTTTATTCTTCCTCGTTGAATTGAGTAATGTTTTTTTGGGACACGGGGAAAAAACAAAAAGAAAGAAAAAAAAAGACCATTGTATATATTGTTATATAAAAACACCGGCTGGATTTCCTCGTTCTTTGCATTGAGTACCGGCAAATAATTCCCAAAACACCAAACGTCTATTCAATAAAAAAATAACACAAACCAGCCGTGCATGGAACTGTGAAAGGATAAAAAAAAAAATGCAAATTCCGAACACGGCTTCTGAGAACGTGAAGACATAATTCGATGGGGGTTCAAAGCTCATGTTCTGGTGTCTTTGGCCCTGACTTAGCAGGAGGTGTGTTAGGCCTCGTACACACGACAGAGTTTCTCGGCAGAATTCACCGAGAAACTCGGTCAAAACCCGGATTCTGCCGAGAAACTCTGTTGTCTGTACACTTTTGGCTCGATGGAGCCGCCGAGGAGCTCGTCGAGAAAATAGAGAACATGTTCTCTATTTTCTCGTTGTTCTATGGGAGAAGGCGGCCCGCCGAGCTCCTCGGCGGCTTCATCCCAGAACTCGACGAGGAACTCGACGTGTTTGGCACGTCGAGTTCCTCGGCCGTGTGTACGGGGCTTTAGACCTCTGTGGAGAGACCACTGCTTCCACACAGAGACAAATAGCCAGATTCAGGTAGAGTTACGCCGGCGTATCAGTAGATACGCCGTCGAAACTCCGAATCTGCGCCGTCGTATATTTAAGCGCATTCTCAAATTGAGATACGCTTAAATGTTGCTACGATACGACCGCCTGCGCCGTCGTATCTTAGCTGTCTATTTACGCTGGCCGCTAGGGGCGTGTGCGCTGATTTACGGCTCGAATATGTAAATCAGCTAGATACGCCTATTCACGAACGTACGCCCGGCCGTCGCAGTAAAGATACGCCGCTTACGTAAGGCGTTTTCAGGCGTAAAGATAAACCACCAAAAAGATGGCGCAGCCAATGTTAAGTATGGACGTCGGAACCGCGTCAAATTTTTATTTTTTTACGTCGTTTGCGTAAGTCGTCCGTGAATGGGGCTGGCCGTAATTTACGTACACGTCGAAAGCAATGAGTCTTTGCGGCGTAATTTGGAGCATGCGCACTGGGATACGTCCACGGACGGCGCATGCCTCATTTACGTGGGGTCATGCTTTATTTACATAAAACACGCCCACCTCTTCCCAACTTAAATTAGGCGCGCTTACGGCGGCACATTTACGCTACGCCGCCGTAACTTAGGACGCAAGTGCTTTGTGAATACAGCACTTGCCTCTCTAACTTACGGCGGCGTAGAGTATATGCGATACGCTACGCCTGCCTAACGTTAGGCACGTCTACGTGAATCTGGCTAAAAGAGACCTTTCCAGCAGCATGCTGGCAGGGGACGGGCTTTTCTACTCAAGCTGTGGCTGCTTTCTTAAAGAAATTGATCAGTAAGACTTTGTATGTCCTTTGAAACAACGGTATAGGGAAAAGGGGAAGCGCTCACATTGCCGCTTCCGTAAATTGGGAGACGAAAAAATGAAAAAATGACTTGAAAAAACGGTAATTAATGGTCGGGCTTTGGAGGCAAGACAGGAATATTAAAAAATACTTTTATTACAAAAAATAGACATTTACAAAACAGATTAATAAAAACCATACAGGATATAAGGAATGCATCGTCTACGCGTTTCGCCATTGGGCTTCTTCAGGACGAGCAGAAGAAAGTAATAGTAGAAAAATATGTATTTGTCTGTCTTTTATTTTTATGCAAGTGGAGAGTATTTATCTCATTTAAACTAAAAATGTAATAATTTCTAGATAAATTTGGTAACGTATTCTTTTTTTTTGCACTTCTTTTTCAGTGATGGGGTCTCCTAACATCTTGGCCTGCCTGTTCCTACTATGCCTTGGATGTAGTGAGTATATTATTATTGTAATAGATTTTATTTAGCTCTTACAATGCTGTAATCTGAGGTTCTCAAAAATGTTCTAAACAAGGGGCCAATTTACTGTCCTTCAGACTTTAGGCGGGTGAGACTGTGGTCAGTAGGAGTAGAACATTTTTCAGCACTGATGCCCCATCATTGGTGTCAGTGGGAGGAATAGTGTCCCATCATTGGTGTCAGTGGGAGGAATAGTGTCCCATCATTGGTGTCAGTGGGAGGAATAGTGTCCCATCATTGGTGTCAGTGGGAGGAATAGTGTCCCATCATTGGTGACAGTGGGAGGAATAGTGCCCCATCATTGGTGTCAGTGGGAGGAATAGTGTCCCATCATTGGTGTCAGTGGGAGGAATAGTGCCCCATCATTGGTGTCAGTGGGAGGAATAGTGTCCCATCATTGGTGTCAGTGGAAAGAGTAGTGTCCCGTCATTGGTATCAGTAGAAGCAATAGTGTCCTATGGTTGGTATCAATGGAAGGAATAGTGCCCCATCTTTGGTATCAGTGGAAGGAATAGTGCCCAATCATTGGTATCAGTGGTAGGGTTAGTGCCCCATCTATGGTGTCAGTGGCAGGAATAGTGCCCCATCTTTGATGTCAGTGGGAGGAATAGTGCCCCATCTTTGGTGTCAGTGGGAGGAATAGTGTCCTATCCTTGGTATCAATGTAAGGAATAGTGCCCCATCTTTGGTATCGGTGGGAGAATAAGTGCATCATCTTTGGTGTCAGTGGGAGGAATAGTGCCCCATCTTTGGTGTCAGTGGGAGGAATAATTCCCCATCATTGGTGTCAGTGGGAGAAGTAGTGCCACATCATTGGTATCAGTGGGAGGAATAGTGCCCCATCTTTGGTGTCAGTGGGAGGAATAGTGTCCTATTCTTGGTATCAATGTAAGGAATAGTGCCCCATCTTTGGTATCGGTGGGAGAATAAGTGCATCATCTTTGGTGTCAGTGGGAGGAATAGTGCCCCATCTTTGGTGTCAGTGGGAGGAATAATTCCCCATCATTGGTGTCAGTGGGAGAAGTAGTGCCACATCATTGGTATCAGTGGGAGGGGCTGTCGCCCGCCAGGCCCCCCACCAGTCTTTAACTTAGCCCATCCAGCATCCAGATCGCGGCTTTGGCAGCTTCCCCCCTGCGTCTCCCCCAGAGCCCTGGTAGCCGCTTCTCCTCCCGCCCAATCTGGACTTGGGACTCACGGCCAATCGGGTCTTAGGACTCCTGGGATTGGCCGGGAAGGTGCAAACAAGAAGACATTAGCAAATTTTAATTCACCACTGTCACAACTGGGTGGGCTCACTGCGCCCCGAGCCCACCCCTTTTTGAAGCCAATTAGAGCCTCCGATTCTAATCATGTGCTTCAAACAAAAAAAAACCTCCATTGAAATCCATGCGTCCGGCGTCCTGCATGTAGACTTGGGGCCATGTGCATGCATTAGGGGGGGCGATGCCCCTGCAGCCCCCCCCCATATGAGCACCCGCCACTGAATCCCTCACCACCACTAGAGGGGCCACCTAGAACCTCCGCTACATCACATTTCACCCAGATTTCACTGGAAGAAGTTTGCAATGGCAACAAATACAAAGCAACCAGATTTACGAGTCTTTTTCTCATGAATGCCTTTGTCGCTCTTCATACCTTTATTGGGTATTTTTCCACAGAACTTTGTTAGCAGAGGGGGTGTTGCTGCGACTTCAATTATTGTAACTGTGAGCATTCTGAAATACTTTAAGGGCCACCGAGCTCAAGAGTCGTCAATTCAGCCGGCTTTGACAGGTTTAGAACAAAAGTTTTGACAAACAGTAATAGTCACCGAGAGATTCCGAGAGTGCCGTGCAAACTGAGCGGCCAATACAACGCCGTTGCCAAGCAACGCCCCAGAGCATTGCCCCACACCGGCTCCTCTCCCTTATCTACGACAGGGGGCCTACTCGAAAGAGCCCGCCTTTGCTCACTGTTATGTTTTTATTTGTTTTTTTTTAATCCAAAGAAAACTTGACCATTATGCAGGTAAAGGACCTGGCCCCTTTTTGCGATTCGGCACTGCGTCGCTTTAACTGACGATTGCGCGGTCGTGCCACGTGGCTCCCAAACAAAATTGGCGTCCTTTTGTTCCCGCAAATAGAGCTTTCTTTTGGTGGTATTTGATCACCTCTGCGGTTTTTATTTTTTGCGCTAAAAACAAAAATAGTGCGACGATTTTGAAAAAAAAAAATCAATATTTTGTACCTTTTTCTATAATAAATATCCCAAAAATATATATAAAAAAACTTTTTTTTCCCCTCAGTTTAGAGCCCATTCACACCTTGGCGTTTTGTCGCCTGTAGCGCGACGCGCACAAACGCCAGAGGGACCAAAATACATGTAAGGCCATGGGCATGGTTCACATCTGAACGCCGATGCGCCTGACGCGCATCGCATGTAGTCAATAAAAGTTCTGGACCCTTTTTTGTCGCGCATATCGCGCGATATGCGCGTATTTTAGCGTTTCCATTTCCCATAGAAAGTAATGGAAACGCTCGATTCAAGCGACTTGCGCGACAACGGGCGTTTGCTACGGGCGTTTCGTCAATAGAACTTGTCGCCCATGCAGAAGATTAAAAAAATCTACCAACATAGCAACAAGTGATGAAAAGATGATAGTTTTTCCTATTGGCTAAAAAAAACCCGTCAAAGTACAAAAACGTCGGACAACGCTGTATGCAAACGCGCATATTAGCATGAATACGCGCGACAAAACGCCGGAAAACGCCGCTATTGCCTACGCCTAGGTGTGAATGCAGCCTTAGTCCGATACATATTCTTCTACATATTTTTGGTAAAAAAAAATCGCAATAAGCGTATATTGATTGGTTTGCGCAAAAGTTATAGGCCCGGATTCATAAAGCACTTACGCCGACGTATCTACTGATGCGCCGCGTAAGTGCACGGATGCGCCGTCGTATCAATGCGCCTGATTCTCAAAGCTAGATACGCCTGAATTGTGGCTTCATCCGACCGGCGTAAGTTTCCTACGCCGTCGGAACCTGGACGCATATTTACGCTGGCCGCAAGGGGCGCTTCCATTGATTTACGCGTCGAATATGCAAATGACCGAGATACGCCGATTCACGAACGTACTTGCGCCCGTCGCTGTAGTATACGCCATTTACGTAAGGCGTACGTCCGGCGTAAAAGTTAATTCACCTAAAGGAGGCGCATCCCATGCAAAGGTATGGACGATGGAACAGCCGTCGAATTTTACGTCGTTTACGTAGGACTACGTGAATAGGGCTGGGCGTAGGTTACGTCACGTCGTAGGCAGTGATTCGACGTATCTTATGGAGTATTTTAGACGTGATTCTGAGCATGCGCACTGGGATGCGTCCACGGTACGGCGCATGCGCCGTTCGTCCGGCCCATCATTTGCATGGGGTCACGGTTCATTTAAATGGATCACGCCCACCGTCCACCTACTTTGAATTAGGCGGGCTTACGCCGAATAATTTACGTTACGCTGGCGCAACGTAGGGAGCAAGTGCTTTGTGAATACCTTGCTTGCCTCTCTGTGTTACGTCGGCGTAGCGCATATGAGATGCGCTACGCCGGCAGAAAGATGCGCGGATCTACCTGGATCCTGATTTTTTTTTTACTAGTAATGGCGGCGATCAGTGTTTTTTTCTTGTGACTGCGAAATTATGGCGGACACATCGGACACTTTTGACACATTTTTGGGACCATTGTCATTTTCACAGCGAAAAGTGCTATAAAAATGCACTGATTACTGTAAAAATGACACTGGAAGTGAAGGGGTTAACCAGGAGGGGGGCGCTGTAGGGGTTAAGTGTGCCCTAAGGGAGTGATTCTTACTGTGGGGGGGACGTGGCTGTGCGTGTGACGTCACTGATCAGACGATCAGTGAAAGGCTCACTAGGAAGCACGGGGAGAGTTTTGTTTACACTTACCTCTCCCCGTTCTTCCTCTCTGTGACCCGATCGCGGGGAACACCGGCGGCGATCGGGTCCGCTGTTCCCGCGGGGACGGTCACGGAGGAGAAGACCGGGTCAAAAGGCAAAAAGGCTGACCATAGCGTGATAACGTCTCATATATTTATTAAAGTAGTTGTATTACACTTAGGCCTCGTACACACGATCGGTTAATCAGAGGATAACGGTCTGATGGACCGTTTTCATCGGTCCAAACCGATCGTGTATAGGCCCCATAAGTTATTTAACCTTCGGTTAAAAAAATGGCAACTTGCTTTAAAATGTAACCGATGGATTGCTAACCGATAGGTCAAAACCGATCGTTAGTACGCACAACCATCAGTTAAGGCGCACGTCGGCGTACGTGGAAGTGGGCGTGAACCCATGCAAATGAGGCGTGACCCCATGCAAATGATGGGCCGAGCACCAGACCGGTACGTATTACAAACTGGGCATGCGCCGTGACGTGGACACACCCACAAACGATGGGGCATTATTCCTCCCACTGACACCAATGATGGGGCATTATCAGGGGCGGACTGACCATTGGCACTCTTGGGCACTGCCTGAGGGCCCTATGCCACTAGGGGGCCCCATCAGGGTTGCCAGGCTCAATAAAACCAGGGACAGTATGTAAAAATCTGTGTTTTTTTAGATCTGTCCCTGATATGTCTGAAAACCAACATACTTTTGATGTGAAAATCCTGAGATTTTAGCTGCCCTGCCTATGCACTGCCTCCTGGCGTGGTGGCCATATGTAAGCCCGAGGGCCCCCATAATCTTCTATCGCCCGGGGGCCCCATGAGTTGTCAGTCCACCTCTGGGCATTATCCCTCCCACTGATACCAATGATTGGGGCATTATTCCACCGACTGACGCCAACGATGTTACATTATCCCTCCCACTGACACCAACGATGGGGCACAATTCCTCCCACATACACCAATGATGGGGTGGTAACCCTCCCACTAAAGTTTGGGCATTCTTTGTGACACTGGGGTATTTTCTACTCCCACTGGCCACAGTCTGGCCCCCCTAAAGTCTGAAGGACAGTAAACTGGCCCCTTGTTTAGAAAGTTTGGAGACCCCTGGTCTAGAACGTCTTCACAAGTTGGAGTATGAACAGTACCCACAATTGGGTGTTACTTCCTGGCCTGTGGTCATAGAATAAGGAGGCTACAGCAGAGTAAAAACGAATGAGGCCCCGTACACACGACCAAGTTTCTCGGCAGAATTCAGCCAGAAACTCGATCAGAGCCGTATTCTGCCGAGAAACCCGGTCGTCTGTACACTTTTGGCCGAGGAAACCGACGAGACCTCGTCGGGCCAAACAGAGAACATGTTCTCTATTTCCTCGTTAGTCAATGAGGAAACTTGGCTTGCCGAGATCCTAGGCGGCTTCACAAGAAACTCGAAGAGCAAAACGATGTGTTTTGCCCATCGAGTTTCTCGGACGTGTGTACGGGGCCTAAGAGATATCTTTTAACAATGGCCATAGACTTGCAAGCCAAGGACGAAAATGTGATATGAAAATTCTGTATATTTCATGTTTGACCTTAAAAAAATAAATAAATAACTGATCGATGAATTTAAAAACTCCACAGCTCTCTGCTCAGCCGGCGTCCCGGGAACTGAGTTCATAACGGCTTTCATGCAGAACCACGACAAAAACACTGGCGACCCTGAACTCCGACTCTTTATTACGGCTTTATCTGATGCCACCAACGTCGTGATTAAGATCAACAAGTTAAACTTCCGGAAGTCTATCAGCCTAAACAAGTTTGAAGACGCCACCGTTGACCTTCCAAAAACCATCCAAATCTCTGGCTCTGGAGAGTCCACCTATTCGGTGATTGTGACTTCTAACAACCCGGTATCGGTTGTTTCCCAAAATTTCAAGGAGCAAAGCTCGGACACTGCGTCGCTTTACCCGACATCGGTAAGAAACGTAATGATATCTAAATAGGAGAGAGAGAGAGAAATTGAGATGTTCTAATGTATTTAGGAGGTCCCAGGGTTGGACTGGGACAAAAATTTGGCCCTGGACTTCATCCAGACTGGCCCACTTTGACAGGTCTCTCCCATGGTGGCCGGACAACTCCCGCACCCCCCGGCCACCCAAGCCCCCTCTCCCCCTTCACTAGCCACTAGCCATTCTACTTTATTAGAGTAGAATGGCTGGTACTGGTACTCTTATAGGCAGTACCAGTGGGGAAGCCAGACATTATTTCACCCGGGGCAAAGAATCAGTTCGGTGCCCCCCCTTATGGGACAAGATTAGGCAGAAGTGAGAAACTCCCAGGCCATAACTGTTGAGTCAGCTGTCTGTCCCCTCCCCCCATGCTCCTCTGTCGTCCCCCATGCTCCTCTGTCGTCCCCCCTGCTCCTCTGGTCCTCCCCCTGCTTATTTGTTCCCCCCCAGGTGAGCGCTGCGGGGAGAGAGAGACAGAGGAGCGGAGGGGGCGGAAGTCCGCTGTCACTGAAGCCGGCCCACTGAGCCATCGGCCCACCGGGAAACTCCCTGTAGTCCCAATGGCCAGTCCATCCCTGGGAGGTCCTTCAATCTATTTTCTGCTATTGGTTCTCTGGGAAGACCAAAACGGGTTCATTCATGTATCTTAGCACTACATCTGTAATCCCTGCCATATATTTTCTTATGACTTTTACTAGGCTAAGTTTTTTCCTGAAAAGAATGACAGCAGAGTTTAGAGATGGGATTAAGTGGTTATGGTAATGAAGATAATAACGGCTTATTAACCACTTCAGCCCCGGACCATTTCGGTGGTCAAAGACCGGGACACTTTTTACGATTCGGCACTGCGTCGCTTTAACTGAAAATTGCGCGGTCGTGCGATGTGGCTCTCAAACAAAATTGACTTCCTTATTTCTCCACAAATAGAGCTTTCTTTTGGTGGCATTCGATCACCTCTGCGGTTTTAATTTTTTGCGCTATAAACAATAAAAAGAGCGATGATTTTGAAAAAAATTCAATATTTTTTACTTTTTGCTATAATAAATATCCCCCAAATATATATAAAAAAATGTTTTTCCTCAGTTTAGGCCGATACGTATTCTTCTACATATTATTAGTAAAAAAAAAATCACAATAAGCGTATATTGATTGGTTTTGCGCAAAAGTTATAGGCCCAGATTCACGTAGGGCGGCTTTACGTTGTGCGGGCGTAGCGTATCTTATTTACGATACGCCGCCGCAACTTAGAGAGGCAAGTGCAGTATTCACAAAGCACTTGCGTCCTAAGTTACGGCGGCGTAGCGTAAATGGGCCGGCGTAAGCGCGCGTATTTCAAAGTAGGCAGGTCGTGGGCGTGTTGTATTTAAATTAAGCGTGACCCCATGTAGATGCATGGCCAAACGAACGGCGCATGCGCGCATATGCTCACTATCACGTCGAATTTATGCCCTAAGATACGCCGGCTCAATGCCTGTGACGTGAACGTAACCTACGCACAGCCCCATTCACGTACGACTTACGTAAACGACGTAAAAAGATACTCTTGTTCTGACGTCCATACCATGCATGGGCTGCGCCACCTAGAGACCTGCTTTATCTTTACGCGGCGTATGTCTTACGTAAACGGCGTAACTAATTGCGACGGGCGTACGTACGTTCGTGAATTGGCGTATCTTGCACATTTACATTTCGATGCGGAAATCAACGGAAGCGCCACCTAGAGGCCAGCGTAAATATGCACCCAAGATACGATGGCGTAGGAGACTTACACCGCTCGTATCTTGGCCGAATTTATGCGTAACTGATTCTATGAATCAGGCGCATAGATACGACGACGCACATTCGGACTTACGACGGCGTATCTGGAGATACGCCGTCGTAAGTCTTTGAGAATCTGGGCCATAGTGTCTACAAAATAGGGGATAGATTTATAGCATTTTTATTATAATTTTTTTTTATTAATAATGGCGGCGATCTGTGATTTTTAATGTGACTGCGACATTACAGCGGACACATCGGACACTTTTGACACCCTTTTGGGACCATTGTCATTTTTACAGCGAGCAGTGTTATAAAAATGCACTGATTACTGTAAAAATGACACTGGCAGTGAAGGCGTTAACCACTAGGCGGCGCTGCAGGGAGTTAAGTGTTCCCTTGGAAGTGATTCTTACTGTAAGGGGGCGTGGCTACACGTGACGCGTTACTGATGATCGTTCCTGATCAAGGGGGGACGGCCATCAGTGACAGTGTCACTAGGCAGAATAGGGGAATGTCTTGTTTACAAAGGGCATTCCCCCTGTTCTGCTCTTGCCGACCGCAATCGCAGGACTCCCGGGAACATCGAGTTTCTGTCGCACACGCTGGGCGACAGATTTAAAGGGAGGTACCTGTACGCCAATCTGCCTGCCCGTTCCAGATGCTTTTCTGCATGCGCGTTTTTGAGGCATTCCAGTGCATTTTTGATGCGTTTTCGATGTAGTCCAATGCATTTCCCCCTCTTTTTTCTTAACCTTCAATAAGGACTTGTGCTTTCCAGTGCATTTTTGATGCGTTTGACAGCGTTCCAGTACAGTCCAGTGCAGGAAAAATGCAGCATGTTCTACTTTTTTTTCCCTGGAACTGGAACTGGAACGCGCTGGAACTGCAAGCACTGGTGTGAACTATGATGTGTAGTAGTTGTGCGCTGCCACCTAGTGGTGTGTGAATATAAAAGTTCCCAATAAACGCAGAAACTATATGGCATAAGCCATGTGCAATAAATCTCGCTGCTGCTATCACCGGGATGTTATCACAAAACAACAATGAATGAATATCTAAAAAAAAAATTGATAGTGCTGCTGCAATCTGACAAATAATTCATAAATCCAATTATTATTATTGTTTATTATTGGATTTATTTTTCAGATTGCAGCAGCGTTATATTCATTTTTTAGATATTCATTCACTGGTGGGAACTATGGCCCAGATTCTCAAAGGGCTTACGACGGCGCAACGCAATGTACGCCGTCGTAAGTCCTAATCTGGGCCGTCGTATCTATGCAACTGATTCTTAGAATCAGTTACGCATAGATAACCATTAGATCCGACAGGCAATTTTTTTTTTCGCCGCTAGGTGTCACCTCCGTCGTTTTCCCCGTCGAGTCTGCAAATTAGCAAAATACGCGAATTCCCGAACGTACGCGCGGTCGCCGCAGTGAAGTTACGACGTTTACGTTAGATTTGCGACGCGTAAAGTTGCCCCTGCTATATGAGGGGCAACCAATGTTAAGTATGGCCGTCGTTCCCGCGTCGAAATTTAAAAATTTACGTCGCTTGCGTAAGTCGTCCGTGAATGGTGCTGGACGCCATTTACGTTCACGTCGAAACCAATGACGTCCTTGCGACATTTAGCGCAATGCACGTCGGGAAATTTTAGGGACGGCGCATGCGCAGTACATTCGACGCGGGAACACGCCTAATTTAAATGCTCTACGCCCCCTACCCGGCTCATTTGAATTAGGCGGGCTTGCGCCGGGGGATTTACGCTACGCCGCCGCAACTTTACAGGCAAGTTCTTTGTGAATAAAGCACTTGCCTGTAAAACTTGCGGCGGCACAGTCCCCATCTCCTGATAGAGCAGAGCCTTGGGGGGTACTCTGCACATGCTAAGTTTGGCGTGTATTGCTAGAGAGGTTTTTTTTGGGAGAGTGCGTGTGATCAGCACAGGGCCAATCAGCACTGTCCAGGCAGAGGGTCAGGGGCCCTGCAGCCTCATAGGGCAATCAGGGAAGAATAAAAACGCCTCCTTCAAGCTTTAACCAGACACTGATAGAAGTGACAAGACTGCTATATACTGCTGATGAGAAAAGCGGTGTATTTAGCTGTTTATATTTGCTAAAATACTTGCATGTCCATGTTCTGTGTACTGTGGGGGATCAGATATAGAGAATGCAGGGTCCTGGGTTTAGTAACACTTTAGTAATGAAAACGTTATCGCCGAATTAACAGGTCTGTAGCAGAATTGTAAAAATTGCTCTGGCCCATAGGGGGGTGTACAGGTGTGAGCAGGGCTTCTGATAAGGCAGTATAGCCAGCACCCCTGTACTGGGCCCAGGCCCCATAAGTTCAAAAGGGGGGGAGGAGGGAGGCACCTGCTGAGCAGTAGGGCCGGCTGTATTGTCTTATTGGAGACACCGATCCTCTTCTGCCTCCCCCTTGAAGCTTCTCCTCCTCTTTTTCCCTGCAGTTCAACTGCAGGGGGATTGGTTCTGGCACATGTGCCCCTTCTATCTTCTCTCCGGGCCCCCCTGTGTGCCCCTTTTGCCCCGAAGAGCTTTCCACCAGTTCTCTTCTGCCAGCAGCTGCTGCTGGCGCACAGAGGGATGTTTCAGGATTGAGAGCATGGGGAAGGGGCTGGTAAATATAAAATGTATTGGTCCCTTCCTTTTCTGAATGAACATAGTGAGAGATCAGTACCGATCACTCCTGTGTCCATTCATCACTTAAGCATAGTAAACTGTGTTTATAATGCCTCAGATTGTAAATGAGCAGGACGCCCCAGAGTGCTTCCAATTCATTCATATGTGCAGCCAAGGCTGCAGAGAAGGGAACTGATAAATCTATGTCCACAGTTATTTTTGGCCATGTGGGGGGGGGGCTCATCAGGTAAGCTGTATGGGGCCCCAGTGGTTTCTAACAGCAGCCATGGGTGTGAGAGGTGAAAGGGTTACATATTTTTTTTTTTTAAGTCAGCATCTACAAATACTGCAGCTGCCGACCGCGATGTTGGCTTTGGGTGCCGACATCGCGGGCACCCTGGACACCTGTCCAGGGCGCCCGCGATGTCGGCACCCAAAGCCGATCTATCCCTCTGCTCTCGTGTGGAGGTGTTGCCATCTTCGGTAAGGTAATCAGGAAGTGAAGCCGCAAGTCTTCACTTCCTAGTTCCCTAATGCGCATGCGTGACTCGCGCTGCGCGATCTCACTGGTCCCTGCTGTCTTCTGGGACCGGTGTGTGTCTCCCAGAAGACAGCAGGGGGACGAAAGAGGCGCCGGAAGTGGCGTAGATAGCCGGGGGATGGCTCAGCTATCTATGCCCGGAAGTGGGAGCAAAATACCTGTATTAGACAGGTATCTGATCCCCCCCTTCCCCCTGAAAGGTGCCAAATGTGACACCGGAGGTGAGGGGGGTTCCAAAAAAGCGGAAGCTCCATTTTTGGGTGGAACTCTGCTTTAGGTTGACATTCCAGCATCTTCATGAAAGGCAAGATAATGTTTGCTCATATACAATGTATTGAAAGTATTTATTTTTCTATTCCTTAAATCCTGCAGGAATTAGGAAACGAGTATTATATTTTTACTCCTCCGGATGGCCACTTCAAAGAGTTTGCCATCATTGCCAAAGAGCCTACAAAAGTAACCATCAGCCCCACCGGATCACTGTCCTACCAAGGGAAGACATATGGTAAAAACAGCAAGCTGTCCTTTACCCTCGACCCGTACGACGTGTTCCAGTTCCAAAGTGAAGACGACCTCAGTGGGTCAAAGGTTGTAGCCAATAAAGCCGTGGTGGTTCTCAGCGGTCACACGTGCTCTTTGAAGCTAACAAAATGTAACCATGTTTACGAACAGCTGCAGCCTGTTTTTATTTGGGGGGAAACCTTTTTCATACCCCCGGTTTCTTTCCAGAAACAGTACGACCTTGTTTATGTCATGGCGGGTACCCCCAATACAAAAGTAACCTATCAGGCCGGGTCGCAGATAAGCCACCTTGATATGAAAGCTGGAGATGTCATATCGATCGAACTAGACCCAGGAGCCCCACTTTTCATCAACTCAACAGAAGGGATCCAAGTCATGTACTATGGTACTGGAGGGAAAACGAAAGATGTAGACTTTGACACCAATCTGATGACTGTCCAAGATGTGTTGTCCTTCTGTACCTCGTTCAAGGCCACCGCTCTGCCCAATTTTAGCAACAGAGCCATGTTGGTTGCGAAAACATCAGAAGTGGAAAAATTGACCGTTGATAAAGCCCCCCTCAATGCAATCAACTGGCAAGGAATTCCAGGAACGGAGTACTCATACGGGGAGTACCCTCTGTCCGGCTCCAAGTCCTATATTTTTGAGAGCAGCAAAAGTTCTTTCAGCTTAAGCATTCTGGGAATTTCAGATCTGAATAACTTCGGAGAATCGGCAGTCTGTCTTGGTGGTAAGTGCCTTTGGGTCATCTTCAAAGCAATTTACATGCATGCAGGTAGAACAGGTCTGATATACCTCAGGGGTTAATCTGGAGGTTGGTGTGTATTACTCCGGCACGAGAAATGCCGGTTTTCAAAAGAATAATTATAGCATTGTGTAAACAGAAAGAAAAGCCTCGTCCCCTATCACTAATATCATCTGGTCAAGTGACGCACCTAGGGGGGGGGGGGATTCCTCTTACCTGTTATCTTTTAAAACGAATGAGTAGTAAACATGTGCAATTAGTTTCGTGCCAAATAAATTTTCTAACAAATTTTGACAAATTAGTTGATTCGGAAACATCAGAATTAACGAAAATCCATGTAAATATTTTTTTGCAAATATTTGTAAATTTAAATATTCAAAAATTTGTAAATTCAAAAATTTGTAAATTCGTAAATCCGTAAATTCGTAAATTTGTAAATTGGAAATTCTAAAATCCAAAAACCCAAAAATCTGAAATAATAACTAACTATTAAATTATAGGTATTGGAATTTCCTTTCAAATTTGGCTTTTTTTTTGTTTTTTTGGGTCATTCATTATGATTGCAATTCGTAAATTAGAAAATGTGTAAATTCATTAATTAGAGAAATCTTAATTTCCATAAATTCCAAAATTCGTAATTTTCGTAAAATTCGAAAGAAATAAAAAAGAAAATACGAAAGTTCTAAAGAATAACTAACTAACCAACTAATAATAATTAACTATTAAATTATAGGTATTGGAATTTCGTTTCAAATTTGTTTTTTTTTTTGTTTTTCGGGTCATTCATTATGATTGCAATTTGCAAATTTGTAAATTAAAAAAATGGTAAATTCATAAATTAGAAAATTCGTAATTTTCATAAATTTGAAAATTCATAATTTTCGTAAATTAAAAAAAAAAATTTAATAAGAAAGAAAATCTGAAAATTCTAAAGAATAACTAACTAACTAATAATAATTAACTATTAAATTATAGGTGATGTAATTTCCTTTCAAATTTGGCAGTTTTTTTTTTTTTTTTTGGGTCATTTGTTATGGTTGCAATTCACAAATTCATAAATTTGAAAATTCGTAAATTCATAAATTTGAAAATTCGTTAATTTCATGAATTCGAAAATTCATAATTTTCATGAATTCGAAAATTCATAATTTTAATAAATTCGAAAATTCATAGTTTTCGTAAATTCGAAAATTCAAAAATAAGAAAGAAAATCCGAACATTCTAAAGATTAACTAACTAACTAACTAACTAACTAACTAACTAACTAACTAATAATAATTAACTATTAAATTATAGGTTTTGGAATTTTCTTTCAAATTTGGCAGTTTTTTTTGTTTTTCGGGTCATTTGTTATGATTGCAATTCACTAATTTGTAAATTTGAAAGTTCGTAAATTCTTAAATTCAAAAATTTGTAATTTTCATAAATTCAAAAATATGAAAATAAGAAAGAAAGTATGAAAGTTTGAAAGAATAAAAAACTGAAAACATTCTTAAGAATAACTAACTAACTAATAATAATTAACTATTAAATTATAGGTATTGGAAGTTAAAGTTTTTATTATTATTATTTATTATTAATTTGTTCCGTTCCATTAGCTTAGATGTGGCAATCGTTTTTACAGATAAATTGTAACTTTGGATAAATTCATATTAGTTACCTAATGGCCAAATTTAAATGGAAATTCAAATACCTATAATTTAATAGTTAATTATTATTAGTTAGTTAGTTAGTTATTATTTATAATTTTCAGATTTTCGTTCTTTCAAATTTTTGTATTTTCTTTCTTATTTTCGGATTTTCGAATTTTTGAAAATGACAAACTTTAAAATTTTAAAATTTTCGAATTTAGGAATTTTTCAATTTAGGAATTTGCAAATTACAATCATAACGAATGACCCAAAAAATGAAAAATCAAAAAATGAATGAAACGAAAACTATTTTTTTTCGCCAAGCTCTGTCGCTCCTCCCGTTCGCCGCCCCCAATAGATTCCTATGGATGCAATGCATCTCATGGGGGTGGCGAGCGCGAGAAGTACAGCCTCGCAGTGCCAATTTTTAGCACTGGAAATACATTCTCGCGGTCACCCACGGTAGCTTATTTTTCATTTCTGGTCAGTCACGTGACCTCTGGCTGATCTCCTTATTTTTTTAATTCTGTCTGGTCACGTGACCTCTGGCAGCTTTCCTTTTTTTTTGTTTCTGCCCGGTCACGTGACCTCAGGCTGCTCTCCTTTTTTTTCTGGCACATGTCTAATGAGTAGCGAGCACAATGGAAAAATGTGTGTTGTTTCGTATTCGTCCGTTAAGTTAATCATTTCCTTTCGTTATATTCGTTATGTTAGAATGGTTCGTTTTCTGGAATTCGTTTTATATATTCTAAATTGTTTTGTATATTCGTTATTTTCAAACTGGAAGACGGCTATCTATTCTATTTCTTCTATACTATTATTTTATTTTCTATTCTATTCTATTTTATTCTTCTATAATTTATTATTTTCTATTCTATAAGACAGCCCACTGTAAGTAGAAATCACCCTCTTATTTCACTTTTATACCTTACTGTATTTATTGCAATATGTTTCCATTCCAAATTCAAATTTATATTCAAATTTCAATCATTTGTTTCATTATACATAATTAATAAATATAATACATATAATAAATATTACTGCAAGCCCCCTCTGTTCTACATAGGGACCCTACACTTTGTACATGTTTTTTATAAAATTGTCCCTGTAAATATCTTATTTCAGATCGTTTCTGGGCAGTCATGTGACCACCGGCCGCTCTCCTCCCCCGATCTAAGGACCACCGGCCGCTCTCCTTTTTTTTGTTTCTGCCCGGTCAAGTGACCTCAGGCTGCTCTCCTTTTTTTTTCTGGCTGGTCACGTGGCCTCTGACCACTCTCCTCCCCATGATCTAAGGGCTACAGCAGGAGGGGCTGAGCGAATAGCAAAGCCCCTCCTGCTGTAGCCCTTAGATCAGGGGGAGGAGAGTGGTCAGAGGCCACCTGACCAGCCAGAAAAAAAAGGAGAGCAGCCTGAGGTCACGTGACCGGGCAGAAACAAAAAAAAGGAGAGCGGCCAGAGGTCACGTGACTGGCCAGAAATGAAAAATAAGCTACAGTGGGTGACCGCGAGAATATATTTCCAGTGCTGAAAATTGGCACTGCGAGGCTGTACTTCTCGCGCTCGCCACCCCCATGAGATGCAGGCTGTACTTCTCATGCTCGCCACCCCCATGAGATGCAGCGAATCCATCCATAGGAATCTATTGGGGGCGGCGAGCGGGAGGAGCGACAGAAAGCCGAGCTGTGTATGTCAATGGATGCACACTGCCCGGCTCAAGAGCAAGCCCGCACATCTTCACCTATAGCAAGCGACTTGCTATGGGGGGGCAGGCACAGAAGAGGAAGAGTCAAAATAGCAGGCGGGGGACCCCAGAAGAGGAGGTTCAGAAACGTTCTGCGCAATACTATTGCACAGAGCAGGTAAGTATAAGGCCTCTCGCACACTATGCTCTTCTGAACAGTTTTTCTGCTGACGCATTTTATAAATGCATCTAGGCGTGTTTAGATGTGCTCAGGCCCGCCAAGCATTTTGGTGTTTTATCATTTCATTGGCCAGAATAGTAAGTTATTCTCTGGAGTCGCCCATTACTTTCATGGGGCTCTGAAGATGTGCATCACTGACAATGCCCATTCTCCTGCTAGTGTAGCCAAAAATGCAGCTAATCAAGCACAGTTTGCAATTGATTAGCTGTAGTGGAGGGCAGGGGAGACATTGGGGGGTCTAATAGACCCTCAATGTTTCCATAAAGAGAATCCGTCACCTGCTCAACTCTCTGTCACTCTGCTCTCTCCACTACAAGAGGCTGATACCAGGCCATGCTTAGGTACTTACACTATTTGCATTTAGAAAATACCTTTAATGGGTTATTAATGGACTGCATTCATTTGTGTCTTTTGTATCTGCCTGGAGTTCAGCATTAAATACCTGAAGACAGTGGTCTGTGTTTTCATCAGCATGTTACAGCCTGTGAGGTTTAGTGTTTAGTAGATTCCACTGTTATCCACGACTGATTTCCTGTATACCTTTCTCCAGGCTCCTCACGACCATCGTGCAGCCAAGTCCAATGCCGAAAGAAGGAGGTTTGCCAAATCAGTCATGGAAAAGCAACATGCCAAGGAAACTCTGAGGCCACTTGCTGGGCGTGGGGAGACCCCCATTACCACACCTTTGATGGGAAGAACTATGACTTCCAGGGCACCTGCTCCTACACCATGTCCAAGACCTGTGGCGATGACACCAGCCTCCCTTCCTTCAATATCGAAACCCTAAATGAAAATCGAGGTTCCTCTCTGGTGTCGTACCTGAATTCAGTGAACATCCAGATTTATGGCTTTAATATCACATTTGTCCGCTCTGAAATTGGTATTGTGAGGGTAAGTATCTCACAGCATATATACAGATATACTGGTGGCAAAGCAAAATATATTAGGTCAGGACTTTGTACAGGCCAGTTAAGTTCCTCCACCCTAAACTCGCTCATCCATTTCTTTATAGACCTTGCTTTGTACACTGGTCCAAGTCATTTGGTGGAGGGGGGATTATGGTGTGGGGGCATTTTTCAGGGGTTGGGTTTGGCCCCTTAGTTCCAGAGAAGGGATCTCATAAGGCGTCAGCATACCAAGACATTGTGGTCATGCTCCCAACTTTGTAGGAACAGTTTGGGGATGGCCCCTTCCTGTTGCAACATGACTGTGCACTTAGGGAACTCAGTCAAGTAATTGCCAGATCATTGTTCCGAATTCTTACTGACAGGAATGGTACCAGCTGATTGGAGAAAAGCCAATGTAGCACCAAAATTTAAAAAGGGCCTAAAATACATCCCTGGGAATTACAGACCAGTTAGCCTAACATCAATATTGGGGGGTCTTAGAGGGGATGATAAGGGACTATATACAAGATTTTAGTAATGAAAACCGTATCATTAGCAGTAATCAGCACGGATTCATGAAGAATCATTCATATTAGGCTTTAAAATGAGCACTTTTGAATTCGAATGTTCGAGTCCCATAGACGTCAATGGGGTTCTAAATGTTCGCGCGAACGTTTGGTCCGTTCTAGGGTTCTGGTGCGAACCGAACGGGGGGGGGGTGTTATGGCTCATCCCTAGTTACTGCCAGTTTAACGCCATACAGTTTTGTGTGTGTTACTGCCAGTTTAACGCCATACAGTTTTGTGTGTGTTACTGCCAGTTTAACGCCATACAGTTTTGTGTGTGTTACTGCCAGTTTAACGCCATTTACTTTTGTGTGCCTTACTGTCAGTTTAACACCTATAGTTTTGTGTGCGTTATTGCCAGTTTAACACTATTTACTTTTGTGTGTGTTACTTCCAGTTTAACGCCATTTTTTTCTCCATAGATAAATAATCAAATAACTCAGCTACCAGTCAGCCTGCAGAATGGTCAAGTGGTGATAAACCAGAGTGGCACCTCACTTATCCTGGTGACTGATTTTAAACTCAAGATCATCTACGACTGGAACATTCTAGTGAAGATCACCATCCCCGGCTCCTACTATGAAAACGTATGTGGCTTGTGCGGCAATTATAATGACAACCCAAGAGATGACCTATCTAATAACGGGAAGGAGTTGAAGCCTATAGACTACGGTAAACTTTGGAAAGTGAATTCCAACAGTGACTCAAGCTGCTGGGATGACTGCAACGGGCCATGTAAAAGTTGTAGTGTGAAAGATACCATCCGGTATGGAAATGAACAGAACTGCGGCATCCTCACCGAAAAGGATGGACCCTTCAGAAAATGCTTCGATACAATTGACCCCAAGATATACAAAGACAACTGTGTTTATGATCTGTGCCTAAATGACGGTTACAATCAGATCCTCTGCCAGTCCTTGAAAGCCTACAGCGACGTTTGTGCTAGAGCAGGGATACAAGTCAAGGCCTGGAGAGAGGCAACGGACTGCCGTAAGTAGGAAAATGAGATTCTTGTTTTCTGGTTGTTTCTTCTTTCTCATTCAACTCAAACCAGTTCATAGCTCTGGGGGTAATTAGGAGCAATCAAATTATGTATGCAATGTATACCTTCTATCTGCAACCATTGAAAAGAATGAGGGTAAACTATAGAATAGGGAGGGAGAGACACACAGGGGATCGGTTCCTGTAATTGCCCCACCTCTACCCATCCCTCACCGATCCCCTTCCCTGTTTAGGATCCAATTCCCCCTGCTGCCCACTAATAATAATTGTAGGGTTTTAATTTTTTGGGGGGCTGTCAGATAGGCTGTACGGGACACTGTGATTTCTAAAAACCTGTTTGTGGGACACAGATACTCAAATTGCGACACCACATCCCATATAAATAGGTAGATTCACAAAGAGTTAGGCCGGCTTATCTACAGATAAGCCGACCTAACTCTGAATCTAAGCCGACCTATGTTTAAGTGTATTCTCTAACAGAGATACACTTAAACATATCTAAGATAGGACAGCTTGCACCGTCCTATCTTAGATTGCAATGTTTTGGCTTACCGCTAGGTGGCGCTTACATTGCGGCCGGCCTAGATTATGTAAATGAGAATTTACGACGATTCCCGAACGAACGCGAGCCCGCCGCAGTCGATTAACGTAGTTTCCGTACGCGATAGGCCGCCTAAAGTTATTCCACCTATGAGGTGGAATAACAATGTTAAGTATGGCCGCCGCAAGGTTCAAATTTTTTACGTCGTTTGCGCAAGTCGTCCGCGAATCGGGATTTATGTCGTTTACGTACGCGTCGAAATCATTAGGCCCGTACGGCCTACTTAGCCGCAATGGGTACTGGGAAATGTAGTCGCCCGGCACATGCGCAGTGACAAAAAAACTTCAAAAAACGTGAGGTCAAGCCTCATTTCCATACAACACGCCCCCCCTCCTAGTCATTTGAATTAGGCGCGCTTACGCCCGCTCGTTTTAGGCTACGCCGCCGAAAATTAACAGGTAAGTGGTTTGAGAATCACTAATAGCCTAAATAATTTACGGCGGTGTAGCCTAAAAAGACTAGGCTAGGCCGTCCTAATTTTAGGCCACGGTACGTGAATCTACCCAAAAGTATATAAGGAGAAATGGAACAAGGCTAACAAACCCTGGGACTTTTAACGGTGTCAGATTAAACAGATACTATAGACAAAGTAAAAAGAAAAAAAAAATTATTTTACAAAATAGAACATTTAAAATTTGTACATAAATAGCCATCCACAAAGGACATATCATGCTCAACCATGAGCTAAAGACCTGTGCCAGGATTGCTCTACATGTTTCGCTCACAGCGAGCTTCTTCAGGAGCTGTACAGGTAATGCTGAAAGTTATAAAGAGAATATATAAAAGATGGAACAACACATGAATGAATCATCATGAATACATAGATATTAATCTACATATTGGAGTATTGAATAGACAATAACAGACCGAATCTGTAACTGTAGAGTCACTGGGCCGGATTCAGATAGGTTAGCGGATCTTTAGATCCGCGTAACCTATCTGATTTACGATCCGCCGGCGCAAGTTTTTGAGGCTAGTGCTTAATTCAGAAAGCACTTACCTCAAAACTTGCGGCGGTGTATCGTAAATCCCCCGGCGGAATTCAAATTCCGCGGCTAGGGGGAGTGTACTATTTAAATCAGGCGCGTCCCCGCGCCGATCGAACTGCGCATACGCCGCGGCTAAATTTCCCAGCGTGCATTGCTCCAAATGATATCGCTAGGACGTCATTGGTTTCGACGTGAACATAAATTACGTCCATCCGTATTCACGACCGACTTACGCAAACGACGTAAAAAATTCAAAATTCGACCCGGGAACGACGGCCATACTTAACATAGGATACGCCGCATATAGCAGGGGTAACTATCCGCCGGAAAAAGCCGAACGCAAATGACGTAAAAAAAAACGCCGGGCGGGCGTTCGTTTCTGAATCGGCGGATCTCCTCATTTGCATATTCGTTGCGTACAAAAAACGAAACGCCACCTAGCGGCCGGCCTGGAATTGCAGCCTAAGATCAGACGGTGTAAGTCACTTACACCTGTCGGATCTTAGGGAGATCTATGCGGAACCTGATTCTATGAATCAGGCGCATAGATACGACGGACGGAACTCAGAGATACGACGGCGTATCAGGAGATACGCCGTCGTATCTCTATCTGAATCCGGCCACTGACTATAGAGTAAATCAGTGTATAAGTTTCGATAATGAAATCAGATGAAACAGCAGACCTGCACATGGGTATAGGGTAGCAGTGATATTTGGGTGGGGGAAGGAATTATACAGCTATTAGATCCCTAAGGTCCTTGGATCGGCACTGCTGGGGTCGGCAACAGCCTTGGCAGAGCGCTGAAAAAACAATCAAACGCAACTATCTAGAAGAAGTTACAAGGGTTCGGTGAACCTGTGGAAGGATCATTAACTGAGGAAGGGCGTAGTTCCCGTGTGAGCAGAACACTACCAGACCAGAAAGTGAAAAAAGAGGCTGGCAGTGGGGGTGGGGAAGCCACTCTGAGATGTCCTATAACCACATGCAGAGAGCCAAAGGAAGCTAATGCTGGAAATTCTGGATCTGTACCTATCATGAAACAGACCACCTGGTTGTATTTACCCCTCAGACCAAAGGTTCCCGCCCACCCTTGGTATGTTCTTATAGGCATGGTTGTAAAAATACAAATCTGCATTTGATCCTTTTTCTGACTTTGTTGAACACTAATTAATATGTTCTATTTATTGTTGTCTTTTAGCTATGGAATGTCCTGGTAATAGTACTTATAATCACTGTGGAAGCTCTTGCCCTCCGACGTGCCAAGACCCTGAGGCCCCATCCAATTGCAGTGACCCATGTATTGAGACCTGTGAGTGCAATCCAGGCTTTGTTATGATTGAGGGAAAATGCCAACCTATGGAAAACTGTGGCTGCTTCTACAAAGGGCGTTCTTTGGGGCAAGGTGCCACTTTCTGGGATGACCCTTCCTGTAAGAAAAAGTGCATATGCGATCCGGAGACTCAAAAGGTTAAATGTAGCAATACCAAATGCGGCACTGGAGAACAGTGCTTAATTAAAGATGGCATTCAGGATTGTTATCCCACCAAATACAGCACGTGTACAGGTTCTGGAGATCCCCACTACGTGACTTTCGATAACTTTCATTATGACTTTCAGGGAGCATGCGATTATCAGCTCTCTGCACTTTGTGAACCGAAAAACGGCTTAGCTGATTTCCAAGTCATTATCCGCAATGACCATCTAGGAAGTCTCCTTGTCTCTTACACTACCGCCGTCACATTTAAGGTTTTTGAAAATGAAATCCAGATCCGCAGAGAATTCCCGGCTGCTGTCTTGGTAAGTTATACATTGGGTCAAATTTAGGTCACACTTTTTTCAAAGGACTCTTTTGATTTTTTTAGTTGGGTGTAAATTTAAATTTGAGTTTGAGTTAAGCAACAGTTGTTTTACTTATTTTCAACAGAACAGCTAATAGAAGACAAGTAAACATGTGTAAAGGAAAAGAAAATTTGAACTATTCATAATAATGTATTTTATTTTTGCCTCTCTAAACCTTTGCACTCCACTTGATACCGTACATCCCACTCAGAATCATAAGATTAAATTGTCTTTGGATCAAACCCCCCCCCCCCCCCACTTACTCCATTCTCATTTATTAACACCTATCTTCCCAACAGGTGAATGGTATAAAATCCAACCTGCCATTGTCATTAAAGCCACAACTTGGCAACATCGAAATTTATCAGTCTGGAAGGCAGTGTATAGTTCAGACCAGCATTGGAATTCGGGTCACGTTTGACTGGGAGGCAAGAGTGGGGGTGATGCTGCCATCCACTTACTCCGGACATGTTTGCGGTCTTTGTGGTAACTTCAACGATAAACCAGATGATGACTTGACCGATCGGAATGGCACATTACAACTTAACGTCCCGTTGTTTGGTCATAGCTATCGGGAAGGCGAACGTGCTGATCAGTGCCCGATTGTGAAGGACACCAACTGCACAAACCTCCTAGCCCTGGAAGGGGAGCAGAAGAAAAAGCTGCAGGAGTGTGGCATGTTGCTGGACAAAAAAGGTCCTTTTCGAGATTGCTTTTCCACAGTTGACTCTAGCACTTACTTCAAGGACTGCGTTTACGATATGTGTGCCTATGGCAAAAGGCAAGACCTCATATGCCGACTGTTGACGGGCTACACTGAATCATGCCAGGCAGCTGGTGCTGTTGTGTATAACTGGAGAACAGACATCACTTGTCGTAAGTACCTGGAGGAAAACTGTTATGAACTTAGGGGAGGGGAAGCAATTGGCCAATTGCATGCTTGCAGTCGGATGTAAAGTGTATGTCCAGCCAAAAGTTCCTTGCTATTTTAGGATAGCGTGGGGAAGGATCAAAACCCCTATCAAGTTCTTAGGATTCTCTTATAAAAAATTTCCCTCACTTCCTGTCTTGGTAACAACATTTTAATCTGACAGGAAGTAAAAAAAAAAATGGCGAGATAGGGAGGTCAATGAGGACCTTCTACATTTTTGCTTGATGGCCACTAGGGTTGTAAGATCGAGACACTGGAGATCTTATGATCCCCCCTGGAATGGTAGAGTGGGTAGATGAAATGCAATATTTATGGAGAATGGAGGAACTGACGGTAATGGAAAGTGATAATTACGAGAAATTTTCTATAGTATGTTCCTCATGGAAATTCTTCTATGCATCCCAGAAGATGTTAGAGGTGGGTCATGTTGTATAATAGCTTTATTGGGATGGAGGGGTTCGGGTGGAGGTGTCAGGAGGGAGAGAAGACAGAGTTATATATATATTTTTTTGGGGGTTTATTTTTTATTTTTTCTCTGGGGGGCTTGTTTTAAGTTGGGTGAGTTGTCACAAAGCAATCTCTTTATTTGAGATTTTAAGCATATAGGCAGGCCTCTTTATGATAATGCTGATTGTGGTTGGGGTACTCAGGAATAGGGACTCGTTATTATTTAAGATTATGTGAAGATTGTGTTAATTTTGATGTAAACGTTAATTAAAAATCATAATTTTTTTTTTTTTTTTTAGTAGAGTAGGGGAAGGTTAGAACCCTTATCAACTTCAACTACCTTAACGGGATTTCAAAGCCGCACATCAGTGTGATTTGCATTGCCAATTTTTATTGCGGCTTGTGACTTCATACAACAGAAATATATGCAAGTCGCAATGAAATCAGCAAAAAGTAGTGTAGAAACATGAGTTGCAGCTATTTGAACAGTTCCATTGCCGACAGTGGGGTTTGACTTGTCATGTGATTTGGAATTGTCGCATTACAAATCACACCGGTGTGAACGGGAGCTTTGTTTTGTTAGTGTTAATTTAGTTGGCAAAAATATTTTGGTCGACGAAATTTACACTGGTAACGAGTACTAGCTGGATGGGATTAGGCAGAAAGCATAGTCGATGAACAAGCCAAGGGTTGATAATGAATAGTAGCGAAGATAAGGACAGCAGCATGTATGCAAAGGATCAAGATAGATATTGGCTAGCGAGAACACAATAATCTGGAAAACAGGAAGTGCAGAGACACAGTTTAAATTGGAACTTCACTGAAGAGCGGAAGTTCTACTCTTCCTCCTCTTCTCCCCCCTTACTCTACTTTTGGAACATTATTTTTTGTGGGAAGCAGGTACCTAGTTTTGATAGGTACCCGCTCCCCATTTTCGATGGTATTTTCTAGGGGATTCCTCCTGAAGTTTACCCCCCCCCCTTCTGTCCCTACCGCAAGCCAGCCACTACAGAGGTCCCAGGTTTTGATCTGGATTCTGACAGGCCAGATACACCACAAAGTGCATACTAGATGGTGTAGTAATTTCTGAATCCATATAAGATCAAGACCTTCTCTTTAAATAGGTGATATTAAAAAGAAATAATCCTTCTTTGGGTGCTTCTGGGAATTTTTTCTTCCACCTAACTTTAAATCATATTTAAACCCTGATTCTGTCTTGTTAAAATATATTTAGCCGTAAACCTCATATTTTATTTTCTGAATTTTTTTCAGCAATCTCCTGTTCACTCAACAGCATGTACAACATATCTACCAGTCCTTGCCCATCTACTTGTCTCTCCGTGTCCGTGGCCTCGAAATGTGAAGCTAAATCCCGAGAAGGTTGTGAGTGTAATCCAGGCTATGTTCTCAGTGGTTCTGAATGTGTTCCTTTGTCCCAGTGTGGCTGTCTGTACAACGGGCAATACTACAAGCCGGGTGACCTCTTCTATCCCGATGACTCCTGCGAAAAGAAGTGCACCTGCTATGGGGGAGGCTCAGTGTATTGCGAGTCCGCTTCTTGCGGCCCCTATGAAGTGTGTAGTGTGGTGAAAGGCATCCAGAGCTGTAATCCCAATGGAAGCGCCGTGTGCTCAACCATTGGAAAGACAAGCTATAATTCTTTTGATAACTTTGGTTATGACTTCAGCGGAAACTGCTCCTACATCCTGTCCCAGACCTGTCTCAGTGAAGGATCAAAGTTGACCCCATACCTTATCCAGATAAGAAACATAGAAAGCTCTGTCTCGTTAACCAAGTTAATAATTTTGGAGGTCTACAATTACACCGTAACCATTTATCAAGGACCTGAGAACAAAATTCTGGTGAGTATCTTGTATTAATTTTGAATATTTTTCCTCTTTTAATTTAAAATGCTAAATCAAAAAATTGGCCGTGGAAGAGAAGCAGAATTAAAGTAAAACTAAAGAAAAACATTTTTTATTTTTATTTTCGATAGAGCAGTAATTTTTTTGCCATCTGTGTCTCATTGGGGAGATTTCCCTTCACTTCCTGTCACAAAGCCTAAACAGGAAGTGAGAGGAATTCCCTCTAAAGTGAGGGATTCTATTTTTCACCAGAACAAGTGTCCCCATTGTAAGATAACTTCTCTATTACTTTTCTGGGGACAACTCAAAAATGTCTTTACTTTCACCTTCGATTATAACAGTAAACATGACAACATCAACTCCTCCGTCCATACCTACTGCACTTGGTGTGATGTTAAAGGGAACTTCACTCTCACAATCTCCTAATTTTTCAATTACTTCCTGGTTTCATAGTTGGTAAGGTTGAATAAAGACATCAGCAGTTGTGGCCCATCCATAGACAGGACATGGGTGCCGACCCCCCTATCCATGCATATAGCCCCCTGATCTATATACAGGGCTCTAATAGGCTTCAAATAGGGTGGGCTCTGGGCGCAGAGCACTGGTCCCCGAAGCCAACCCATATAGCAAATGAATATTCACTATTTTCACACTAAATCTCCTCCCTGCCAACCAGGAAGCAGGTCATGAGACCTGTTTCCCGATTGGCAGAATGTCAGGTGATCTATTGGACGCCTATCACTATTGAAGAACAGAGTGTAGACACACGGCAGAAGCCGTTGGAGGAGCGAACACCAGAGCCGCTGCTCGCACCTCCCCACCCGCTGTGTTGGAGGGGACATTTATTCACGTCCTCTTGTAAGGTTTCTATATGCTGCCGTGATGTTGTTGCCCTATTCATTTTTGTGTCGTCAGCAAACACTGAGGCAAACACTGAGGCCATGTACACACGGTCGGTCCAAACCGATGAAAACGGACTGAAGTCCAGTTTCATCGGTCCAAACCGACCGTGTGTACGGCCCATTGATCCTTTGTTCTTCGGTCAAAATTTTTAGAACTTGCTTTAAAATCGAACCGATGGACCGCTGCCCGATAGGTCCAAACCGATGGTTAGTACACAAAAGCATCGGTTCAAAACCTGCGCATGCTCAGAATCAAGTCGACGCATGCTTGGAAGCATTGAATTTATTTTTTTCAGCACGTCGTGTGTTTTACATCACCGCGTTCCTACCCGATCGGTTTTTGAACTGATGGTGTGTACGCACATCAGACCATCAGGCCACTTCAGCGGTGAACCGATGAAAACGGTCCGTCGGACCATTCTCATCGGTTTGGATCGACCGTGTGTACGCGGCCTGAGATTGAGCTATTTATCCCATCTTCTATATCATTTATGAATAAATTAAACAGAATTGGTCCCAGAACAGAGCCTTGGAGTACCTCACTTACCACTCCAGACCAATCTGAATACACCTTATTTATCACCCCCTTTTGGATTCACCCCTGTAGCCAGTTTTCTATCCCAGAACAGACCTTATGGTCTATGCCTACAGACCTCAGTTTGTAGATTAAATGTTTATGGGGGACTGTAATAAATGCTTTTTCAAAATCCAGATACACCACATCAACGGGCCTACCTTTATCTAGATGGCAGCTCACTTCCTTGTAGAATGTTAACAGATTGGTTTGTGAAGAATGACCCTTCGTAAACCCATGCTGATTACTATGAATTATACTGGTTTCATCAGCAACATTTTTGGATATGGTTCTTTATCATCCCCTCAAATAGTTTGCATACTATCGATGTTAGACTAACAGGCCTATAGTTTCCAGGAATATACGTCTGCCCTTATTTGAATATTGGTACCACATGGGCTTTTCTCCAATCAGCTGGTACCATTCCTGTCAGTATGCTGTCCATGAAAATTAGGAATAGCGTTCTGGCTATAACCTGATTGAGTCATTTAAGGACTCTTGGGTGTAAGCCATCTGGTCCTAGTGATTTATTTGTGTTAAGCTTTTCTAGTCTTCTCTGGACTCAGGCTTCTGTTAGCCACAGCAGTACATCCTGTGACGTGTTACTAACAATACAGTCATGGTTGGTATACCCCCCTTTTTCCTGTGTAAAAACTGAGGAGGAAAAAGTATTTAGCACAGTTGCCTTCTCGTCATCTGTGACCAACTCCCCTTCATCAACCTTTATGGGGCCAATATGCTCTGAACTCGCTTTTTTTACTCTTAATATATAAAACATTTCTTGGGATTTTCTTTTATCCCCCCATCCTATATGTCTCTTTTAGCCACCCTGATTGTGTTCTTACACTTCTTATTGCATTGCATTCCTTGTAGTGTTGCAATGCTGTCAATGACCCCTCGGCTTTATATTTTTTAAGGCCATTATTTTCTCTTTAATATGGCTTTATATGTTATGGTTTAGCCACCAGATGTAACCTTTGTTCTTCTATATTTATTGCCCATTGGAATGCACTTGGTGTTATCTCTATTCAGTATGTTCCTAAAGCTCTCCCACTTTTTCCTCAGTGTTTAATGTTTCTTGTCCAACATCAGTGCCTGACCTCACAAATGCACTTCTGGAAGAATGGTCAAACATTCCCATAGACAAACTCCTAAACCTTGTGGACAGCCTTCTCAAAAGAGTTGAAGCTTTTTTAGCTGTAAAGGGTGGGCCAACTCAATATTGAACCCTCCGGACTAAGACTTAGATGCCTTTAAAGTTCATGTGCGTGTAAAGGCAGGCATCCCAATACTTTTGAAAATATAGTGTATGCGCTATTCAGTTTTACTTGCAGTTTTTCCATCTACCTTAGTGTACTATATTTTGCTTTCGCTTTTGAACACCATTTTCTCCAATGGATTGTGAGATGGACTGTTTCCTAAGCAGCTAGGTTGTTTAGCACCATAATGCAGAGACTGTGATAATCTGGTTTTTGCATAACCTGTGAATTATCCATGAATTCTTAACCAAACTTGTGTCAATCTCTTCATACAGGTGAATGATATCCTTCGGACTCTCCCATTTGAATTAGGAGCTGGACAGCTACGAGCTGATTACCAGGGTGGTGGCTCCGTCCTTAAGACTAACTTTGGTTTAATCCTAGCCTCCGACAATGCCATTCATGTCACCGTGCCTGCAACTTATCACAACCAGATCTGCGGTCTGTGTGGAAACTACAACGATGACGACAAAGACGAGTTCAGTCCATACGACAATGATGTTGTTTCATTTGCTGAATCCTGGATAGATTCTCCTGAAACCTGTGTTACCGTTGAGGTCTGTGATGCTCGGAACAAGACTTGCTCCGATTGCCCCAAAAAAGTGCAGAAACAGTTGGCAGGAGCGAGCTTCTGTGGCATTCTGGTCCAAGCAGATGGGCCCTTTGCACCCTGCCACCAGATCTATGATCCCACACCCTACCTGAAAAGCTGTGTGAATATTCTTTGTGCAAAAACTGGAGAGCTCTGTCCAATCCTTCAAGGCTACGTCAAGATTTGCCAAGATGCCGGAGCAATTATGAAACCATGGAGATCACCAAGTTTTTGCCGTAAGTTCTACATTCTTTTGGTTACCGCTTTCTTGGCTACCGACTAACCTGAAACAACTCTCAAATGTGTGGAATATTCATTGTATAATTTGAGCATGAGACTTTAATTCTTACTATAATATGGCCTAAAATATCTCTGAGCTTTAAACCTTCAGGAATATGAGAGCTAGACTAAAAAAGGTGATATTTAAAACCAGGGGTCTCCAAATTTGCCCCAACGTCAGTGAGAGTGAACAATGCCCCAACATTGGTACTAATGGCAGGAATAGAGCCCCGTTTCAGTATATCAGTGGGAGAAATAGTGCCCCATTATTGGTGTCAGTAAGAGGAATAGTGCCCCATCATTCTTGTCAGTGGAAGGAATAGTGCCACATTGTTACAGTATATCTGTGGGTGGAATAGTGGTGTCAGTGGCAGAAATAGTACCCAATCGTTGGTGTCAGTGGAAGTAATTATGCCCCATTGTTGGTGTCACTTTGGAGGAATAGTGCTCCATTGTTGGTGTCAGTCAAAGTAATTATGTCCCATTGTTGGTGTCAGTGGGGGGAATAGTTATTCAAGAGCTGGAGGGCCAGATAAAAGCAAGCAAAAGGCCACACCTGGAGACCACTGTTCTAAACCTACATTTTATTTTCTTTAAAACAATAATCATGTTATACTTGCCTGCTCTGTAATGGTTTTGTACAGAACAGTCCCAATCCTCCTCTTCACAGGTCCCCTGCTGGAACTTATGGTCCCTCCCATCATAGCAAGCAACTTCTTTTGGGGGCACTTGTACATGCTGGCTCTCGAGCATGCACAAGTGCTGGCTCATTGACACACAAAGTACATCTAGGGCCTGTATCTCGCTCCCTCCTTATTGGCTGTGATTGACAGCAGCCAATGTCTTCTGCTGCTGTTTCTGCGCCAATGAGGAGGAAGAGAGCAGAGAAAGCCTGAATCGAGAGCCTGGATTGAGATTGGACTTACATAAGTATAAGGGGGGCTGCATGCAGAAGTTTTTTTTTACCTTAAAGCAGAGAATGCATTAAGGTAAAAACCTTCAGCCTTTAGAACCAATTTTGGAAGCACTTGGTTGAGGGTAAGGAGCAGGGCCGTCTCTATTAGTGATTGGACCCTGGGCAAACATTTTCTTGGGTCCTACTGAATCCACTTGACAACTATTTTCAGGCAGTATAGACTCAAGGGGCAACTGCTTCAGGCCCCACAACAATGACTTGGCCTGGGGAAGCTGCCCCTTTTTCCCTGCCTTAAAGACGGCCCTGGTAAGGAGGAATGGGGAGCATCTGGCCGACTACACAGGACAGAAAGTAATGGAAAAAAAAAAAATTGTACTGTTGTCAGGAGATGATGGGCACTCATCCCAGTGCCAACTGTATAAGACAGGGGTCTTTAAACTATGGCCTGTGGGCCACATCCGGCCCACTACTAGATTTTATCCAGCCCACAGCTAGGGTCTCCTTAATATATGCAGCTTAAGGTCAGCAGGGGCTGCCTAAGGTCCCTATTTCAACCACCCCCCCATGTAATGGTGGACTCTGATGGGGATTTTTTATCTGTAAAATTTTCGTAATGGCTCTTGTACTGAAAATGTTGAAGACCCCTGGTCTAAGAGTGGGGCTTCCCTCATTTTGTAGAGAATTCCATTTTCTTCCTGTTGTGTCTCTAGGTTAGGAACTATGAGGAAAATATCTGTAACTGGACACAAGCAGTAGAAAAGGTGGAGAACATTCAACATTCAATTAAAATACACCTTCTAAAGACACGCATTTGCACAATTTATGTTGAATAATGTGTCAAAATTGAACAATAAGCTTATATTTTGCCTACCTTTGAATATTGATACATACAATAAGGTTTATTTGTGGTCATAAATACAAATTATAGCAATAACTTTTTTCTAACCTTTATGTTTCAGCATACACTTGCTCTGAGGAGAACAGCCATTATGAGTTTTGCGCTGACGTCTGCTCTACCAGTTGCTCCTCCCTCTATGACATCATCAGCTGCCCAACCACCTGCTCTGAGGGCTGCCAGTGTGATACTGGATACCTTTTCCAAAACGGTCGTTGCGTGACCCCTACCATCTGTGATAGATGCATCTTGAATGGAACATTCTATCAGGTTTGAATTCTCTATAGGTTCTCTATAGGTTTGAAAACTATACATGCTGTGAACAAACTGAACCCCAATTATGATACCACTAAAAGCACTTTCTGATCAAGTATGAAAATGTCCTATTTATGTGGATGCCGGGAACACAGTGTATAGCATAGTTCCTCTAATTTTCTTATCAGCATTGATTTTGGACCAAGGTGATTGTAGGATTTGGAAAAGAGAGTTCCAAGAGCTTGGGCTATTTGCAGCCAAAGTGATCTGCAAAGTGGTCTTGCTTGAAGGCAAGACCACTTTGCAGATCCCTTTGGCTGCAAGTAGCCCAAGCTTTTGGAACTCTCTTTTCCAAATCTTACAATTTTGCAGACCAAGAATTCCCAAAATCTCAACGTCTTCCAATGGAAAACCCAGGAACATACATTTTAATTAAGAATGCATTGTCATTTTTCTTTAGTCTATCTGTCATGGTCAGGGTCAGGCCTGGAGACCAATAGCTATAGCAAAAGAGAGGCTCCCACCGACCAGTTGGATAAGTACACAAGCAGGTTACCTTGGTGGATGACACAGGCTCACCCGAGATGCAGGGTTTAAGAACTAACCGGTATTCACCAGAGCTCCTAATGGTGGCAATGGGTTTTGTTGCATGCTAGTACCAGGTTGCAGTCCTCAGGATCGCCCCTCCAGGAGGTGAGCAAGCCTGGGTCAAGTAGCAGATTATAGCAGGTTGGAATCAAGCAGAAGCACAGCCAGTAAACAAGCTTCTACAGAAATTAATTCTGTAACACCCAACAAGGCTAGCTTGGCCATGGGTCCCTAATATGGCTTGATATATTTATCCAGAACAGTGGTCATCAACCCAGTCCTCAGGGTCCACTAACAGGCCAGATTTTATGTATTACCTTGGGGTGATGCAGACAAGAATACTGCAATCACTGAGCAGCAAATTATATCACCTGTGATATATTTCAGTTATCTTGCAAACCTGGCCTGTTAGTGGGCCCTGAGGACAGTTGATGACCACTGATCCAGAAGGATGAGTCCAGTACCCTTTGCACAGTTTTCTTACACAAGATTCATTCAGGGCCGATCCTAGGCAGGGTGCACATGGTGCTTTGCACCCAGGCGCCTGCAGAGGTGGGGCACCAAAGTGCCAGAGTTCTCCCCTCCCACCTGGCAGTGCTCGGGGGAGGGGCCGCTCCTCTTCCTGACACAAGGGTTTTAGTTTTCAGTTTCTGTTGAGTGCTGATGTGCAGGAATGAATTCCTCACACTGGAAGTCTTGGATCCCGCACTGTCTCCAACAACTCCAGTTGGAATGCCTCCCCCTCCCATCTCTATCTCGGGCTGCACAGAGCGAGAACCTAGGTGAGTTCCAGTGTTCAGTGTGTTGTGTGCTGGGGGATGGCATCCCCAGCATCCCATTACACGTGTTCTGGGCTGCCCCTGCTCTAGATGTTTTATGGCATGATAGATTGCATAGGATACACAGCCCCTGCCCTTTTCCTGTACTATGTCTGCAGTCTGACCATCTCCTGTATTATGTCTGCAGTCTCTGACCATCTCCTGTACTATGTCTGCAGTCTGACCATCTCCTGTATTATGTCTGCAGTCTCTGACCATCTCCTGTACTATGTCTGCTGTCTCTGACCATCTCCTGTACTATGTCTGCATAAAGTACTCTGCTTCTCTTCCTGTATTTTGTTTATTGTTAAGAGATCATGTAAGGATCCCAGGTTAATGAAGATTTCGTGGGGGAGTATCTCTGTGGTTGGGTCGTTGCCGTAGAACGACCCAAGGAGTCAGTTAAATGACCACACCCATGTGGGGGCGGCAGAAAAATTTCAACACCCAGGCGCCTGTGACCCTAGGATCGGCCCTGGATTCATACATTATAAAAAGTCTTGCTGCAACTGCATTTCATTCCAGAGTGTTTTACAAGTGTCCTGCTCTTTTACAGGTGAACCAGACCGTCATTTCTGAAGATTGCAGCCAGTCCTGTAGTTGTAATTCTCACCGTGTGATGGAGTGCATAGAGTACAGCTGTGGCTCTGATGAGATCTGCAAAATATTGAATGGACAAGTCCAATGTGTCAACAAGGGTAAGGCGTCCTCCTTCGATGTCACAATTACATAGTTGAATAAGGTTAAAAATGTACAGAACATCGGCCAAAATTATTGTATGTTTCAAAAGGAAATATTGAAGTTTTTCAACATTCTGCGTATAAAAATGAATGATCCTGCGCTTAGGTTACAAAGACAATAAGCAGACAGCAGCTACCATAAATTGTGGGCAACAATATACAAATTTAAAGTTTAAAAAAAAACAGTGCATAAAAGCCAAGCAAACGTCCATCAATCCCGAGAGGCACCCGATAGATGAATGAACCTTGACTAAAAAGATGAAGAGTGATCTTCCACCAACACCACAGTAATCCGAGCCTCTTACCCTTACAACTGGACCACTAGATTATAGGCTGTCAAAAACGCCCAAACATCAATCCACCACAGCCCCTCCAGCATGGATCCAGGCATCACTCCTCATGTTGAAAGGTGTAAAAACAAAAACACTTCATGGTGTAGTATATCAAAACGGTTTTAATCCATTAAAACCACATTTATATGCCCCCAAGATGTATGAGCATTATGTGTCAGCAAGAATCCCCCCCCCAAATAAAACACTGAGCACTGCATGCTTATTCCCTAATCATAAACTCCCCCTCCTCCAAGTACAAAATCTGCCCCCTGCTGAAATTTCCCCAGCTCAAATGCCCCTTCCCCCCAAAAAAATCTTCCTAGCACAAATCCCCTATCCCTAAAATGTACCCTCCTGCTACACAAATTCCCTCCCCCAATTCATATTTCCCCCTCCCATCACCATTTCCTCTCAACCCCACCCTCATCAGCACCAATCTTCTTCCCCCAACCCCCTCCCAACACAGATCCCCCTAATTCACCACTGTTAGCACCCCTCCCCCAAATTTCCCCTTCTAGAACAATACTTAACCCCTGCCGCTGCCACCCCCCCAAATTCCCTCTTCCAACACAAACACAAATCTCCTTGTGGTGCCCCCCTCCCACCAGAGTGCTCAGGGATGCCGCCCCTCCTGCCCATCCCTTGTCCCAGCCTTGAGAATGAGCATTAGTTGCATGAGAATGAGCATCAGCTGTATTTGTTTCCCGACATGACCACTGTTATCCTTGCTGGAGAGGAAGCTGTACCTGAGGACTTGCAAATGCAAGGATCTTACTGCTTCACACATCCTGTGGGGATGTGTTTACTCTACCTTTCCTGCTGCTTCTTGAATATTCCCTCAACCAGTCATTGGGGGAAACTCTGACATGTGGAAGCAAAGTCCTGCTCCTCTACCAAGATGGGCGGCTCCTCACAGAAACACAGTATAGAAAAAAAGCTAGGAAGTCAGTAAAGGGGAAATTCATCAGCTGCAGGGAGACTATAGGTAATACTGGTAAGCAGGGGCGGACTGACCATTGAGTCACTCGGGCACTGCCCGAGGGCCCCATGCCACTAGGGGGCTTCATCAGGGTTGCCAGGCTCAGTAAAACCAGGGACAGTATGTAAAAATCTATGCTTTTTTTAGATCTGTCCCTGATATGTCCGAAACCGACATGCTTTTCATGTGAAAATCCCAAGATTTTAGCTGCCCCGCCTCTGCACTGCCTCCTGGCGTGGTGGCCAACTGTAAGCCCAGAGGCCCCATAATCTTCTATTGCCCAGGGGCCCCATGAGTTGTCAGTCCGCCCCTGCTGGTAAGTAGTCCTTTGCCCCCTGCTTACCTTTTTTTGAGAACAGGTTCCAGAGTACAGGTCTTTATTTATTTATTTATTTTATAAAAATTAGTTATAAATTATTTTATTAATCTCATACATTTTTTATGTGATTTTACACTTATGTAGAATTTCTTGATTTTTTTTTTAGATCCTTGCAAGTCAGTCTCATGCAGGGAAAAGGAGCATTGTGAAAGTACCAATGATGTGCCAGTTTGTGTCCCCGATTATTCAAGTTCTTGCACTGGTTGGGGAGATCCTCACTACCTAACATTCGATGGCTACAACTTTGACTTCCATGGCACCTGTACTTATATTCTTGCCGAATACCGTGGTATTGATGCAACCCTGGAGTACTTCCGTGTTGAGGAAAAGAATGATAACCGAGGGAGTCAGATGTCTTCCGCCGTCAGACTGGTCAACATTTTTGTCTATGGCTACAACATCTCCATCCTAAAAGATGAAATTGGACAAGCTCGGGTGAGTGGTGTTCAATATATGATACATTTGTGGAGATGCACGTTATATACAGTATAGAAACATATGTATCATTTTAAGCCCATGTTTGAAAACATTTTTTTTTTTAAGATAGAGTAGGAGAGGTCAGATTCTTTGCTCAGGGGTGGGTACTAAAAACAACCTATATTCTCAGGTGACAGAAACGGAAGCCGGGTCCCATCACTGGAGTCAATATAAAGCTAGAGGAAGACTAATGCCGCGTACACACGATCGGTTTGTCTGATGAAAACGGTCTGATGGACCGTTTTCATCAGACAAACCGATCGTGTGTGGGCCCCATCGTTTTTTTTTATCCATCGGTTAAAAAACTAGGAACTTGTTTTAAAATTATCTGATGGTTAACTAACCGATAGGAAAAAAACGATCGTCTGTAGGCATGTCCATCGGTTAAAAATCCACGCATGCTCAGACTAAATTTGGGGATGGGAGCGCTCGTTCTGGTAAAACTAGCGTTCGTTATGGAGATAGCACATTCATCATGCTGTAACAAACAGAAAAGTGTGAAACGTCTTTTACTAACACAAAATCAGCTAAAGCAGCCCCAAGGGTGGCGCCATTGGATTTGAACTTCCCCTTTATAGTGCCGTCGTATGTGGTTTACGTGACCGGGTTCTGACACAAACGTTTTTTTAACCGATGGTGTGTAGGCAAGACTGATCATCAGTCAGCTTCATCGGATAACTGATGAAAAAATCCATCAGTCCGTTTTCATCGGATGGACCGATCGTGTGTACAGGGCATTAGCCCATCAAAAATAAAAAATAGAATTTAAAAATATCTCTTTGATATAGGTTTTTTTTTTATTTCTGCTGTGCCAAAAGTGCCATCATGGATATTTAAACATTTTGTTTTAGATTGCAACAGGTATAGCATGTGCTGGGTTTTAATGATAGTCTATCAAGTTTCACGTGTTGGATACACCAATTGGAATCCCATATGATTCAGGTTCCATCTCATATTGAACTTAACAAATGGTCTCCAAACTGCAGCCTGGGGGCCAGATGTGGTGCTTTATTTTATCCGACCAATAATAAGGCACAGTTCCTCCCAATGGCTCCACCGATAGTGCCCAATTCCTCCCAATGACACTAACAATGGGGCACAGTTCCTCCCAATGATGCCATTGATGGAGCCATTGATGGAGCACAATTCCACCCAATGACATCAAAGACAACAATGGTGGAACATAATTCCACCAAATTACACCAACGTTGGGGCACAATTCCTCCCAATGACACCAAGGAAGAGGGAACAATTCCTCCCACAGACACAAACAATATGGCACAATTCCTCCCTCAGACACCAAAGATGGGGCACAATTCCTCCTCTGATGTGGAGGAAAAGGAGGGCTGAAGACCTTAACTTAAAAGGTGGGGAGTAAGGAATTTGATGTGAAAGGAGGGGTTGGAGTGAGAACTCCAATATGACATATAAGAAGGGTGAGCTTCTGGGTGACCCCTATTTAGACACAGATGCCTTTTTTGTGCCTTTGACAGGTGGGCTCCCTCCAGGCTCCTATCCATAATAATGTATGTTCTTCCAAAGTGGAGGCTCTTAAAGTGGTTATAAACCCATACAGACCATGTTAACCTGCAGGTAAGCCTATATTAAGGCTTACCTGTAGGTGCAACAAATATCTCCTAAACCTACACGGTTTAGGAGATATTTGCAGAAAAGACTGCACCGATGTCTATGGCACATGCCTTGAGATTTTGCATACTTTCAAAGGTTGCCATGACTGAGAAGTCATGGTTTAGATGAACTATTAATATCTCAGCAAGCTAAGGTTACCAGATGTTCAAATCCATGAACACCCTACTGACTATGCCCACCCCTCCCCCCAAAATCCTGCCCACATTTGTAGTCACGCACACAACATCTCCCATTTTTAATACCCATAAATAATTGGCGAGAGGCTTTTGGAACAAGAGGCAGAAATTCAAAGTAGAAAGACAAAAGGAATTCAAATAGGAGGCACCAAGACATGCATGCATAGTTAGGAGAAGCCTAACTTCTCGAAGGTATCAAGAATAAAAAAAAAAAATGTCTGCAGTGGTGCTAGGTTCTTGGGACTGAGGGGTTGGTGGTTGCACAATATCATGTGTACTGTGCAACCACCAACCCCTCAGGGGACAGTGATGGGTACACATGCTTTCTGGGGACAGATATTTTAAAATGGAGTTCGTTACCAGGAAACGGGCACACATGGCAATCATGCACCAAGTTAAATCATTTTTTTCTCTCCCATTTTTAGGTAAATGGTGAAATTACATTACTCCCTCTGAGTTTGTTAAATGATAAACTCACCATAACCCAAACCGGTGTGTATGCCACCCTGAAAACTCAGTTCGGCCTTAAAGTGGCCTATGACTATACCTGGCAAGTGGAAATCACTCTTCCCAGTAGCTACTATGGGGCAATGGGTGGTCTTTGCGGAAACTTTAATAATAATCCTCGTGATGACAAGATGTCACCTGACATGAAGCAACTCACCGTCATTACTAAGTGGGCAAAGTCATGGAAAACCATTGACGATGATGCCTTCTGCTCAGACAGCTGTCAAGGAAACTGCGTAGAATGTAATGAAACCTTAAAAAACATTTATGAAGGAGAAGATTTTTGTGGTGTCATCGAGGATGATGGTGGACCTTTCAGTAGTTGTCACTCTAACGTCAGCACCACCTTATACTTCAGCAGCTGTGTAAAAGATGTCTGTAGCCACAACGGAGCTGGCCTCTGTCAGGCTTTTGAGTCCTATGCCACGGCTTGCCGAAAGCAAGGAGTGGAACTTCCTAACTGGAGGAACACTACAGGATGCAGTAAGTAGATTTGGCAAAAATTGGAAGATGTTCTAGAATTTTCAGATGGCTATTGACATGACCATTCCAATTTGTTCAATTTTCCCCAGATATGATCTGTCCTGAGAACAGCCGGTATGAATATTGCGGTGGCGCTTGTCCAGCCAGCTGCTTTGACAGAAACGCCCCAGATAGATGTACAGATCCTTGTGTGGAGACTTGCCAGTGTAACGAAGGATATATGTTGAGTGGTGGAAATTGCATTGATGTCAAAACATGTGGTTGCCTCCACAACGGGGTTAATTACCAGGCCAACCAAGAATTTTGGTCTGATGAAAAATGCAAAGTGAGCTGCAAGTGTGACCCGAATCTGGGCATGGTGATTTGTGAAGAGGCGACATGTCAGAGCAATGAAAGGTGTATGTTGAGAAATGGAATCAGGGACTGTTACCCTGTGAGTTACTCCACATGTGTTAGTACTGGTGACCCACACTACACTACATTCGATGGCACGAAATACAACTTCATGGGCACCTGCATCTATCAGCTAACCGGTCTGTGCGTCCCAGATCCAAATCTTACCCCTTTCGATATCAAAATTCAGAATGATAAGAGGGGCAGCAAAGCTGTGTCCTACACAAAGTCATTGACCTTGGAAGTGTACAACCACACCATAACGCTTACCCGGGACTATCCAAAGAAGGTTTTGGTAAGCATTTAACTGAAATATTTTACATTTTTAATTTTTCTTTTATACGGTACTTTGCGTAGTCTATGTGGAAAATTTACATTTATTAAAAGATAATAATCTTACTTTATAATTTGAGGTTTTTCGAAGGGAACCACAGTGTATTTTAAGTAATCATCTGACTACTTTGGTCGAGAGATCACTACAGTTGATTTTTCAGGTCTTCACACTTGCCACGTCTATTACAAAAAAGTTACATTTTTCCTTTGCTATTATATTGTGAAAACAGGATGAAACAGGAGGAAACACCTAAAACTAGGTGGGAGGATACAATAAGCCAGGGGTGCCCAACCTTTTGAAGAGCGAGGGCCACATAAAGCGACTTGGTAACTGGTCGTGGGCCACAATAAGTGGAGCGGACAGAAGACGGAATCTGTGTCCGCTCTGTATATGCAGAGCGGACACGGACACAGCCAACTCTGCTCTGTGGGCCCTCCCATCCGATCCAACCAGATGGAAGGGGACAGATCCCATTCTGTTTTTTTTTTAGTGGATTGGATTGGAGGTAGGTGGGTGCAAATGAAGAGTCTGTTTACATCTGTCGCTCCATAGAGATGAATGGAGGGTCTGCGTGGGTTGAACCGATCATGTGAAATGGACCTAAGGCTGCTTTCACACGGGTCGGCAACCTGCAATCTGGGCTTGCAAACCTGCTATCCCAAAGCAGGAGGTCGCGGGCCACATCAGAGGGCTCTGCGGGCCACATGTGGCCCCCGGGCTGCTGGTTTGGCACCCCTGCAATAAGCAAATGTAGACACGAACAGAACCAGCTGAGATTTGAACCATCTATGGCCAGCTTTAGGATTAACTTTTGATAAGAAAGAGAGGCTAATAATCAGGAAAAATCCATGTTTTTTTATGGATATATGTTTTTTATCCAGTTTATGGGCCACCATGATCAGGGTACATTTTTGGGCCAGAGGCATAGCTTGAAGCTTGTGGGCCTGATGTAAAAGTTGACCTGACCCCTGGGCTCTTCTCACCCTGTGCTCCTCTCCATTCAGGAAATGGCTCACAGCTTGTCCCCAGCCAATGAGAATAGAGGGGTGTGGACTGTGGAAGGCAAAGTGTAAGCCAAGTACTGGAGCGTGGCTGTGGGGCCCTTGGGCATATCGGAGACTTTGTGGAGGATATGTTAATAAGACAGAGAGACTGCAGGGGCGGGGTTGCGATTGTGACCCCTGCAACCCCTTATGCTATGCCCCCTTGTTATGGGCTCTCCATACATTTTTGGATGTTGATAGTTTTGCTTTTCCTTTCATGTTTCGAATAAAATGCATAACAGATAAAGGGGTTGATTTACTAAAACTGAAGAGAGCTTCTGACTTCAGCTTGTTCAACTAAGCTTTGACCAAAAAAAAACTGGTAATAGATTGGTTTCTATGCAGAGCTGCACCAGTTTTTTCACTCTCCAGCTTTAGTAAACTAACCCCAAAGTTCTTTTTTTTTTAACCACTTGACCACTGGGCACTCAAACCCCCTTCCTAACCAGACCAATTTTCAGCTTTCGGTGCTCTCACAATTTGAATGACAATTACTCAGTCATACAACAGTGTACCCATATGAAATTTTTGTTCGTCATTGTACGCCCTCCCAGAATTATCGAGCCACACTGTAGCCGTCATTCAGCTATAGTGCCGTCGGCAAGCGGTTAAATCTAATTTGCTTTGGATCGACATCTGAATATGTGATTATCAATATTCTCATATAGTGCTATTTAAAGCGGGCCTTTTCATCTTTTCATCTATTAAATCTCCTTCTCTTGTTGTTGTTTTAACTTTGGATAGTAAAACATATTTTTTTTTCTGCCAGTAAATACCTTAAACGGCCCACTTCCTGTTTCTTGTCTGGCCATTGGCCTAGGCTTATGACATCATGCACAGCTCTCTCTATCTCTCATTCTCATGAGAGTTTGCCAGAAAGGGAGGGAGGATGAGTCATAAGGCCTCGTACACATGACTGAACATGTCCGCTGAAACTGGTCCGTCGGACCAGTTTCCGCGGACATGTTCGGTCGTGTGTAGGGCCGACCGGACAATTTTCCGGCCTAGCGGACAGGTTTCCAGCAGACAAAAGTTTCTTAGCATGCTAAGAAACTTGTCCGCTGGAAGCCTGTTTGTCCGACATGTCCGCTGGTTAGTACACCTAACCAGCGGACCGAAATCTCCCGCATGCGCCGAATGGATTCGACGCATGCGTGGAAGCATTTTACTTCCTGGTTTGCGGACGTGGCGGCGTCTCAACGTCACCGCCACGTCACCGCGCTGTCTGTCCGCGGGGATTTCGGTTTGATGGTGTGTACAGCCATCAGACCAAAATCTCCCATTGGACATGTTCGATCGTCTGTACGAGGCCTTAGAGTGTCAATGAAAGCTGCAGGGCTGCAGAGCTGGAGGTGTGCCTCTGTGTGTCTGTGTAAATCCAGGAAGTGAACAGGCTTCAGCTGCCCACAGTTAAAATGGCTGCAGCCAGACTCAATGGAGGGAGATTTCTGCAGCATATTTGGCAAGAACAGAATCACAGTATATATAAATAATAATTTGCAAAGTGGTTGGAGGGAATCTTCAGAATGGCAAAGATGTTTTTATTACAAATTATGTGCGCAGACTGCTACTCCTCTTTAAGTTATCAAGCCATCTTTCTTTAAGTTATCTAATACTCTTTCTTTCAGGTTGATGGAGTTGCCCATTTCATTCCATTTTCCTTGGAGTCCAACGCAATCAAGGTATTTATGAAGGGAGAACATGCCTTTGTCAGGACTGATTTTGAAGTTACCATGAATTACAACTGGGATAATTATGGCCGTGTCATGGTGCCTAATACCTATGCTAATGCCCTTTGTGGCCTGTGTGGAAACTACAACCAAGATCCACTCGATGACTTGACCCCCAACGTCACCGCAAGCGATGGAATTAAGTTTGAAGACAGGTATAAAGTGGGCGATGTACCTGAATGCAAAGTGGGCTGTGTAGGAAAATGCCCAGAGTGCAGCGACAAAGAGACACAGAAATACTCCAGCCAACATTACTGTGGCGTTCTCACACTAGAAGATGGACCTCTCAGTCAGTGTAAGGAGACCCTTGACCCAACATCATATTTCACTGACTGCGTATTTGACAGCTGTCAGTACGAAGGACTATATTCGGCTACATGTGCGGCCATTGCTCGATATGTCACCGAGTGTCAAGAAAAAGGGGTTCAAATTAAGGAATGGAGGAAAGGCACAGTCTGTGGTAAGTGACCAATCATTTATGAATTTGTCTAACCAGAATGTTTAGCATGGGGATTTAGTAAAATGTTTTCTTTTGAAGTTTATCTAACTCACAATACTCTTACTTCCATTTAAGAACTTAGACCAATGGTAATCAACTTATGAGCTCAAAGGGGCCTCAAATGTGGCCACCGACATCACCAAAGAATCAGATGTAATGTTCAATATATGTAATGCCTGAAAGGACTGTCATAAAAAAACTGCAAACCTAATAGAGGAAAATAGGGATCAGAGGGTGAGGACAGGATACAATGTTGGCTGGGGAGATGCTGCAGAAGACAATACGGAACTGTGAACATGTTACATGAGGCTAGTAAATATCAATGCTATTACCCTAATCAATGTTCCCACTACAGACTGCTAAGGTCTGAGGGCCACACATCAAATACTAAAGGGCCGCATGCTGCTCTTGGGCCATAGGTTGGGTACCAGGGGACTAAAGCCCTAAACATGGGCCAAATGTCAGGAGACATTGGCCGGTTGAAAAAAAAAATGCCCGACATGCGGCCCATGTGTATGCCACCCTGTCCGACAGAAGCCGGCTATTTTGGCCAGCTTCTGTCAGACGAGCATGCTGGAAATCCAGCAGCGGACTGACTCCCAATCAGCACTCTCAGCAAATGGCAGCGAGCGATGATCGGAGTGTTCTGGCGGAAGGACCACATGTCCAGAAGGAAGCCAGCCAGAGACCCATAAAGAAAATATGGCAGCTGAGCTGCTGCTGGAGGACAGATGGCACCCAAGGAAGAGGCCACATCCTTAGATCTCAGGGGTTCATGTGACCCCCCAGAAGTGAAGCACTACAGGTCTCAGCATGAATCCCTCAGAGTTAAGGAAGTCACCCTCCCCCGCCCCCCACAACTTGTGAAGGACTACAAGTCCCAGCATGAACCCCTGAGATCTAAAGGGTCACATTCTTAGATCTCAAATGTTCATGCTGGGACTTGTATTCCTTCACCTTTGGGGGGTCATATACTTAGATCTTAGGGGTTCATGCTGGGACTTGTAGTCTATTACTTTTTTGGGATGTGACTCACACAAAGTGAAGGACTGCAAGTCCCAGCATGAACCCCTCAGAGCTGAGGACAGGACACCCCACCCCCTTGAGATCAAAAGTTATCAGTGGTTTGACTGGGACTGCAATCATATATTTTTTTTCTAAAATACTGTTTTGAAAGTAGGGTTGCAAGTAGCTGGTCTTGCTTAGGATGCAAAGGATTCCTCTTATTGTAGATTGACAATATAATTGGAGAGCCTAGCTACAGAGGAAAGTAACATCTTGTTATAGAAAGGGACCCAATATATTGTTAGGGAATCTCAACACTAGAGTTGCTGGTGCCCACTCTTTACTTATGTTCTAGTTTTGGGTAAAATTGTCCTTGAAATGTGAAAAATAATTAATCCTGAGAATATTTTTTTCTTTTAGAACCAACTTGCCCACCAAACAGCCACTATGAGCTTTGTGGGCCTGGCTGTCATACCACCTGCTCGAGCCTGACCTCTGCTTCCGACTGTGTAAAGTCATGTACTGAAGGATGCTATTGTGACAACGGCTTTGGCCTCAGTGGAGATACCTGTGTCCCTATCTTTGATTGCGGCTGCGACTACAACAATAGCTACTACCAGAAGGGCGAGGTCTTCTACCCAGCACAAAAATGCAACGAGCAATGCAAGTGTGGAGACAATGGACAAGTCGAGTGCGAGGCCGCACCCTGTGGGCCAAATGAAGAATGCAAAGTGGTCGATGGAGCCATTGGCTGTCACAACAAGATCACAGGCACTTGTCTGGCCGCTAGCAACAGTCACTTCACCTCCTTTGATGGTGTTAGCTACAGCCTCCAGGGCTCGTGTTCCTATATTCTGACTGATGTCTGCAGCCCAAACGTGGCGCTCAGAAACTTTTCAGTTATTGCAGAGAGCATTGCTTTCGGGGAAGGTCCGTTTCTTGGAATGCGGGCGTTGAAGGTTGTTGTAGATGACTATGAGATCATCATGAGTAGAGGAGTACAGTGGACAGTAAAGGTGAGTCTTTTATGAAGGTTTGGGCCTAGGTAAGGGATAGATCCCATGAAGCGGCACATCAATACAGACCCAGTGGTGAATGAGCTCCCCGCCAGGCCATGAGGAATGATGTCCCATCAGGCCATGCCCCAACACGTTTCACTCCGCCCCTCGGAGCTTAATCATGTGGATCATTTTGGGCCTAGGTAGATACACATTTTTTGCCTGAAAACGATCCTGTTATCACAAAAATAAAAGTATAGATATATAAAATGTGTGTATGTATATATATATATATATATATATATATATACACACACACACACATACATATACACTGTATATATAGTATACATAATAGGAAAAAAATTAGAATTCCTAAAATACTTATTACAGGGATTTTAAGCCTAGTCTATTCAAAACTAAAAAAGTTTTGGTTATACAGAATAAATAGAGAAAGCATAATCTTGCCCAAAGGCGCAATACATCCCATCTGCTAGCACACCAACAGATACCAATTTGTAAAACAATTCACATGAGAGATGCGCACAACGGAAAAATTAGTTCGGATTTGTTTGTTAAGTTAATAATTTTGTTTCGTCATGTTTCGTTATGTTAGAATGATTCGTTTTTGGAATCCAATTCGTATACTTGGATCTGTTTCATATATTTGTTTTGTTTTTTAAATCTACTTGAAATGTGAATTTCAAAATTCAAATCTTGAACTGTGAATTTTAAAATACAAAATTTCAAAAAATTAGAATTTTAAAATTCAAATTTTGAAATTAGTATTTTAAAATGTAAAACTTGAAATTAGTATTTTAAAATTTAAATTTTGAAATTAGTATTTTTAAAATTTAAATTTTGAACTTCAAAATTTGAATTTAGGAAGATGGCTATATTTGTTCTTTTTATGTTTAATGATAAGCTATTTGTTTTCGGAATTCATTTAGTATATTCAGATTCATTTTAAATATTCTTGATTTCAAATCGAAATTCGTTTTTCGAAAGATGGCTATATTCATTTGATTGTATTTTAATTTACTCTATTCCTTTACTTTCTATTTAATTCTACGCCTTTAGTTTAGATTCTATTCTAATATTTTCTATTTTTTTCCATTCTGTTCTATAAAGCAGCCTAAGTAGTAATCATCATCCTATTTTCCTTTTATAACTTACTCTATTTATTGCAATATGTTTCCATTTCAAATACATGTTTTAATCCAAATTCAAATTCATTTTCAAAATCAACTTAATTTTCAAATTTGAATTCAAATTAGTTTTCAAATTTGAATTCAAACTAATTTTCTTTTTTTCCTTTAAAAAAATCTGTATTTTGTTTCAAATTTTAAATTCAAATTCAAGTTCGATTTGAATTCAAGTTAATTTTTTAATTAGGACAATTCGTTTCGGTATAATTTATTTTGGATTAGTTGAAATTCATTACTTGTGATAATGAACATTTCATGCAAACTTTCAATTTGTGACCAAACGAATTGCACGTCTCAAAATATCTCATATTACCAAACGGTGCCGCACTCAAAATATCTCATATAATAACCAATTGGATAAAACATTAAAAAAAGTTTATAAAATTAAGATAAATTCAAATGTGCACAAAAACTAAGAAAAAAAACCACCAAGAAGCCCTCTCAAGTTCACAATGCAAATTCAGCATCCAACAAAAATGTGACACAGTCAGCTTGAAATAGATCTTTCCATTAAGTGCAGCAGGAAAAAAAGTGCAGCTCTTTAAACCGTGAAACACCTCACCACAACGTTTCTCCACTGCCTGCCAAACAGGCCCGGACTGGCCATAGGGCAAACTGGGCATATAACCGGTGGGTCGCGGTGGCCTGCGGGCGGGTTGCGGCCCGCGAACGGCCCTCGGCGGGCCGCATGTCACGTCTCCCCAGGGGTGTACCAAAGGGGTTGCAGGCCGAGAGGGGACGCCCAGTTTACCTAATAGCAGAGATCCCCCACCCCCCGCCTCCCTCTAGTCTACTGGTCACCCTCCAATTCTCAAATATACTCCTGAAAAGAAAAGTCAAGGGTACCACATAGCGTAAAACCATCAAAGTTGATTTCTTACTAAAATATATCAGAATTAGGGATGAGCCGTGCCCCCCACCCCCCGGTTTGGTTTGCAGCAGAACATGCGAACAGGCAAAAAATGTATTCAAACACTCGAACACCGTTAAAGTCTATGGGACATGAACGTGAAAAATCAAAAGTACTAATTTTATAGGTTAATATGCAAGTTATTGTCATAAAAAGTGTTTGGGGACTCGGGTCCTGCCCCAGGGGACATGTAGCAATGCAAAAAAATTTTTTAAAAGGTCGTTTTTTCAGGAGCAGTGAGTTTAATAATTCTTAAAGTGAAACAATAAAAGTGAAATATTCCTTTAAAATTCGTACCTTGGGGGTGTCTATAGTATGCCTGTAAGGTGGCACATTTTTCCCGTGTTTAGAACAGTCCCTGCACAAAATGAGATTTCTAAAGGAAAAAAGTAATTTAAAACTACTGGCGGCTATAATAAATTGTTGGGTCCTGGCAATTTTGGTTTGGGGTTTCCCTTAATATTCATACCAGACCCAAAGGGCATGGTAATGGACTGGAGTGGAACCCATGCCATTTTTTTCAATGACTTTTATCTGTATTGCCGAGACCCAACAATTCATTATAGCCACGAATGACTTGTTTTCCTTTAGAAATGTCATTTTGTGCAGGGACTGTTCTAAATACGGGAAAAATGCGTCACTTTACATGCATACTATAGACATCCCCAGGAACGAAATTTAAAGGAATATTTCACTTTTATTGTTTAACTTTAAGCATTATTAAAATCACTGCTCCCGAAAAAATGGCTGTTTTTAAAACTTTTTTTTGCATTGATGCATGTCCCCTGGGGCCCTCCGGTTGACTGGTTGATCGTAATTGAAGGCTTTCCAATGTACAGGAAAGGAGCATGTGCAACTGTGCAAGACTGAGGCCCCGTACACACGACCGAACATGTCTACTGAAACTGGTCCGCGGACCAGTTTCAGCAGACATGTTCGGTCGTGTGTACGGCCGACCGGACAGGTTTCCAGCAGACATTTGTCCAGCCGACCGTTTTCCAGCGGACAAATGTTTCTTAGCATGCTAAGAAACATGTCCACTGGAAGCCTGTCCATCGGACATGTTCGGTCGTTTGTACAGACTCACCGTACATGTCCACTCGGCCGCCATCCCTCGCATGCATCGAAGTGATTCGACGGATGCGTGGAAGCATTGACCTTCCAGGGCCGCGCACGTCGCCGCGTATCGTGTACACGCGGATTTCTGTCTTATGGTGTGTACAATCATCAGACAGAAATCTCCGGGCAGACATGTCTGCTGAAAACGGTCCGGCGGACCGATTTCAGCGGACAGTCCGTCCGTGTGTACGAGGCCTAAAGGAACAGCTGGAGATCAGATTTAAAGGGCAATTATAGGCAAAATAAATGAAAAAGATGCTGTGTAAATGCTATCCATAGACTGCATCGTATTTAAACATTTTTTTAGTTCCTTCTTAATTCCTTAATTTTATATTTGTTTGTAACTGTTCTATTAAAATTTATTTTTGCTGTTAAAATGTTCTAATTTTACAATATCCAAGTTTTAATTTATGAACATCAGAAGGTTTCTATTGCAACATCAATACAGCCACTTTCTCCACTTCCTTGCAGGTCAACGAGGAACATCAGAATCTTCCTCTAGTTCTGAAAGATGGAGAGATCAACATCAACCAAGAAGGGTCCAACATCGTCATTCAGACCTCTTTCGAGCTGACTGTGCTGTACGACTTGGTTAATTCCGTTCAGATTACAGTTCCTGGAGAATACCAAGGGGCTGTGTGTGGTTTATGCGGTAACTTTGATCAGCAGCCCGATAATGACTTCCGCCTTCCCTCTGGTCAGTTGTCCACAAATGCTGAAGATTTTGGGGCGGCCTGGAATGCCGACGGGACAGCGAAAGACTGCGGGTGCAAAGATAATTGCCCAGGTTGTGATGATATGAGAGCCGCCATCTTCCGCCGAGATGAGGCCTGTGGCTTGTTACAGAAGGAAGACGGACCTTTTGCAGAATGCTATGGTTTGGTGAATGTCACCGGATACTTCAGCCAATGTTTGCTCGATATGTGTACCAGTGATGGTCAAGCTCAGATTCTATGTGACAGCCTTCAGGCATACGCCACTGCCTGCCTGGCAGCCGGAGCCAAAATTAAGTCCTGGAGAACTCCTACATTTTGTGGTGAGTGTTGTCATGTTATGTTTATTGTGGTATCCCAATGACAGCTTGGGAATATGCATAACCTGTGTGTCAATAGAAGGCCACACAAATTGTAGTAAGGAAATAACTGGAATTGGTTCTTAAGTTTAGGTGTTTTTTTTACCTTAATCTTTCCCTACATTAAGGTAAAAAAAAACACCCCATTACTTGATCCCCCCACTTCCCCAAACACCAAGGCTGGGTTCACATATATGCAAATCAGATTTGTTTTTTAACTTTAACATGTGAGTGTGACCAGCTTTCAATGGAGACGATTCATACATGTCCGGGGCGGCTGCGGTGCAGTTCTGAAAAGGGTCCTGTGCGATTTTGGGTCCGGTTTCCGGGAAAACTGCCATGACAGCTTTTGGCCAGGAAAACCGATGTGTTCATGGTCCATCGCAGTTTTCCCGACAGGAAAACCGCCGGAAAAATTTGTACATGTTCTCTTTTTTCCAGCCGGGATTCCCGACGGTTTTTAGGCCGGCAGTTTACCTATAGGGAAAACCTGCGGTGGAGCATACACACGGCCGGGTTTCCCGACCAAAGTTATCATGGCAGTTTTCCTGCCGGGCAACCCGGCCGTGTGTAGGGGGAAAAAGCTACCGAGCAGGTTCTCGGTTTTTCCCTCGGTAAAAGATCCGCCGGGAAAACCAATCATGTGTACAAGGCATTACTTCTTCTTTTCACTCCTGTTCTCTCTCCTGCTCTCCTCTCTTTCTCACTCTCCTCTCTCTCTCTCTCTCTCTTTTTCCTTCTCCTACTCTCCACTTTCTTCTTGTTTTCTTTTATCTCTTGCTCCCCTTTTCTTTCTTGGCTTCCCTCGCTCTCATTTTACTCTTCTTCTCCCTCCTGGTTGCCTCACTTTCTTGGTCTTCTCTCTCCATCTCTCTCTTTCTCTCTTGGTCTCCTCTCTGTCGATCTCTTCTTCTCTTACTCTCTTCCTCAATCTCTTTCCTTCTCTAACTCTCCTCCCTCCCGCTCTCCTCTCTCTCCCCAACTCCCTCTCACTCATCTTCTTTCTCTTCCACTCCCTCTCTCTCTCGTTCCTTCTCTCACTCTCCTCCCCACTGCTTTCCTTCACTCTTGCTCCCCTTCTCTCACTCTCTCTCCTTCTCCCTACTGCTTTCCTTCTCTCCTTCTCGCTCTTTATTGCTCTTCTTCCCTCTCTTCCCCCGCCTCTCTCACTCTCCTTTTCCCTCTCGCTTACCTTCTCTCACTTTCCTTTTCCCTCTCACGCTCTCTCTCTTTTTCTCTCACTCTATAAGTGTTTTTTTAAACTTCAATTTTTCTTTTCAGCCCCGGAGTGTCCAGAGAACAGCCACTATGAGCTTTGCACACACACCTGTGACGTCACCTGTGCCGGTGTCACCGCTCCCGGCTCCTGCTCAACGAAATGCTCCGCTGGCTGTCAGTGCGATGAAGGGTATCTGTTTGATCGAGGATTCTGTGTTTCCATGGACAAATGTGGATGTTTTCACAATGGGCAATCTTACAATGTAAATAAGTTTCGATCTTCAATAATCTTCATTCTGAAATTGATGAATAATGGGAAGTGCTTGATTGAGGGATGGGGAAACTAAGTGACAAAGTTGGTTGAGCTTACAATGAAGTAGCATAACAGTGTTGAAAAGTGCATGCCAGGCATAAATGTTACATTTTGGACTTCCCATCTGCCACAGTTTATAAACTTTCCATGGTCTACCCAAAAAGTTTTACCTATATATGCAGGGCTGCCGATAAGGCAGTGCAGCCAGACCTCTTGTACTAAACTAGCTTCCCATAAGTTCAAAGGAGGGGAGAAAAGTCACCTACTGAGCAAGGGGGCTGTACTGAATTATTGCAGACACCAATCTCTTTCTGCTTTCCACTGGAAGTCTGCCAGCTTCTCCCTACAGGGTAGTGGTTCTAGCACATGCACGTCTTTCATCTGCTGTTCGAGGCCCCAATGTGCACCCCTTTCCCCCACAGCACCGCTGGCTTCCCTGCTCTCCTCTCCTGCTGGAAGTTGCTGCGGGCACACAGGGGCATGTTTCAGGATGGAGAGCAGTGGAAGGGGCTGGTAAATATATAATTTATTGACCCCTTCCTTTCCTGAATGAACACAGTGAGCGATCAGTACCAATCACTCTTGTGTCTATTCTTCACTGAAGCATGGTGTTTACTATGCTTCAGTTTGTAAATGAGCAAGAAGCATCAGAGCGCTTCCGATTCATTCAACTTTGCAACTGAGGCAAAGAAAGGGACTGATCCTCAGTCACTTCGGGCCGGGTGGGAGCTGAGCCCTGTCAGGTAGGCTGTATGGAGCCCCCCATAATTTCTAAACAACAGCCCTGTTTATATGTAAACCTTAATTTGGAATCCTAATCTCTCCGCCCCTCTAAGAAGGGTAATGAATAGATAAAGCCACAGCAGACCTTCAGAAATCAGTTTGGAAGGCCAACTACAGCCCAGACCTTATACTTAGTTTTGGATGGAGCAGAGTAGGGTTTTCATAAGCATTATCAATATATTTTTTATAACTAGTAGTCAGATGCATCAAAATGCACTTCTATTTTTTTCTTTTTGCTGAAAGAATGGAATTTTGATGGTTCATTACTGCAATCAAATAATCAGATTTTTTCATGGAAAGTTTAACCACTTGGCTGCCAAATGCCCGGGTCATTTTTTGCGATTCGGCACTGCGTCGCTTTAACTGACAAATGCGTGCGACGTGGCTCCCAAACAAAATTGACGTCCTTTCTTTCCCACAAATAGAGCTTTCTTTTGGTGGTATTTGATCACCTCTGCGGTTTCTATTTTTTGCGCTATAAACAAAAATAGATCGACAATTTTGAAAAAAAATCAACATTTTTTACTTTTTGCTATAATAAATAGCCCCAATATATATATATATATATATATATATATATATATATATATATTTTTTTTTTTTTTCCCTCAGTTTAGGCCGATACGTATTCTTCTACATATTTTTGGAAAAATTATCGCAATAAGCATTTATTGATTTCTTTGCGCAAAAGTTTTAGTGTTTACAAAATAGGGGATAGTTTTATGGCATTTTTATTAATATTTTTTTTTACTAGTAATGGTGGCGATCAGTGATTTTTTTCCGTGACTGCGACATTATGGCAGACACACTTTTGACACATTTTTGGGACCACTGTCTATTTCACAGCGATCAGTGCTATAAAAATGCACTGGTTACTGTGAAAATGACAATGACAGTGAAGGGGTTAACCACTAGGTGGCACTGTAGGGGTTAAGTGTTCCCTGCATTGTGTTTCTTACTGTAGGGGGGATGGGCTCTCTGACACATACTATACTTATACAATTGAGTTGCCCTGAAAGTCCCTTTGTATTGGGGGGGGGGGGTACCTTGTTTGTTTGGTCCTTAATTCTGGGATGTTGGCAACAATTTAGGTTTACCTGGGTGGTATTACATTTTATGTATAAAAAGTTTAGGCCAGTGTGTGTTTTCTTATTCTGTATAAACAAAGAATTTCTCTATCTTTCCCTACAGCTTGGAGACACGATTGTCTCATCCGATTGTCTCCAGCAATGCACCTGTCAGAGCGGTGGCACGGTAGAGTGCAAAGCATTGGGATGCTCAGAGACCCAGTTCTGTGGACTGAGAGAAGGAATTCGAGAGTGTATCGATAAACGTGGAACCTGCACACTAAACGCTCAGGGCAGCTTCATCTCATACGACTTATTGTCCAACACCGTAGCCCCCGACAATACCATTGATCTGACCTCCGTGTGTGACCTTGAGGACAAAAGTTGGTTCCGATTGGTGGCCATTACCCAGAGCTGCAGCAACGATGGAAATAGCCAAATCTCTGCCGTCCACGTCTACTTCACCAACTTCTCTCTCGCTATAACCCACAATGGAAGAGTTTGGGTAAGAGCCAAGGAGTAAAACGGGGCTTGGTTAGATTATTGGTAGTAGTCTATTTTGAAAACACATTTTCCAAATGCAAGTCATTACCAACTTACGATACAAGAAACAAAAACATGGAGTATATATACAGCCAGGGCAACCCCCCGAGGTTACACACAAGATAGGGGGGTAGATTCATAAAGACTTACGACGGCGTATCTACTGATACGCCCATCGTAAGTCCGAATCCCCGCTGTCGTATATTTAAGCGTACTCTCAAACTGAGATACACTTAAATATTGCTAAGATACGACCGGCGTAAGTCTCCTACGCTGTCGTATCTTAACTGCATATTTACGCTGGCCGCTAGGGGCGTGTACGCTGATTTATGCCTAGAATATGTAAATCAGCTAGATACGCCTATTCACGAACATACGCCCGGCCGTCGCAGTAAAGATACGTTGTTTACGTAAGGGGTTTTCAGGCGTAAAGATAAACTACCAAAAACATGGCACAGCCAATGTTAAGTATGGACGTCGGAAACTGCGTCAAATTTTACGTTGTTTGCGGAACTCGTCAGTGAATGGGGCTGGCCGTAATTTACGTTCACGTCGAAAGCATGACAATTTGCCGACGTCATTTGGAGCATGCACACTGGGATACGTCCACGGACGGCGCATGCCGTTCGATTGAAACGTAATTTACGTGGGGTCACAGTTAATATACATAAAACACGCCCACAGCTTTAACATTTGAATTAGGCGGGCTTACGCCGGCCCTAATACGCTACGCCGCTGTAACTTCGGCGGCAAAATCTTTGAAAATACCAAACTCGCCTCTCCAAGTTACGGCGGCGTAGAGTATAGGAGATACGCTACGCCCGCCTAAAAGGTACGTGAATCTACCCCAGGGTCTGTAGGTGTGTTCTTAAAGAGGAAGTAAACCCTGGTGGGTTTTACTTCCTCTTTATTTCCCTGCAAAGGTAAAGCATAATGGGCCACAATGTCTGCGATGTCACCGCTGTCCCCACTAGCAGCGAGCGCCTATCTTCACCCATCTTCCTTCTGGGGGGGGGGGCGAACTCCGGCTCTGTGACTGGCCGGAGTCACGTGACGACACTCCCGCACATGCACACGGGAGCCGCCTTTAGAAATGGCATGATCGGCGTTTATAAAGTACAGGGTGTACAGCCACTTTAAGTTTAATTTGTAAGTCGGAACAGGTAAAAAAATTTAAGTGTAACTCCAGCCCCAAAAAAAAAGTTTTTCCCGACGTGATTCCTCTCCAGCCTGCCTTGCATACAGATGTTCATGCCAAATCCCGGCTGACCAAAGCGCGGTGACGTACAAAACGAACGGGGAGACTATAAAGGGGAAGTTCCAATTAAGTGGCGCCACCCTTTTTGTCTGCTTTTGCTGATCCGTGTTAGTAAATGTTTGGTGAGAGACGATTCGCGATTTTCAGTCCGTTACAGCGTGACGAATGTGCTATCTCTATTCCGAACGCTAGTTTTCGTCTCATACTTGATTCTGAGCATGCACGTTTTTTCCCCTCGGAAAAGCATACACACGAGCGGTTTTCGCGCTGGCAAAAATACAGCCGGGAATCACGACGGGAAAAAAGAGAGTTGGTTCAAATTTTTTTGCGGGCAGTTTTCTCGTCGGGAAAACTGCTATGGAGCATACACACGGCTGGTTTTCCCGACCAAAAGCAAACATTGCAGTTTTCCCGTCGGGAAAACCGATTGTGTGTACGAGGCATTAAAGTGTGTGTAAAATGTTGTGATTTAATTAGATTTGAATATCATTATATAGATTTTTATAATAGTCCTACATGGCCGAAGGTTTGTGGGCCTGCCTCCAAATTTTAGACAATTGTGCCCTTCCAACTTTGTGGCAACAGTTTGGGGAAAGTTCCTTACTTTTCCAGAGTGACTGTGCCCCTGTGCATAAAGCCAGCTGCATAAAGAGATGGTTTGACCTTTCTGAAGTGGAGGAACTCTACTGGCCTACATAAAACTCTCACCAACTTTGCTGAATACATTTTGGTATGAATTGGAATTCAGGTGGTGTCAGGAAAGGTTCCATCCGCTGGTGCTATTTATTACCTGGCTCGCAGTACTGCGTCTCACCAGCAGGTGTCTCTTGACAGTTCCAAACTGCTGGTGTTATATCACCATTGGGACGCAGTACTGGTCTCCACCAGCGGATGGACCCTGGCAGTATGGAGAATACAGCCCTTCCTGCGCTCAGATGTGACCTGAACTTAATTGCCACACCTTTATATACCCGGCGTGTGCAAGCATACCTCGCCCTGGTATCTTTCTTCTATCTTGATCCTGAGCCTGCTATCCGGACCCTGAGCCTGCCACCCCGACCGATCTGACCCCTATCCCGAGCCCATCCTGGACCTGTCCTTCCTGTTTACCTTGGATCCTGTTTGCCTTGGATTCCTGCCCTGGTCACTGTGTGAATAAACACCTTTTTTATTTCACTACATACATTGTTGGCCTCCTCTGTGTAGTCACACAGTACTGGTCTACCAGATTCCCTGACAGGTGGCCTACACAGAAACCTGACCTCAACCCTAAACACCTTTGGTACGGATAAAAATGTCAATTGTGAGCAAAGTCCACCATCAGTATCTGACACCAAAAATTGGCACAAATTCCCACAGGCCCTGAGCCTGCCACCCCGACCCAATCTGACCTGATCCCTATCCCGAGCCTATCCTGGACCTGTCCTTCCTGTTTACCTTGGATCCTGTTTGCCTTGGATTCCTGCCCTGCAGCCTGTCCATCCATCCTCTTCCTGCTCTGTGGTGTTCCCATCCATCATCCCCCTGTTCCTGCTTATTCCCCGTCCTCAATCCATCTTATGACCTCCCTGTGTATGACCTCGGCCTGGCTTTGTTTATGATTACGGTATCTCCCCTTGTTGTCTTTGCATATTTGTCACCGTGTAAAAAAACACCTTTTTTATTTCACTACATACATTGTTGGCCTCCTCTGTGTAGTCACACAGTACTGGTCTACCAGATTCCCTGACAGGTGGCCTACACAGAAACCTGACCTCAACCCTAAACACCTTTGGTACGGATAAAAATTTAAATTGTGAGCAAAGTCCACCATCAGTATCTGACACCACAAATTGGCACAAATTCCCACAGGCCTTCGCCAAGAGTGTGGAGGCTGCTATAGCCACCAAGGGAAGCCAACTCCATATTAATGTTCACGGTTCTGGAATAGGATGTCCGACAAGCTTGTATGGATGTGATGGTCAAGTGTCCACAAACATCTGGATATGCAGTGCACAGAGGAACAAAGAATTCCTATGCATATTAGAAAAGGCAGTTGCTGGCAATCTGATTAAAAAAAAAGTTTGTTCTGGTTTAGTTGCTCATAAATTTATAAAAAACTTTTATTCCAATGTGACTGCCGTTTTCAACAACTCACCGTGGCTTTTCTTACAGGAGAACGGTAGACCAGTTGGCCTTCCGTACACATCAGGCCAAGTGACAGTAAATCCCATCCAAGGAGGGGTTGGGTTGACAAGCGGGGAAGATTTCGACTTTACCCTGACCGAGACAGGAGGCCTGACCGTTACCGCCAACCAGAAGTTCATCGGGCGCCTTTGTGGGGTTTGCGGAAACTTTAACAGGAATAATGCAGATGATTCCAAGGATCCCAAAGGGAAGTACATTTCGAGCTTCTCTGAATTTATTGCATCTTGGAGATCCGTAGACTTTGTCAGATGGTAAGAATCGCATCACATTTATTTTTCTTAATATTGGACTATAAAAACTGTGCATTAAAGTAGAAAATGTTCCATCATAACCATTTTTCTTCTGTGTGTAATGGAGGTTCATGTGATATGACAACACAGCCTTTGGAATATAACTGTTTGGTTATATATGCCTTAAAAGTAGTTCTAACGGTAGTGATTTTTTTTATTTTATATCTCCTGATAGTACCGATGCTAGGGAGCATTTTTTTATTTGGGAGAGTGCATGTGATCAGCACAGGGCCAATTGGCACTGTCCAGACAGAGGCTCAGGGATCCTACATCCTCATAGGACAATCATGGGAGAATTAAAACTCCTCCTACAAGCTTTAACCACTTAAAGGGGTTGTAAAGATAGAGAAAGGAGCTGTGTGCTAGTGCGCGTCCTGACTTTCCTGTAGTCCAAGGGAGGGGGCGAGCACAACACTCCACACCAGGGAGAAAGCCTTGCATTACTGTGTGGAGTTACAGAGAGTGATTTTAATGATGCTTAAAGTAAAACAATAAAAATGAAATATTTCTATAAATTTCGTACCTGGGGGGTGTCTATAGTATGCCTGTAAAGTGGCGCATTTTCCCTGTGTTTAGAACAGTCCCACAGCAAAATTACATTTCTAAAGGAAAAAAGTAATTTATAACGTTTTAATTACGCGGCTGTAATGACTTGTCGGGTCTCGGCAATACAGATAAAACTCATTCCAGTCCATAACCAGGCCCTTTGGGTCTGGTATGAATATTAAGGGGAACCTCAAACCAAAAAAAAAGTGTGGGTCCCCCCAAATTCCATACCAGGCCCTTCAGATCAGGTATGGATATTAAGGAGGACCGTGTGCCAATTTTTTTTAAATGGCGTAGGGGTCCCCCTAAAATCCATACCAGACCCTTTAGGTCTGGTATGTATTTTAGGGGGGGGACCATGCTCCAAAATAAAAAAAAATGGCGTAGGGGTCCCCCCAAAAATCCATACCAGATGCTTATCCGAGCACGCAACCTGGCAGGCCACAGGAAAAGAGGGGGGTATGAGAGAGTGCCCCCTTCTGAACCGTATCAGGCCACATGCCCTCAACATGGGGAGGATAATTTGGGATCTGACTCCCAAAGCACCTTGTCCCCATGTTGATGGGGACAAGGGCCTCATCCCCACAACCCGGTGGTTGTGGGGGGTCTGTGGGCAAGGGCTTATCAGAATCTGGAAGCCCCATTTAACAACAGTAGGTTTGTTAGGGTGACTAGTGGGCGATTAGAATACGGTTTGTGAATGTGATCAAGCTCTTACCTGATCTTGTGGTATAAGTTTTGTGTGAAGTTACAATAAAGGGAGTTCCAGTTTGCACCTAAACTAGTGTCATCTAGTTCTCGGGTGCTCAGCTATAATACTTGCTTCCAGACTGGAGGAAGATGCATCTTGGCAGAAGCACCCAGGCTGGTTGCCAGGCGTCCATCAGTTTCTATGTACAGCTGAGCCAGATTTTGCACACTCCAGTTTTAGTAAACCCCAGAATGAGAACAAACCATGAGAATGATAGCAGTGAAAGGTGGTTGTGAGGCCTGATGTCAAGTTGCTCCTAATTTTTCCCTAATTGTCCAGTTACTTCTTTTCACTTCCATGTCTTTGATTTTTTTCCACAGCGGCCCATGAGGAGGATGATTCTTTCTTAAGCAAGACTTGAAATGAATTCCAAATATCTCGCCGTTTTTAGTAGCGCTCAGAGACTTTCATTGAATCAAAATGTTATTAAACTCTATGCTTTCTTAAAATTCAAGTTGTCCAGTGGATTTCTTCCAAAATGTAATTATTTTTTTTATTATTATTAAAGACTTCAAATAAAACCCGATGTATTTTGTTAAAAAAATATGAAATGGTGACTTGTATTGTCAAAGAAAAAAAAAAAAAGTGAAATTGCTTTTGAAAAAAAAGGTGCAACAGCTCTTAAATGGCTCCTGGGTGTTACAGAAGTGCATTTCAACCGCTATGAACCTTTACTTGTGCCGAAAAACAGCTCAATGTAGATTTTTCTAAAGACCAAGACAGACCACGGGGGGGGGATGAGTTTTTTTTCTTGGCCTACCCCACGCCCTACCCCTCAGAGGTTGATCTTGCTTTTGCATACACATTTCTACTAAAGCAAAATTCCACCTAAACAGCCCAACTATAAGTCCCATGAGGCATTGCAAGGCTGACAGTTACAAAGCATGACTCCCACAGGCAGAGGCATGACAGGACTTGTCGTTTTGCAACAGCTGGAGGGCCGCCAGTTTGAGACCCCGGCTGTAAAGCCATCGCCACCCAAAGCTTAATGTAATGCAAGCAACCACAGACAAGGGAGAATCACACTGCAAACCTATGACTGAGGGCTGCAGTACCATGTGCTTTTTGCAGGCGAGGGTTTTGCTACACATTAAAGTGATGCTAAAGCCAACATTTCTTTTATCATTTTGGATAAAGTAATGTGGGGTTTGTCATGTCAACCCAGAGTAGATTCACCCCTCTGTTATATGAATGGGTGTGGTTACAGGGAGAGAATGGAGGAACTCTTCCATTGGGGACATTTGTTGGCTGGCTTGACTAGTTTGGTGTCAAGAAAGCATCCTGCACAGAGCCCTGGCCCCAACCCTACTCAACACTTTTGGGATGAGTTTAGTACCCATGGGGAGCCAGTTCTCATCCAAACAAGTACCTGACCACACAAATACCATTTTGGCTAAACTGGCTCAAATTCCCACAGACCCGCCCAAAAATTTGAAAGGTTTCCCAGAAGAGTGGAGGCTGGGAAAGCCACAATTTGGGATATCCCAACAAAACCCCTAGAGGCGCGACTGTCATAAGTCCACATATTGCAGTTTCACTTTCCTACTACCACCCTACTCCTTCCATCAGATGCAGAAACACAGAAAATCAAAGCTATTAAAATTTTTATTTTTTTTGGAAGACCCTTCTGAAGTACAATATAGTTTTACAGAGTTACAGAAGTCTTCACTGAAGTGCAGATATGGATTCCTTCCAAAAGCAGAAACGGGATTTGAATTTCTGGGCATCTTCTAGGCTTGTTGTTGGTCCAACATATTTAGTAATCAAACTACAGAGTTGTGTTCCCCGGAATGGCAAATATGGGCATAGTCTTGTCGTTTTCTGTATTACTGCAAAATAAGGGGGGGGGGGGGGACAAAACAAAAAACACCCTTCATAAATTTGAAATTCGAAAAAGAATTAGAATCAAAAAGATGATGCAAAGAAAAGGCCCTGAATGGGCAACCTGTAGTTAATAGTATTGTGTACCTACTGTATATCAGACTTTGGATACTTCAGAGTATCTGATTTCCCGGTACATGGAAAGCTGTCAATATCTAGTGGCTTCAAACCCCACACAAACAAACACGAATGGGTTCATGATGGCACCAGCTAACAGCACCCAGTCTTCAAATGGGCAAAGCCTAGGTTGGCCTTATATAAGCTGGCGTAGAACAGCACTTTGTGCAGGGATAGGTTCCCAGTTAGTAGAGTGCCAAAGAACCTTCCAAAGGTCTTGTATGGTGGGACAACATTATATGGGTATACAGTTACTGTAGCGGGGGTCTGCACTGTAGGAAAGCTGGTGTAACATGCAGGGGGGGGGGGGGTCGAGACCTGTAAGGGGGGTGTCCAACATACAGGCTTCCAGAGCTATGGGGGCTGTGTAATGTAAAGGGGTCCAGTTGTGGAGAGGGGGGTACACAGTAGTGACAAAAAGAAATTGAAGGAAGCAGATGGCACAGTGGGGTGTTTGTACATTTTAAAAGGTGGGGGTGCCAAATGCTCTAGGTACACCCCTGATACAGTATACTGCCTCCCCACCACACAGAAGCTGTCCTCCAGTAATGTTATAAACCCATATTCCGATCTGTTCTGGACCATCTTGTATACTGGACTGTTGCGTGCCAACCACTACAAAATGTTACAACCACATGTTTCCACTGTGCCAAAGCCCATGTGTGTATAGCTTCCATGCCTACAAACTGGTTAGGAGACCAGAAGAGAAAAAACACAAAAATAATTTTGAGGTTCTATAAAACATTAAAAATACAAGTGCCACTCACCAGCTGAGGTTTTGGGCTGTCCAGGCGTCAATGAGCTGCTTAAAATTGGCAACCGGCTCTCCAGCTGGTGAACGGAGGTCATCGGCACCATCGTCATTGAAGTTTCCACATGCCCCACACACCAACTCCGACAGGCCCTCGAACACATGAATTGAGACGTTTCCGGCATCGCTCAACTCAATCTTCATGTTCACATTAATCTGGACAGAAATAGAGGTGTCCTTGGCGGAGGCTGAAAGACTATGGAATGTGATGGGAAAAACATCTGGATGTCCATTAACCTAGGCAATGCAAGGAGATAAACATGTTAATTAGGCTCAGTTGAGCATCTATACTTAACATTTTGCTTTATATGCTTTTGCAGAGTTCAATGGCTTGTGGGAAAATAAATAAATTGTTTGTTCCAAAATGAAAATGTGGCCAAAAAGTGTGCGATTTAGATCTGAATTACAAGAGTAACAACAAAACTAAAAATAATGGCATATCCAAGTCAAAGTGGAATAAAAAAAAAAAAATTGGAATAGAACCAAACTAGATGTCACAATGTTAATATTTTCAAATCCATTGGATTTTTTTTTAATCTGGTATAAAAAAATAAATAAAACGATACATACATACAATTAATAAGATAAATTAATGGGGGCTTCTAGCCATGTTTTGTACAGAGTTGCATGTGACTTACCCAGACTTTTTTGCTCTTGGAGATGGTCACTAGACCTTCAGGAAGGAAAATATGTAGCCGGGGAACAGTTTCTGGTGCTCCTGCACAGCTCTGAATGTCAGCTACTACTCTGAACCACGCTAATGAATTACGGTTACACAAAGATGTCACCTCTATGGGGCCATTCCCGATAGGTCCTCCTGAGAGCCCATCAAATGTGACAAACTTCAATAGACTGATTGAACATTCAGCCTCCGTCTTGTAACAGCCTCGCACACCCTTCACCAGGTCACAGCGTTCTTTTTCTCTGCACGAAAATGTAGAGCAGGTCACTCCACCGGTTTGGCACGTACATTGTTGAAGGCAATCGGCACTGACAAAGAACTCTCCTTCCTAAACAAAAAGGAGAAAAAAAAAATTTATATTTATATATATATATATATATATATATATATATATATATATATATATATATATATATATATATATATATATATATATATATATATATATATATATATATATATATATATATATATATATAAATAAATAAAAGTGTAAACTTAATCTGCAATCCACCAAGGGAACAAGTTGGAATTGAGGAGAATGTCAGATGGTAGTTTGCCAATTTCTGGACATTAGATTTACCAAAATTTTGTAAACTCTGTTACTCCCAATTCAGGTCCTCCCTTTGGACACAAAATACATTGATGCGATAACTTCCAAGTTTAAACAAGCTGTAGCCATCATGTTATGGAATTACTGTGCAAGATAGGAAATCGTAAAATCCCTCAGGATGAACATTTTAAAAGGGCTGCAAGCTAACCCCCAACCCTCTCGCCTGGTCAGTTTTAAATACCCAAGCCTATCAAGGACATTTAAACACACACACACACACACACACACACACACACACACACACCTTCAGCTAGAACTTCCCATTTAAGTTGTCCCAACCATCTAACACAAATGCCCCAAACACACTTTCGCATTTTCCGACAAGAAAAGTCCGATGTAAGATTTTAGTTGGAAATTCCAACCATGTGGAGGCTCCATCAAACTTTTCCTGTCTAAATTTCCGCCAACAAAAATGTGAGAGCTGGTTCTCAAATTTTCGTACGGAAAAAACTGCGATCGGAAGTTGCGATAGTCTGTAGCAATTTCGACGCATGCTCTGAAACAATTCTACACATGTTTAGAAGCATTGAACCTAATTTTCTCGTCCTAGTGTTGTACGTCACCGCGTTCTTGATGGTCAAAAGTTCAGAGAACTTGTGACCGTGTGTATGCAAGCCAAGCTTGAGAGAAATTCTGTCGAAAAAAAAAAAATACTTTTAAGGTTTATCCGACTGTGTATGTGAGAATATATATATATATATATATATATATATATATATATATATATATATATATATATATATATATATATATATATATATATATATATATAAATAAATACATACAACTTTATTCAATTTACTATTCCACGTTAGATTGGGCTAAAAAAAGGGAAAGACATTGCATATAAAAGTATAAAAAAAATGAAAGAAAGAAGAAAAAAAAAAAAAAAAAAAGTTAATTATCTGAATTGGTCAAGAATGAACTTACACTTCGATATCTTCCATTGAATACACATCCACACCTGTCCATTGGGACACAGGTGTCGCCATCCAAGGCGTACCCAGCATCGCATTCACAGCCTTCAAAGCAACCATCTGTACATTTTGTTGGCCCCCAGAGGCTAGCGCAAGATTGTTCACAGGTTCTGGTGCAAAGTTCATAATGGCTGTTGACTGGACAGGGCATGGCTGCAAAAAAAACAAACAAACAAACAAACAAACATTTTAGGTCTTTATTACCTAGGATTGGTGAAAACACACACAACAACCAACACAACCCCACCAACAACCAACACAACCCCACCAACAACCAACACAACCCCACCAACAACCAACACAACCCCACCAACAACCAACACAACCCCACCAACAACCAACACAACCCCACCAACAACCAAACACACAAAAAAATAAAATAAACCCACCACAACAGCCAAGTGGGACTCCAATTTTTTTTGCTTCATACTTACGACAGAATGCAGGGGTTCTCCAAGAGCTGATGGTAACACCAGTAGTATGGCAAGCAGCTGCATATGCCTGTAGACTCTTGCACAAGATGTCGTCCTTGCCATCAATAGCACAAGAGTCATAGGTACAATCGTTAAAATATTTATATGGATTAACTTTGGAATGACAAGCGCCGAAGGGTCCTGCTGGGTCTGTAATCATGTCGCAAGAGGATGTTGCATTGTACCACTTCAGCTTGGGAGCGTCACACACCGGGCATACGCCTCCGTCGCAGCCATCACTGCACTTGGCACCAATGATGTTTACTTTCCAGGAAGCGCCAAACTCCTTAACATTTTTAACAACCTGCCTGTCAGGAAGCTGGAAATCATCTTGCTCATCACCATTGAAATTGCCACAGAGACCGCCCATCTTGCCATGGTATGAGCTGGGAATTTCCAGTATCACCTGATAGATTGTGTCATAAAGAATCTTCAAGCCAAAGTCGGTTTGTAAAACAACATTGGCTCCTTCTTGGTTAATGACAATACTGTCATCAAGAGTCAATGGCAATTTGACAAGCTCTCCGTTAACCTGTGAAAAGAAAGAACAAACCTGTGAAATTTAGTGCTGCCAACTGAAAACTCATGCAACAAAATCAAACTCATGTCAACAGAAAGACAGATGCCTAGAGGAATGCATTTGACCCATTGAAAAGTCTGCTCACTGGAAGGCCAATTGTGCTTAGAAAAATTTGAAAAGGGGTACACAAGAGCAGGGGCGGACTGACAACTCATGGGGCCCCTGGGCAGAAGGAGATCCTGGGGCCCCCTGTCCCCACCCACACTCAAGCCATATTTATTATAGAATATAAAGAAAAGTAAACTTACATTAAAGTGCATAAACTGTACATTTCCAGTAATTGTAAAGGCTTGTTTTTTTGCCCATCAAACACAGCCACTGAATTAGGATGAAAAAGACCTACCTGGCCAGCCAAGCTCACCCCCGGCTCTGTGGTCCGGGGGTGGAGCTTTCGGTGCAGATTTGTGGTCGAGGGCGGAGCTGTCTGAAGTCCAGGAGAGGCAATCTCAGCACTCCAATCACATACAGTGAGACTACATGGGGTGGGGTGAGTCAGGGCAGGGTCAGAGCATCAGTCAAGCTCCCTGCCCTGCCCCTCCCTGCTGACAGAGCCTCCCTCAGCCTAACCTGAGACTAACAGCTCGGGCCAGCTAGCGGCCATCTGATAGAACACCAGTGCCGTGCTTCAGCGGGCTGGCCAGTGCCGGGAACCATTAATCAGGGGTTTTCATGCTGGGCCTCAACGTCGGGCCCTCAGTCTGTGCCCGAATGGTCAGTCCGGCCCTGGACAGTAGGATGGCACATGACTGGCAACAAGGTGCAATGCTACAGGCAAAGCACGGCCATGACATTGCCAAGATGTGACCCAATGGAAAAACAGATAATTCTGTAGAAATCTGTTCACTAGGAGTTGAAATAGACTTGTAGGCACATTAAACCCAATATTAAATATAGGGCACTTTATTGCAGAGTTCCTCCCCAAAGAAACAAAGTTGCCAGGCTAGGTCAACCCACTGGCTTCAATATCAGATGAAAAGTCATACATAGCTGGATGGTCAAATTAAAATTAAGAATTTTGTGCTTTTTTTTCTCTGCACACTGCACATCAGAGACCACAATTGGAGAGTAGAGAGTTGGCCAAGCAATCAGAAAAATTCTCATTTAGGTCTTTTAAAAAAGGACTCGAAAGGTCTTCAGTGTTAGAAAAAACAACAACGTGTCCTTTAAAAAAATAAAAAAGTGAAAACCCTTACCTTTACTTTAGATCTCATGTCTCGCTGGATGGCCACCATGTAACCATACACATTTACCACCAACAGTCTTGTCACAGCCACGTTACCATAGCTCTCATTCTCCACAACCACAGAAAAGTTTAGTAGACTGGGATCATCAACCACCACACCTGCAAAATTGTATGTGCAGGTGCCTTGGAAGTCGAACCTTCGTCCATCGAAGGAGATATATGAATCTCCTGAGGCAACACATCTACCACTGCTCTTGGGATGGTATCCCCAAACACTGTTTGAAAGTTTGAATTCTTCCTCCGGTCCACAAATTTCTGACTGGCACTCAACTATGCCATCAGCCCCACACTGGCACCTCTGTTTACACTGGCTCTGTGGGTAGAAGACCTCATTTTTCTGGTAATATAGATCCTGGTAGACACAGCCACAGTCGGGGATGGGCACACACTTGTGACCACTTAGGATAAATCCATTATCACAATAGCAGGCTTCCTTACAAGGCGAGTCACAACCAGTGGGTGAAGAGAGCCCGTAACAAGTCACAGGGCAAGCATTTCCACACAACTCATAGTGAGTATTTATAGGGCAGGACATGCCTAAAAAAAATAAAAAAAAAAACAAATAAAAACCACACATTTATAGCTATAGACAATTTAACAAAATTGAGAGTTAAACATGCATAACTAGCCAATTAAAATTAAAACAATCCATTGTATCAAAATGTTGCCAACACTAAAAACGCGATTTTATTTAGGCTGAATTTGCTGAAAATAGAAATGTACTTTAGATAATGGTGCCACATCACACCTAATGCAATTTTAGCAGTTTACCAGCGTGAATGGGCCCCATTTTTTTTATTTGGGTTTAATAGTTAAAGGGGGTTTTAAACCTTACTTTTTTTCCACCTTCATGCATCCTATGCATGAAGGTGAAACATCTGATAGTTACTGGCCCCCCAGTTTACTTACCTGAGCCCTCAAAAGTCCATCGTCAAGAATGTGCTGGCTTCTCGGCTCTTCTGAGCCCAGTCTTCTCGGATCTTCATTGGATAGATTGATAGCAGTGCAGCCAATTGGCTTGTTCTGCTGTCAATCAAATCCAAATGACATTGGGGGGGCGTCGGGGCAGAGTCCAGCATTCGTGTCTATGGACGCAAATACTGGACTCAGGAGAGCGCCCGTAAGGTAACCCCCTTGGGAAAGCGCTTCCCAAAGAGGGTTATCTGATGCAGGGAGGTGCCAAGACAGCCCCCAAGGGACCCCAGAAGACGTGGATCGGGGCCACTCTCTGCAAAACGAGCTGCACAATTGGATATAAGCATGACATGTTTGTTTTGTTTTTTATATATTTTTTTTATTATGAACCTTATCACTTTAATGCAACATTTTTCCCCCCATAAAGAAATTAAAACCACTAAAAACAATGCTTAAGTCTTTTGGCACACTGGAGGAAAGACCATTTCAAGACAAGACAACCACTGTGCCCTCCACCAAATTTTTTATTGTCGATAGCAAGTAATTTCATCAGAATCACTCAACTCAAAATTTTCACAGAAATATATTCAAAAATTTGACTCCCCCTTGCTCAGCCCCATTTGTAGTGGATTTCTCATATTACTTACTGCAGAAAGATGGTTTCCTCCATTCCTGAAGTGTCACACCAGCAGCTTGGCATGCATCCACATAGAGGCCAATGGCTTTGCAGAACGAAGATGGGTGTCCCTTGTATTGGCAAGCATCATAAATACAGTCGTCGAAATAAGGGGTTGGGTCAATGACCGACAGGCACAGATCAAAGGGTCCACTGGGCTTGGTGAGAAGCCCACAGTAATTGTCAACCTTGTAGGCTTGTTTTTGATCTTCTGTACACAAAGAGCAGCTTCCGGTACACTCAGAACTGCAACCGGCAAAGTCAGCGACTTGCCAGCTGTTGCCAAAATGAATTGCATTTGGTGCCGGTCTTCCACTCTTCATGTTAAAGTCATCGTTGGGGTTCTTGTTATTGTTTCCACACAAGCCTTGAACTGCATTGGCATAAGTGTTGGGTATGGTGACCGCCACATAACTGTCCCAGTCATATGCAACTGTGATGCCAAAATCAGTTTTTAGAATGCCCTGTCTGCCGTTGATGTATGCCACCACTTTGTTGGTTTTGAAATATAGTGGCAGAGATCTGACAACACCATCAACCTTCAAAAAAAAAAAAATTAAAGTATAAATACATTTAGGAAATTGGGAAGCAACCTTCAGTCATCCATTAATAATGTATACATACCAAGATACGACGTGGATAGTCCCAGCTCAGTGCAAAATCTGCATCATAAGCTGCCAAGTTCACAGCTTTGGTATAGGACACGGCTTTGTTCCCACCACGATTGTGGTTCTGGACCTGAACATTAAAACGGGTCAGTAAACGGTCACTGGAATTCATGCCAGCCAGTAGGTATATGCAGGTACCCATAAAATCAAATCTCTTGCCATCGAAGGTTTTGTAGTGCGGATCTCCAGAACTTGTGCAATTTGAAAAGCTTAAGGGCCGACAACCACGGACTCCATTTGTGACCATGCACCGCTCACTTGGCTTACAGCTGCTCTCCTTGCAAATAACCATGCCGAGGTTTGGGTCACACCTGCAGAGCGAACGACAGTTCTGGTCAGCCCAGAACTCTTCATTGGCCTGGTAGTAGGAACCGTTGTATGAACATCCACAGCTTGAGGTTGGAACACATTTATCACCGCTAAGAACAAAGCCATCATTACATTGACAGGTCTCCACACAATCCTCAGTGCACCGGGATGGGGCTGTACGATCGGTGCAGGTGGCTGGACAGGCATTACCGCAGAAATCATAACTGCTGTTTGTAGGACATTGAAAAACTGAAAAAAAAAAAAAAAAAAAAAAAAGATAAAAAGCTGAAGAAAATAAATAAAAAAAAAAAAAACACCCCATACACGATATCAAAGTTTCCTTAATGCGGCCAATTGTGTCACTTTAACCACTAAAGCCCTGCACCATGTCGCTGGCCAGAGACCAGAGCACTTTTTTGCTATTCGGCACTGCGTTGCTTTAACTGACAATTGCGCGGTTGTGCGACGTGGCTCAAAAAACAAAATGGACATTCCCCCCTCCCCCCACAAAGAGCTTTCTTCTGGTGGTATTTTATCACCTTTAAGGTTTATTTTTTGCGCTATAAACAAAAATAAAAAGCAACAATTTTGAAAAAAAATCTATATTTTTTATTTTGCTATATTAAATATCCCCCCCCCTCCAAAAAAAAAAAAATCAGTTTTAGGCCGATACGCATTCTTCTATTTTTACCAAAAATATCGCAATAAGTATGTATATTGATTGGTTTGCGTAAAAGTTATAGCATCTACAAAATAGGGGATTATTTTAAGGCATTTTTATAATTTTTTTTGGTTTACTAGTAATGGCGGTGATCTGCATCGTGACCGACTTTATGCGGACACATCGGACACTTGACATTTTTGGGACCATTGTCATTTTTACAGCGATCAGTTCTATAAATATGCACCGATTACTGTGACAATGACACTGCAAGGGAAGGGGTTAACCACTAGGTGGCGCTGAAGGGTTCAAGTGTGTCCTAGGGAGATATTCTGTTAGGGGCGTGGCTACGAGTGACTTCACCGGTTGCTGCTCCCGATGAGGGAGCAGACCATCACTGACAGTGTCACTACACAGAACGGGGAGAGGCATGTTTACACTTGCCTCTCTCCGAATTGCAGCTCTGTGACCCGATCGTGGGACACCGGCGGACATCAAGTCCATGGGTCCTGTGGGCACAGTCACGAAGCTCGCGGCAGGGGCGTGCGCGGCACCGCAGGCATTTCAAAGTGACGTAAATATATGTTACTCTGCCCAGCTGTGCCATTCTGCCGACGTAAATCTACAGGAGCCGGTCCTTAACCGGTTAAGCATCCACTGATGTACCTGAAAACTTATCACATTTAATATTGGAGGTGGAAGCTGAAGAAAAAATTAAATATTTAAAGTATACTTGCCACAACCAGCTGGCGTTCTCCAATCATATACTTTAACTCCTTGTTTCCTGCAGATGTTAGAATAGGCATTGAGGGCCTGGCACAGGAATTGTTTTGCGCCGCCGTTCATACAGACATCATACAAGCAGCTATCAAAGAAGTTGTCGGGCTTAACCTTTGGGTGACACTCTCTGAAAGGCCCATTTGCCACCTTGCTGATAAGACCACATTCATGGTCACCACCGTACAGGTCCTTTTTGGCATCATCACAGGTTGGACATTTACGTGCGGGGCAAGAGTCAACGCAGAAAGGATCCCGGTCATAGACTTTCCAACTCCTGGCCCAGTCAATGAGAGAGGAGACAGTTCTGTTATCTGAGGTGAGGAGTTCATCCTTAACATTTTGGTTAAAGTTACCACATAGACCACGTGTAAGGCCGTAGTAGCTGCTGGCGAGCGTGATCTCAACATTCCATTTGTGATCATAGGACACCTGTAGACCAAAATCCATACGGACAATGGCAGAGAAGCCACTGATGCTTACAGAGATCTTTCCATCTAGCAAAGTCACAGGTAGATTGACGACGACCTCATTCACCTGTTTAGTGAAAGTACAGAATTTTAAAAAGATAATTCACACTTTAAACAAATTCAGATCTTCAAAAGTAGTACAGTAGCTGGTTAGAGTGAAGTGACAAAGATGTAATGTAGAAAATTGTAAAAAATAAAAAATTGGCACATGCCATACGTACAAAGTCTTTGCAGCTTTGTTTTATTTGATTTGGGGAATTGAACTTTGATAGGGAAGGGTTGATATAGGATGCTCATTTGATCAATAAAATTCTATAGGGACTTGAACTATATACATTCTCTTTTCAACCTCCAGCACACCATTCCTCCCAGGACCACCTAGCACAGGTTTCAGACAATTGGGCACAATTTCAGCCGAGTCTGGACAAATGCCTTTTGCAGGCAAGGACTGCGGGCCCATATGGTGTAGCATAAATTGAAGTATTGCTAGCTGTTCCATCTGGCTACTGCTCCCAGTACCACTTCAGGCTCTGCAGGCCCTCCTGGCTGCAGCTGCCACTTTCCACTGCCTATGCCGCCACCACCCCAATCCTGAGTGAGTAACTTGTATAGCGCTACAAATGCGAACTAAATCGCCTCAAGGCGCTCTGTATCCAAAGTCGTCATCCAGAAACCTTCTGAAGAGATGGGTCTTAAGTAGAGTTGAGCGGACACCTGGATGTTCGGGTTTGGCCGAACTTCGGAAAAAAAGTCTGGGTTCGGGACCCGAACCCCATTGAAGTCAACGGGGACCCGGACTTTGGACTACAAAAATGTCTCTAAAAAACTAATGGAAAGGGCTAGAGGGCTGCAAATGGAAGGAAAATGTCGGTAAGTATCGGTAAAAGCATGGCAAGTGCTCTGCAAATAAATGTGGATAGGGAAATAAAATATCGTAAAAAAAATAAATAAAAAAATAAAATAATAATCTTGACCTAGGAGGACGAGGTACATATGGAGTAGGAGGTTGAGGTGGCAGTGGATGTATATATTTCTATATATTTCTCTCCCTATAAGAACAATCGGGAACCTTTCCCTAAAGTATCTAATGCAGAGTATCTCACAGGAACATATGCAGTGCTGGTGTAATATGATTTATGTAGCAAGTCTGACTCCTGATCTGAGGGAGAGAATTAGATCGATCAGCAGCAGCCTTTCCCTACCCCATCTTAAGCAGAGTGACGAGCTGTGCTATGTCCCTCTAGCTTATATAGAGTCTGAGTCACATGCTGTCCTGGCCAATCACAGCCATGCCATTAGTAGGCATGGCTCTGATGGCTTCTTAGTCACAGGAGTAAAACAAATGGTGATTGGCTGCCCTGCAGCCCGCCATTACATTGCCGAACACTGGACCCGAACTTACAGCAAATTGTTCGGGTTCACTCAACCCTAGTCTTAAGTTTTCTGAAGGCCCAATGGTTTTCTTCCATGCGAATGTCCGTGGGTAGAGCGTTCCATGGCCGTGGTCCTTGGACTGCGAATCTTGGTTCTACTTTGGATTTGTAGCGGGACTTGGGGATGTGGAGGAGGTCTGGTTAGTTGATCGTAGGGCCTGACTTGGGGTGTAGCATTTATTTTCTGTCGCTCACATCTTGGCTGTTCCTCCTGGAGATGTGCCTGGCAGTGTTCTCCCACTGTCCTTTCCTTGCACCCATGCCTCCTGGGCAGGACACCTCAGTGTGTCTTAAAGAGGGTCCTGTCCGCACCTGAGCCCATGCCCAAGGTCACCACCCTAGACTGGAGCGCTCCCTCAAAGGCCATGACAGCCTAACATGCCATCTCCAGCTTCCACCCGAATGTCACGCTGTTCCAGAGTATTTGAGGGGCCTGCCAACTGTTCAATTGGGGATTGGTCAAGGCCCTCAAAATCCTTCAGGCAGCTCCACCATACTTCCCTGCCTATTCTATGGGGGCCTCAGTGATGCTGCCTGAGCCAGCCAAGCCTGCATAAACTGTACCTACACTAAGGAAAAAAATAAAAAAAGTTATAAAACTACTTACCCTGACTTTACCCAATTCTCCCTTCATAAGAGTGATCTTGTAGTTGTATACATAGATGGAGACAATCCTAACATAGGACACAGCCTGGCTACCTCGATTGTCATTCTTCTCCTCGACAGTAAATGTCACCAAGCCACTGTCATTGCCATCATACTTTGTTAGGATATAGGTGCAGGTACCCTGGAAGTCATACATGTAGCCATCAAAAGTGTGGTAATGGGGGTCTCCCCAGCCCCAACAGGTTCCTGTGAAATCAGGGACACAGATGGCTTTTCCATTTTGGACCTTGCAAGTTTCCTTGATCCTACAAGTGATGGGCTTACAGGGATCTGAAAAAAATATATATATATAAGAAGGAGGGAAGAGTGCAGATGATTAGAAAACAATTGGAGGACTCCAGGAGTGGGTAGGGTTGAAATGCTGCCCCCTCCCACCCATTTCCAAGGGACAGTCTCTAAACAGAAGTCATCCCCGGCAGCACAGCATAAATCTTGTAGAGTACAGGTGCCGGTGATCTGCCGATATGGTTCAGGCTATCGAGATGGTTCCTGTAAGGACTGCGCAGGCGCAATCCTTGCCGACGGAAATCTCCGAACCTCGGCCGGCATCCAGGGCGACATGGAATTTGAGGAAAGTGGCCAGTCGGCTTCACTTGGCTCGGACGGCTTGCTCGGCCTCCTGGCTTTTTAACATCCTCCAATCCACGGAGATGTTAAAGAATGAGCCTGGATGTCAGCCAAGGTTCGGAGATTTCCGTTGGCAAGAATTGCGCCTGCGCAGTCCTTACAGGAACCATCTTGATAGGGGAACCTGCACTGATCAAGCATCAATCCAAAATTAGTTACCATTGGAGCTGCCTGCATGGCAATTTCCTTGCAAGTATAGGTGGCTCCAGAAGAAATTTTAACCTGAAGCTTGCACAGTGGGGCCTTTGGATTTTGGCATTTTATTGTATGCTGCCGGGTGCCTGGGGACAACATCCTGGATGCCCACAATATCCCACTGTCTATCCCATCTGCTTGGCTAGCAAAGAGGAGGGAGGATGGAGACTGGACTTCATGTGGGGGAAACTAGGTGCAACCAGTGAGCCATCGAGCCAAAGGATGAGGCATTTTAAAAAATACTGTAGTTACACTTCTTACAATGCAACCTGCAAGGTCCTGGCTTGACCTCGCCTTGAGTCTGACTTGCTCCTGACCCCTGCACACTACCTCACCCACAGTGGCACTGGCATTTATAAAACAATGATACCCCCTTTAAGCCCCTCCCATTGTTGCAGCAATTTTGCCACACCCACCATCGTGGGATAAGCACACCTAATTTTTCTTGCCCCCTTTGCCAAAGGGCATTTTATCCTTTACACCTTGTATTGTCTTTCTCCAAAAGCCTGACCAATCGTTTCCAGGGTAGTCCCTAGCGTGCCCCGGGAATTGCATTTAGAGAATCTAGTAACCTTAATACAATTGTAATGTTTTCAGAGCGTTTACTTCCAATCAAACCATTACCTTTGTTAACACATTTGACAGTTCCATCTTGAATCTTGCATTCTTCATCAGCTGCACAGCCAGTGTCTTCACAGGCCAGACCACCCACTGGGCTACATGTGCAAGTTTGTTGGCAGTCACTGGATAAGACCGTCTCATTAAGCTGTAGAGGTAAAAAAATATTTAAAAAAAAAAACTTGGCTTGCTATTAAAAAAATAATAATAATTGTATGGGAATTAAATGATGTCGTGAGATGATTTGTGACCCTTGAACAAAGGGCCGATTTACAGTATTACTAAACCCAGGACCTTGCATTCACTATATCTGATCTCCACACAACATGGAAATGCTATTCGTTTAGTGAATAAACCGAATACCTTCTCAGCAGTATATAGCAGTCCTGTGGACTTCCATCAATGTCTGACCGGGCATTGGTTAAAGCTTGTAGGAGGAGTTTGACTGTCCTATGAGACTGCAAGACCCCCAATGATTATATATATATATATATATATATATATATATATATATATATATATATATATATATATATATATATATATATATATATATATATATATATATATATATATATATATATATATATATATATATATATATATATATATATAAAAAAAAAAAAACCTTGTGTACAGCAGGCCCCTTAATAGTTACCCGAGTCCCATCTCTCTCCAGCAATGTCCACGAGTTCCTCAGCCCTTCTTGACTCCCCTGATTGGCTGAGACATAGCAGCGGCACCATTGGCTCCGACTCCTGTCAAAGTCAGTTATCCAATCAGGAGGGGGGCCCCCGAACCGGAGCGCCATGTCTGAATGGACACAGGGAGCGGTGACTTGGGTGCCCCCATAGCAATGCTGTGGGGAATGCAAGCGGAAGGAGGGGCCAGGAACACAGAAGAGGATCCAGGCTGCGCAAAATCATCACAGGCAGCGGCGGTGCATCCATAAAGGGCGCAGGAGCGCCACCCCCCCCATCACTCTCTCACATAGATTCATGCAATGCATGAATCTATGGTCACCAGTGCCAGCTCCAAATCATGTGCCCGGTCCCTTGTTGGGCAAATGAATTACAGCGGCAGTGTTTCTCTTGAAAGACCCCGATTAGAGCCATAGGCTCCAATAGACTTCCCGATTAGAGGCGTGGGCTCCAAAAATGGTAAACAGCAGGCGCACTGCTGTGCGTTCGCCAATCAGTGTCGTGTAAGGAAATCGATTTCCTAACACTGACCCGCCTCTCAGCCAATCAGGTTGCTCAGGTCTGGTTACTCGTCACCTGATTGGCTGAAACAGGCGCCGCTATTGGAGGCCTGACGGGAGAAGAAGTGCAAGAGACGCATGAAGGACCCCGCTCGTCGCCGTCACCTGCTGCCCCACCAAGACAGGGTAAGTGCCGTGCAGGCGGCGGGCACAGGGGCTGCAATTGTACATTTTTCCCCAGTTTGCACCCCCCCCCAAATTTTTTTAGCACCATCCGCCGCTGATCACAGAGCAGGTAGGTATAACCAGGGCTGCTGATAGAAATCGTGGGGCCCCGTACATACTACCTGACAGGGAGGTCCCCCCCCCCCCCAAGTAAACTTCACAAGTATATTTCACTAAAAACACAATACAATTATTATTATTATTAGCAGACACAAATACAACACAACTCACAGAAATCCTGCTAAATCAAAAAGATAAGACTGAGTTAATAAATAAAAATGAAGATGAGATGAAAAAATAAATAAAATTATATATATATATATATATATATATATATATATATATATATATATATATATATATATATATATATATATATATATATATATATATATATATATATATATATATATATATATATATATATACATACATACATACATATACATATACACACACACATACATCACATCACAGGGAGGGGCAATACTGCAATTGTAACCCATCACTAATCCCCCTACAAGAGGACTGGTGGTCCCCCCCCCCCCCCCCCCCCATCAGCAGCCCTGGGTATAACATGTTTTTATCTCTCCTCTAAAAATAACAAACCCCACATAAGATTTTACAAGCACTTAAGCCTGCATTCACACCTAGGTGTTTTTACGCCTGTAGCGCTACGCCGCTGCCGCCAGAGGGCTGAAAACAGATGTCCCTCTATGGAGATGGTTCACATCTCTACGCTGAACGCCGGACGCCTGTCGCGTGAAAAAAGGTCCCGGACCTTTTTTTCAGGCGTCTTCGAGCGTTCGGCTAGGAGATGGGAATCATCTCCATAGAGGGGGTCATCTTGGGGCACATCTAGGCGGACAATACCGGCGTTTTGTCGCCGCAAATCGCGGTACAAAACGCCGCTATTTTTACCGCGATTTGCGGTGACAAAACGCCGCGATTTCGTCCGCCTAGATGTGAATGGAGCCTTAGCTGCAAAAAAAAAAAAAAAAACTAAGAGGACTGTAAAACCCTAATAGCTGGTATGAATCCCTTTTGCAATTTAATTTTTTGGCATAGCCACACCCATTTCAAACCACCCCACATATTTAAACTCTATAATGCCAGAACTTAAAAACACCCACCTGATAATATTTTCCATCCTCAAAACAGCCACAGTTGTCCATTGACACGCAGTTCTTCCCATCAAAAAACAAGCCACCATTGCACTCGCAGCCCTCAGCACAAGCAATGGGGCATTTGTCAGGGTCAGTAAAACCAGCACAAGTGGAGGCACACACTCCGGCACAAACTTTGTATCGACTGTTGGCTGGGCAGGTCAATGCTAATGAGGAAAAACAAAGCAAAAAACAGCGGACATTGAATTAAAACAAATATATTCCGATATTAGAATTAAAAACATAATGCAGTACAAAACTCACGGCAGAATGCTTCAGTTCTCCAAGGCCGAATGGCGACTCCAGCTGCTTGGCATGCAGCAACGTAGCTCTGTATGTTCTGGCAAAGTATGTCCCCATCGCCTACACTGGCACACAGGTCATAGACACAGTTGTTGATAAAAGTATTGGGATTGACGGTGTCATAACAAGCACTCAGAGGACCTCCAACCTTCTTCAGGAACCCACAGTAGCTGTCCATTTTCAAGATCGCCTCCTTCCTATTGTCACACGATAAGCACGGGTTGTCACTACCACCGCAGCCATCATCGCAAGTCACACCGGGGACCTGCACCTTCCAAGAGGCTCCGAATACAGTGGCATCTGTCGTTACTTTCTTATTGGGGAGCTGGAAGTCGTCCTTTCCGTCACCATTATAGTTACCGCACAAACCACCCAACCGATTCTGGTAGGTTCCCGGCACGGCGACTAGCAAATGGTAGGCCAGGTCGTAATTTACCTGAAGGCCGAAGTCTGAATCAACAACCACCCTTTTACCCTGTTGGTAGACCCGGATTCTGCCACCTTCCAAGTTTACTGGGATGTTGTTATACACCCCATTGATCTACAAGGGAAAAAAAAATAATAATAATCCCAAACAGTTTAAATAGGAGTTACATTAAATGGAGAAAAAGGAGGGAGGGGGCACTGTATAGTGGCCCACAGGTCAGACTTTAAAGGCAAATTAGGCAGTGAAGGTATTAAAGTAGAACAAAGAAAATGTATTAAAGTTTATACATGGTACATAAAAAAAAAATTGGAATTAAAAAAATTCTATCCATCTTATACAGCATGAGCTCCTGTGCATCAACACGTTTCACCGATAGGCTTCGTCAGGACAACTTATGGAGAAGAGTCCATCTTATCCATATAGTTTTGGAAAAATAGCCATTAATATGAGTAAATTTACAGGAGGCAGCTAATATACAAAGAAAAAAAAAAAGAGCCGCTGCTCCAGGTGTATAATAACCCAAGGTGGAATGTCTCATTGCCAGCCCCGGGCCGCCTCTGTGGGAAACTTGTAAGAAGTGGCTGCACATCCAGGAATTCCGATTTGCCTTTCTATTATTCAAAGTGATAACACCAAAGACACCAAGACGAGGTCAGGTAGATGCGTTTTTCACACATACATCTTGTGCTTGATGATCAAGCACAAGATGTATGTGTGAAACGTGTCTACGTGACCTTTTGTTGGTGTCTTTGGTGTCATCACTTTGAATAATAGAAAGGCTAATCGGAATTCCTGGATGTGCAGCCATTTATTTTCTTACAGGAGCTCATATATTCCAAACAGAAAAAAACGTTGCTGAATTCACGCCCAGCAAAACAGGGAGGATATCGGAGCACGTGGGTGGAGGGCGGATGCATTTCAACAGATAGACATATGCCCTTTGAATTTCAAGTTTGGAACAATATACTCGACCACTTGAGGGAAGAATTTTTTTATTTGCCCGTTTCCCTTACTTCGAACCCCTTACTGGAACCCCGATCCGATGGATCGGCCGACATCGCGGGAACCCTGGACAGGCAAGTGTGCTTATTAAAAGTCAGCAGCTACAGTGTTTGTAGTTGCTGACTTTTTTTTACAGCTGGACCTCCGCTTTAAGTTTTCTCATCTAGGAGAGAAGGGTAGAACGTTACTAATGGTATGCAAATATTTGACCTATGCCATTACAATTTAACCACTTGGAGCCCAGGCCATTGTATTTTGACGGCCACAAGGTTGCTCTACAATGCCGGGAGGACGTCTATTGACGTCCTCGGCTCCTCCGGCCACATGGGTCGCCTGCTGCGTCACTGAGGTGCCAATGCGCCTGCCTGGCGGCCACGATGTGCGACAGGTACCCGCGATTGGCCGTTACACAACCAAGGACGTGGAGACCGATGCCGTGTCCCTTGTACATAGGGACACAGATCAGTCACCTCCCCAGTCAGTCCCCTCCCCCAACAGGAAGAATCACTCCCTAGGGAACACATTTAATCCCTTCCTCGCCCCCTAGTGTTAACCCCTTCCCTGCCAGTCACACTTACACAGTAATCGGTGCATATTTATAGCACTGATCGCTGTATAAAACGTGAATGGTCCCAAAAATGGGTCAAAAGTGTCCGTCATGTTTTTTTTTTTTACCAAAAATACGTAGAAGAATACGTATTTGCTTAAACTGAGCAACATATATAGATGTTACAAAAATTGGATATTATAGCAAAAAAAATCTTCAAAATTGTTTTGTTTATTGCACAAAAAATAAAAAACGGCAGAGGTGATCAATGCCACCAAAAGAAAGCTCTATTTGTTGAAAAAAAAATAAAAAAATGTAAATTTTGTTTGGGAGCCACTTCGTACGACCGCGCAATTGTCAGTTAAAGCCACGCAGTGCTGAAAGCTGACATTTCGGCAGGAAGGGGGTATATGTGCCCAGTAAGCAAGTGGTTAAAATGCTGAAGACCAACAAAAGAATGCAACCAATTTTGTTAATTGATACAACTCAGATTAAAAACTTTAGCAAGGGAATATTCATAAGACTTACCAAAATCCGACCGCGAACATTATACTGAAGAATGATCTTATAGTCGTAGACTTCAAAAGATACTAGTTTGGTGACGGCCACACGCCCATTGCCCCATTTCTCATTTTTCACATAGATGGCAAAAGGCACCAAATCGTCATTGTCTGTCACAGTATTGTTATCATTGTCCGGAGTATTATCTCCATTGTTTGTTACGGTCTTGGACAAGGTGTAGGTACAAGTGCCTTGGAAGTCGAAGGCACGGCCATCGAATGACATGTAGTGGGGGTCACCAGCTGCGGAGCACTGTGCCGAGCCTACTGGCTGGCATTTCTGGACTCCGTCAATCACTTTGCACTTTTCGTTGGGCCCACAAGTAGAATCTTTGCACTCTACAGCTCCGCCCTCTGTACAGACGCACTTCTGGTTGCAGAGGCCACTGGGGTAAAACACTTCACCCAACTTGTAGTATGCATTATTGTACAGGCAACCACAGCTGGATATGGGAACACATTCTCCTCCACTAAGAATAAAGCCATCATCGCATTCACAGCCTTCAGAACACACAGGGTCGCACCCCAATGGAGGGGAGAGAGAGAGACAAGTTGGAGCGCATCCTGACGCACAGATTTCATAGTGGCTGTTCTTTGGACAGACTGGACCTGGGATCAACAAAGCGACAAAAACGGTTAGTCAAAAGTATGGTACCACTACCTAGCCTAAAATGCTGTGGACGTTTGACCCTCACACCTATATGAGCTTGTTGGATATCCAATGCCAAAATAATGGGCATGAATATAGACGCTTTGAGACTTTAAGAAGGCGTTCCACAAGATTGAAGTCTGTCTGAGGATTTGTGCCCACTTTATTTTTTTAAAATAACAAACATGTTATACTTACCTCCACTGTGCAGCTCGTTTTGCACACAGTGGCCCCGATCCACGTCTTCTGGGGTCCCTCAGCGGCTGCCTCGGCTCGCATGGTGGAAAGCTCTTGCGGGTGCGCTCCAGTGATACAGCGGAGGCCATAGCAGTCGACTATCACTCGGCCCCACCCCCCGGCGCATTGCGTCATTGGATGCGATTGTGAAGTGCCAAAATAGGCCCGGTGGGCAAGTGGTTAAAAATGAATCAAATATCATTCAGTTTGCTGTGCTCAGATACGGTTTAGTTCAGCTTGAAGTAGGAAATCTTAGCCGTGTTCATTTACTTCAAGGACGACTCCACCCAAGAAATCCTCAATAAAGAGTTCATTTTAAAAGGGACATACAAAAGGCTGCCTGACCTGTGGAAAAATACTTCCTATAAAAATACAATCTTCCTCTATTAGGAGGATGCCGTTAGTGTCACAATATAATCGTTTAATTGTTTATTGTCGTCATTTGAAAGACAGTTACTGATGATAAATGTTTCATACACCATATAAAGTCCTGGGTCTCCTGCCAACGGGTAGGATTAGGATCTTTATTCTTGCATAAGCCAAATACTTTAGCACAATATTTACTTTTGTTTTTATAGCCACCCATGTAAATAATTTCTCTGTATTAAATTATTCTGGGACGTACTGACTTCATAATTGCAGATCACATGTAATTAAAGAAGGGATGTGTGGGAAAAAAAAAAGCAACAACCAAAAACCTTAAATGACTTCAGTGAAAGTGGTTGTAAATTCTTCCATATCCCCAGTGCAGTGACTGACCTCAGGTGACACAGAGATTAAACAAATGTACAGCAAAGGACCAGCTCAAAAAGAACCCAGAAGACACAGCCAGCCTCCTGGTGAAGTCACATAAGAACATAATGGCTCTAGACCTGCAGTACTGAGATGGAGCGGCTGCTTACAGCAGACCACATTGAATTCAATGGGCCAGTGGGTGGGCAGGTGAGTAGGTAGCCAATTTGTAGGAAGGTGTTCCCTTTTTAATGTGTGACCAGTCCACTCCCAAGAGGAGGTGTGCCTTCAGTACTGGCACATCCCTATTCTTTTTATAGTTCAAGAACAAGCTAACCCTGAAAAAAATATAACAATTTAAATTAAAAAAGAAAAAGAAAAACAATCCTATAATAAAAAGGTTGAAGGGTCATCATCTGCTTTCCAAAACTACAAAGAATGCAATAAGAAATGTAAAAGCAAGATCTAGATTCTTAGTGACCCAGAATGGAACGCCTCTGCAAACTTACGCTACATGGCCTCCCTGATTCTGCAATCAGGACCCTAGGATTCGTGGTATCAAGGAGAGTGATCATTACTGGCTGGCAACCCTTATTGATCCACGTTACAAGAGTAAAAGGTTGCAGAACTCACCCTGCCTTTGCAGAGGATGAAACATCTTTGGGAGGCCTTGAAGAAAAGTTTGCATTTCCAAACCCTGGGAGGTTACAATTTCCTGGTGCTGGACAACGTATTGCCGAGGCTTCGTTCAGTCAGAGAAAGAGCGGTGAAGGTAGCCGGCTGACCGATGCCTTCAGACAATTTCAGTCCGCAGCCCCAAGGTATGATCGGTTCCAGAAACCAATCGCCAGCATCTGCATTACATGGCGCAGGAATATCTAGTGGCAAGAGCAGACCTTTCCAACAGAGCAACCACTGGGTTATTGGGTCTTGAGGATGGACCACTGGCCAGAGCTTGCTCAATATGCAATATGCTACTGGACTGTCCTGCATCCAGCATTCTTTCTCAATGCACATTAAGTGCCGCTGGAGGGTTTGTAATGATCACAGAGTGCGCCTGTCCAGACTCCGTTGATAGGCTCACATTTATAAGAATGAATCAGTCTTGGATCTGCAGCTACCAAGCACCTGATGATGATGTAACCAATTAAATTTTCTATGGATGTGGGATCCCTTGAAGGCCGCCTATGCTGAGCGACTATCCTATTCCTCAATCTTGATGATGCTATCTTCCAAGAAGATGTTTGGTTTATGGCACAACCATCACTGCCTAAGACAAAATCTTCTGCCCCCTTTTTAACAGGGGCATGCAATTACAATTTCTAAACTAATATTTTACAGCAGGGCCCGTTCCTGTGCCCAACAAGACTTACAGTGTTGTGGCGCCACCAAAACCAAAGGCCCAATTTTTCTGCCCCCGTTAACCAGAGCCATGTAATTACAATTTTTGATCTATTTCACAGCAGGGCCTGTTCCTGCGCTCAACAAGAGTATATGTGAGGGGTTACAGTGTTCTGGTACCACCAAGACCTAAGGCACATTTTTCTGCAGAGTATATAGGGCAGGCCATATAGTATATATACTGCTGTTCAGAGTATATAGGGCCTGGGGGGCCCACACTCTTAATTTGGGTGCGGGGGGGTTCCCCTTAATATTCATTCCAGACCTAAAGAACCTGGTAATTGACTGGGGGGAAACTCAAGCTTCTCCCCCCCCCCCCAATTAGTTTTATCTGTATTGCAGAGACCCGACAATTCATTGCAGCCGCAATCAATTTTAAATAACTTTTTTCCCCTTTAGAAAATTAATTTTGCAGCAGGACAGTTCTAAACACGGGAAACAATTTGCCACTTTACAGGCATACTATAGACAACGCCCCCCCCCCCCCCCGAAATTTTAAAGGATCATTTAAAAATGTTATTGTTATACTTTAAGCATTATTAAAATCACTGCTCCCGAAAAAAAAAAAAAAAAAAAAAAAAACACATGTCCCCTTGGGCAGGACCCGGGTCCCGTGGTTTAGGAAAAGTACTGCTGTTCCCGTCACCTTTGGAATTTTTGTTCAAACCCACACTCAAACCCACACCTGCAGTGAACAGCCTATAGAACATTACATGCTGTTGGAAGGCAACATGAGTTAATATGATGATATTTCTGGAGTTTCTACATATCCGTTTCCAATTCCTCAAGATCAGCCAGGCTGATACTTGCAGTTCCATGGTTTTAAAAAAAGTACAGAGGGATTTGGCCCCAAATAGAATCTGCATAGCAAGGGGTCCTGGCTCCTTTGTGTTTAGGACAATAAGATGAGAATCCTTGATTAACCACTCTACAAGCAAGCTACTGGAGATGATATGCGCAATACTGCCCCCAGAGGCCAATTACGACAAGACAGTCGGTAATATATTCTGTTGAGAAAGACTGCCCTGTGAACACTCCGATTTTTCCAAAACAGAGTGGGGCTGGCAATAGGGGGGGGGGGGGGGGGGGGGGTTTTAATGAGGCGACTGAGGTTTGTAAAAAGGACCATTCCAAGCAAAGAGTTCTCGTCTTTCACCTGGCCTGCTGGTGAGACACTCATTGAATCCTGGCGTGGGCCTAAGCCATGTGGCCAAAAGCTCTCTCACATCTGAGACCAGCCAACGAGTCTATATTCTAGAGCAGGGATCCTCAAACTACGGCCCTCCAGATCTTGCGGGACTACACTTTGCATGAGGCATTGTAAAACTCTGACATTCACATACATAACTAGGCATGATGGGAATTGTAGTTCCTGAACAACTGGAGGGCTGTAGTTTGAAGACCCATGTTCTAGAGGATGTGATAAGCATCTTTGATGTTTGATTGTTACGTTATAGATATCTGCTCTTTAGTATACTCCCATGTTCTTGGGGAATAAATGTAACATTGTTTACCAAGCAGATATGTCTGTCTTCATAGCCAACATTATATCATTAGGCCTAGCATACTCTGATAGACTAGCCAATTATAGGGATATACAAATACATATATGCAGTAGTTATATAGGTTACATTAGGGTGTATAATATTGCAGAATTTACTTCACAGGTCAAGCCAACTTACGACAGAACTCGTAGGTCCTCCATGGGTTGATGGTGAATCCAGCCACCTGGCACTGTGTTGCATAGCTGGTAATGATTTTGCAAATAAATTCTTGCCTTCCTTCATAAAAACAAGCGTCATACACACAGCTCTTGAAGTAGTCATCTGGGTTAATCTTGGCATAGCATTCACGGAAAGGCCCTTTCTCATCGCGGAGTATCCCACAGCTCTCCTTGTTATTCTGGCGTAGTTCTAGTTCAGCCAATTTGGTGCACCTTCCCTTGTCCTCTTCATAGCAACCTGGAACATTTTGTACCTTCCAGCTGTTTCCAAAGGTAATTGGCTTGGTGGCCAGCTGATTTCCTGGCATCATGAAGTCATTGTCCTTCTTACCATCAAAGTTGCCACAAAGGCCACACACCGCTCCAGAATAGCTGCTGGGAAGAGTGAGCGAGACATGACTGTCCCAGTCATACGTCACACGCAGGCCAAAGCTTGTTTGGACGACAGCAGAAGAGCCTCGTTTGTATATAGAGAGCTTGCCATTGTCTACAATGTATGGTAGGTTGGTTAAAAGTCCATTAATCTGTAGAAACAAAAACAAACTTTATACACAACAGATGATCACAATCTAGCTTCCAAAAGACTGGCTCTTTGGCTTTAAGAGTCTGCTTATTTTCTTGACCATGTATATCAAAAGTCTAATGCTGCGTACAGACGATCGGACATTCCGACAACAGAACCGTGGATTTCTGCCCCCCCTACGAATGTTGGCTCAAACTTGCCTTGCACACACGGTCGCACAAATGTTGTCGTAAATTCCGAACGCCAAGAACGCGGTCACATACATCGGTACTATTAAAAAGGAATTTCAATACCAGTCATGTTAGAAGTTTGGTGAGAGACGATTCGCGCCTTTCAGTCCATTAAAGCGTGATGAATGTGCCATCTCCACTACGAACGCTAGATTTATCAAACTGAGCGCTTCCGTCTCAAACTTTATTCAGAGCATGCGTGGAATTTTGTGCGTCGGAATTTACGAGAACAGATTTTGTTGTCAGAAAATTTGAGAACCAGCTCTCAAAATTTGTTGTCGGAAATTCTGACAGAAAATGTCCAATGGAGCCTACACACGGTCGGAGTTTCTGACAACAGGCTCCCATCGAATATTTGTCGGAAATTCCTAGCGCGTGTATGCGGCATAATTAATCTACATAAGTTAATACACAGACTATAGCAAAACTGATTTACATCAGCTGCCTGTACCATCCTATGGCATGTTTAGCACCGCCAAGTTAATTGGTGTAATTGCCTTGTACAACGCTCAGTCTTACACCAAAAACAAGGAAGCCCGCAGAGACAGCTGTCTGTCATGTAATCAGGTGCAGTTAACTACTTTGCCACTAGGTGGCTCTGTACCAGAATAGTATCCAGTACAGCAGGCGACACCAGGGGTTGGAATTCCTTTAGGTAAAGCCTTCCCACAGTGATGTCATGGGCGAGTCGGTGCCTAGTTATGAGGCCAGGTTGGGAGGGGCCCTAGCAGCACTTGAAGCTAAACCCTTCCCCCCTCACCTGTGAGAATTTAGCAAGCACACAAAATCCCTGGACAGGGCAGGAGGCTGGGGGGAGAGAACCTGAACATAGGAGTAGGCAGATGTTCCTTATGGAGGTGGGGGGCTAGGGTGGGTTACAAAAGTAATTTTAGTCCAGGCTGGAGATCCTTGTGATGCTACATCCCTGGAAGAGATGTTTCTAGCAAGGTGGTGATTAAGGAACATGGTCCTGCGAGTACTAATGACCCTGGGCAGAGGAGAACCTTCAAAAAGGGAGATGGCTGTCAAAAGTACTGCACATGCTTTCACTTGTGACTGATGCAGATATTCTGCTATATGTGATTGACTATATAATGTCAAGTGACACCTGGAATGCATGTCCCTGTGATGTGACTAGATTGTCATTTCCTGAATACCACCAGTAAAATGCAGCAAACCCCTTCTTGTGTGGACATTCTTTCCTTCGATGAAACAGTCCATGGCTGGGAAGGTCATGAAGGCCAATGGCTAGGAACAGGGCACTCGATGTTGGAGGGTTCAGCATCAGGAGGGATAGTATTCTAGCAGGGCTGGAGCAGGCACCAAAACAACCACAAAGACCCCCCTACAGGCACTACTTATCTGGCTCTCAAAAGTGGCCTCAACACTCAACACTATAACGTATGAAACTGAAAGGCTCCACTCACCAGAATCCTGTCCTTGTACCGCCTGTTGATGGAAATATCAAAATCACACAACTTGACTTGCACTGCGGAGGTGTAAGACACGACCCTCCTGCCCCGGAATTCATTCTGAACGTTGACCTGGAAGTCCACCAAATCTGACATATTGCAGAGCCCTGCAAACTGGTAGATGCATGTGCTCTGGAAGTCATACCTTAATCCATCAAAGGTGAAGTAGTGGGGGTCTCCAGAGGCAGAGCAAGTGCCGTATGCGATGGGGTAGCAATTCTGGATGCCGTTCACCACTGAACAGGTCTCTGAAGGCTTACAGCGGGTGGCTTTGCACTCTACTTTCTTGGTGGTGGGGTTGCAGGTGCACTGCTGCTCGCACCTTTTATCCCCCCAGAAGGTCTCATTGGGAGCATAGAGTTTTCCTTGGTAGACGCAGCCACAGTTGGCTCTGGGTACACATTTTCCTCCATCAAGCACAAAGCCTTCCATACACTGGCAAGACTCCACACATGGATCAGGACACACGGCTGGAATAGCATCATCATTACATGTGGCTGGACAGGCTTTGGAGCATAATTTGTATTCGCTGTTTGCCGGACATTGCAGTGCTGTGGGAAAAGTGAAAATATGTCATTGCCACCGATATACTGGACATTTTGAAAAAGTGTCAAAATTAAAGAATAGGAAGCATAAAATACATCAGTTATACCCCTCTTTGCTTAATCTCAGATAAGTGAGCAGTGGCGGCTGGTGCTCCAATTTTTTTGGGGGGGCGCAAACAAGCGCAGCCACTGTGCCCATCAATTGCCACCAGTGTGCCTCCCACAGCACTTACCTGTCTTGGGTCACAGCGACATCCTCCATGCTCCCTCTGAGTCCTCGATGTCTTCTCCCATCCTCTTCCTGTCCTCTGCCATGATTGGACGCCTGATTGGCTTAAGCGACAAGAGCCATGATTGGACACCCATCAGGTGACAGGTAACCTGATGCTTGCATCCCAATTGGCTGAGAGGCGGGTTAGGGTAGCAAATCGCTTAACACTGAGTAAACAGCGAATGTACAGCATTGCGCCCGCCGTTTACCAATTTGGAAGTTTATTAGGGCCAACGACTAATCAGGCGCTTCCAAAAACACCCGCGCAATTCAGATGCCCGGCGCCCGACCAGGGGCCGGACACCTGAATAGGGGGTGGCAGGGGCAACCATAGATAGATTCATTTATACAAAAATCCCGCTATGCAATATTAATGACAGGGGGACAGATTTTCCTATATGAAGACACCCCCCTGCCCTCCACTCCAGCTGATCAAGCACAGGCCTTGATATGCCAACCCAGAAATGCTTAGAGCAGAAAGCTTCCTGGTTCATCGACCACAGGATCAGGGAATGATGCAAGTGATTGTATTACAGCTGCCCAAATCCTTTGTTGGATAGCCATGAGCTGGCTCAGTGCTGCCAATTTCCTCCAGTCCTTTTCAGGCTCTTGCCATCCACATGTGCTCCTCAGCAATGGCTGCGCATTGCTTTTGATCAGTTTCCTCATAGCAGCAACAGTGGACCATGCCTGAGTAATGGGCATCAATAAAATCACACATAGTCTATGCCAGTGGAGCTTGTTACAGGGTGGCATCACATTAGGAGTATAAAAATGGGAGATGGCAATGGGCTTCTCAACCTCTTCAACAAAGAAACCCTTGAAATAACTTGCCCCCTACTAAAAGATTGCTATAGCTAAAACTCATGATACATTAGTGTGATGGTCCATGGGAAGAATGCTCAATACACATGGGCTCATTAGGAATAATCCCTGTCCCAGTGGCTGTGCGTCCATAGAGGGTGCAGGAGCGTCGCCCCCTCTCTCCTGCACCGCTCCATCACCGATAGATTAATGCATTGCATAAATCTATCCATTGTCACCGCTGCCACCCCCTATTCAGGTGTCCAGCCCCTTGTCATGCATCTGAATTACAGCGGTAGGGGTGTTTTTTGGTAAACAGTGGGCGGAATGCTGTGCATTCGCTGTTTACACAGTGTTGTGTTATAGAAGCAAACAAATCGCTTCCCCAACACTGACCCGCCTCTTATCCAATCAGGTGCATTGGGTCTGGTTACCCGATTGGCTGAAGGGACAGGCACTGTGATTGGACGCCTATGAAGCGTGGGGACCCCCCCCCCCCCCACACACACACACACACACACACACACACACACACACACACACACACACACACACACACACACACTTAAGGCTTTTTATTTTTCAGATGCTATAGTATCTCACAAAAAGTGAGTACACCCCTCACATTATTGTAAATAAACAATTTATTATATCCTGTCATGTGACACTGAAGAAATGACACTTCGCTACAATGTCTAAACCGCTGGCAACAAAAGTGAGGCGAGTACACCCCCAAGTGAAAATGTCCAAATTGGTAATTAAATATGGGGCCATTTAAATGACATGATATTTTTCCCCCAATTAAAAAAACAAAAAAAAACACAAAAACACTGAAGAGCTAGATTGTTGTCTGGCTCCATTGGGAAAAGTCCTTTTCACCTTCGGCTTTGGAGACCATTATGATCAGAATTTCAGATGTTGACAGGACACAACTTTTGTCTCAACCATGTGACAACTGGCAAAGAATTTCCTTACACTGATATTTACTTAGTTGTGTCTGAGACAGTAAGCAAGGGCAAGTCCCCAGCAGGGACCAAACAAGAACTGCACTCAACTAGAATAAGGCTTGGACGGATATGGAGCCATACCGATGGAAACGAGACTCTTGCATCAAACCAGAGATCGGGCAAGTAACCATGTATGGTGAGCCGATCTCAGGTCAAGGCCTGGCTGGACCCAACCTTTTGCCAATACATAGCATTGGTCAGCATTTAGTATAGAAATTAGACTAAAATTGACAAGTGCTATGTTTCAGCACATCGTGTGCACAAAATGCAAGTCAGTGGTTGGCAAAAGCGCATTAGATATGGCTTCTACTTACGGCATCCAGCAAGCGGTCTCCACTCCCCGATGTCCACCTTGCTTCGCTGGCAGGCTTCTGCGTAGGTCTTCAGACTTTGGCACAAGATCTGTTTGGCACCAGCATTCATGCACAGATCATACACGCAGTTATCTACATACGGCTTTGGATCTATGACTGAATAGCATTGAAGGAAGGAACCGTTGAGGGCTTTAGACAGCAGGCCACAACTTTTTTCACTAATGTACATTTGTTGAGTGTCAAGAGGGCAGGTCTTGCATTCCCCATTGCAGTTGTGCCAACAGAGCCCATCTCCATCCTCCACTTTCCAGCTCTTTCCAAAGAGAAATAGATCAGTAATATGAACACCATCTGGGGTCATTGAATCATCTGAAGGGTTTCCATTGTAGTTTCCGCACAAGCCGCAGACGCTTCCAAAGAAGCTACTGGAGACGTATACTTTCAGCATAGAGTTCCAGTCATAGTATATCTTCAAGGAAAAGTCAGTCACAATAATGACCGAGCCACCGGATTGATAGAGCCGGACCTGGCCATTATTAATATTGATAGGCAGGCGGTTACGTTGATTATTCACCTAAAGGAGAAGCAAGAAGGAGAGAGAACTTTATATTTGTGTGTCCAAAAACAACATTAACTGGCTTTTCAGGATGTGGTGTTAAACTCAGCCAACCAAACTTACCCTCACAAAACCATACTCCGATCTCACTAGAGATATGGTTTGCTGATACACCTGTACAGTGACATAACCGACATAAGATATACGAGTGCTACCTCGGTTTTCATTCTTAGCCTCGATGTTGAAAGTTGGAAGGTTGACGTCGCCATTACAGGTCTTGGCGATGGTGTAAGTGCAGGTTCCTTGGAAGTCATAAAAGCATCCATCAAAGGTTCGATAATGGGGGTCACCAACGGCATGGCAGTAGGCTTCTGAATCGGGGATGCATACTGGTTTCCCGTCGATCATTTGGCATTTTTCCTTCATTCGGCATTTTACGCTACTGCAAGTTGGACCAGATTCTAAGTTGCCAAGGGAGAAAATAAAAACAGATCACAGCAAATTAAAGCCTGAAATTTTTTTTCCCAAATTTTCTAGACTAGCCGCTTGCCAACAGCCGCACAAATTTATACGGCATCAGAATGGCACAGACAGGCAAATGGGCGTACAGATACGTCCCTTTAAATTTGCCGCCATGTGGTCACGCATGACCCTGCCGCGAGCTCTGTGATCGTACCCGCGGACTCTATGCTCGCCGGTGTCCCGCCATTGCATCAAGGAGCTGAAGAATGGGGAGAGGTCTGTGTAAACACATCATCTCCCGGTTCTTCCTAGTGAAGGGGCACTGATCATCTGTTCCCTCTCATCGGGAGCAGTGATCAGTTATGTGTCACTTGTAGCCATGCCCCCCAACAGTTCTAATCACTCCCTAGGACACACTTAACCCCTTCCTATCCCCCTAGTGGTTAACCCCTTCCCTGCCAGTCACATTTACACAGTAATCGGAGCATTTTTATAGCACAGATTGCTGTATAAAATGTGAATGGTTCCAAAATAGTGCCAAAAGTGTCTGCCATAATGTCGCAGTCCCAAAAAAAAAAAAAAAAAAAAAAAAAACCCACACAAAAAAAAAAAAAACGCTTTTTTTGCCGCCATTACTAGAATATATAGATGCCATTAACAAGGCATTTCCCTGTTCTGCCTAGTGACAGGACAGTGATTGTCTGCTCCCTGTAATCAGGAGCAGCGATCACTGTTGTGTCACAGTAAGCCCCACCCCCAGTTAGAATCACTCCTTGGAACACACTTAACCCCTTCCTCGTTCCCCTCGTGGTTAACCCCTTCCCTGACAGTCACGTTTATATAGCAATTAGTGCATTTTTATAGCACCGCTGTATAAATGACAATGGCGCCAAAAGTATCCGATGTGGCCGCCATGTCACAGTCATGGGAAAAAAAGCTGACCGCTGCCATTACTAGTAAAAAAAAATAAATAAAAAAAAACACACCATAGATCTATCCTCTCCAAGTTTTATGCAAACCGATCAATCGCTTATTGATCGGTTTGTGAGAACAGGAAGTGAGGATTTCTCAGAAGAAATAAGGACATTTAAAAGCAAAATGGAAGGATGAGGTAAGTAAAGGAGGACTGAACTAAGGTAAAGGAAGCTATTTAGGAAAAACATTTTTACCTTTACAATCCCTTTAAGAGTGGTAAGCTATTGAGAATCATAATATGTAGTGGCTATATCAGCTTCCCGGCTTAAAAGGGGTTATGATTTAGTGAAGGATAGTTTGTTATGGAAGAGGAAGATGCCTTTGCTCTTGGGGAGTGGGAATATATAAAATGTCCATACTGTGTTGTGGATATAGACTGAGGGAGGCGGGTGTGGAGAAATAGGAGGCAATCCTAAACTATCTATAAGATTTATTTTTGAATCTTGATGGTCAACCTTTAAATTATGGGAGCTGCCACCCCACCGGCCGACTTCCGAAGGTCCACATATCAAGTGTCCAGGAGCTTTACTGAAAAGACAAGATGAACTTGTTTATGGTATAAAAAAAAAACCTTCAACTCACCACGAACACATATAGCTGGAGAGCCATAGCCATTAGCTTTCATAAAGCCAAAGGAAAGCAGCATAAACGGTGATGTATTCTCCACAAGTTGGACACTGAATTCTTTGCTTGAGTTTCGAGTTGCCCACGAGTAATCCGTGCCAGGGACTTTGTACCAGGTCAGGCCTTGAGCAGGACTTCCTTTGATGCTTACTTTAGAGAGGTCTGCAGTCTTGGCAACCAAGGTGCCGTAATTGTTAAACTCTTGTTGACCATAGATGAAGTAGGAAGTGCAATAACTGTTGATTGGTGGAATAGTCATGAGGATGGGGTCATACGATACTCGGGACTTATCAAACAACCCAGTGAAATAGAATAGAACTTGAATCCCAGCGCTGGCTGTAAGGTAGATGGGAGTTTTGACTGGCACCTCTAGCTGAACCGTTTGCCCCGCAGTTAGGTTTTGGCTCGCTTTTCTTGCTCCGAATTGGTATTCAATCGTTGTGTTTGAAGAGGCCACGACAAATGCAATATCAGATGCTACCTGAAGAAATATTGGAGGTACAATGAAACTGGAACCCCAGCTAGTCACTGGCAATAGCTGCTCGTAGACATGGTTGCACCTAGAATTCCTCCATGTGCATGTGTGTCCACTCAAAACTGCAACGGGATTCTGAGACACAATTCTGGTCCCAGACAGGTCGTCAACACTAAGAATCTGAAGGGCACTATAAGGTTCTAAGAGGACATTAAGCTTGCTGCCAGCTGGGTAGAGCTTCTCTTGAAAGGTGACTGCTCCTTTGAGGAAGACATCAACACTGGTGGGTTTCTGGTAGCTGATCACAGAAAATTCCTTAAACGAATCAACGGGACCATTCAGAGGCGTCACCACATAGTAGTCAGTGCCGAGATCTTGCACAGGGTACACAATGCTGGTGTCGGCACTTTCATACTTGTAATTCATAGCCAGGACCGAGATGTCTTTGTCAGCCTTGATACCGATGACATTGGTCGACTTGCCAACGCCAGGCAACTCTGCACCCGCCGGGATTTGAACTGTGACCGTGGCTCGTTCCTCCAGAATCAGGACTTGTTTGAAGCTGGATTTGTTCATCCATACAGTTACGTTGGTGGAGGAGGAATAGGCAGTAATGAACAGTTGGAAGTAGGCAGTTCTGGGGGAGAGCAGATAGTTCTGCATGAAGGCCGTGACAAATTCCTTACCCAGTGGACCTGCCAAGCCAGATCCTGAAAAACAAAGTGCAGAGTAATAGGGTTACTCGTGGTAGTGCTTCATTTGCAAGATAGACTTAGAGAGGAGAATATGTCCAACGTATGGCCACATTAACCTTTTGTTTGACTACATATGGTCAGGATCGGGCCATTGGTTAAGAACATATTACAATAAGCTTAAAGTGCCCACATCCCCTTGTGCTTGCAAGCAGAAGCAAATGCATATGCAAGTTGCGCCGGCATATATAAACATAATACAAATCACACATGCGAGGCATCGTCATGAACATTAGAACAACGTTCACACACAGGCCCAGAGTGCCGGCGCTCAACCTGCTCATCTCTTTGGCAGCTTGACAACCTACATTCCTCTCCAGTTTGGATCACACCCAACTTATTCATCAAGCATTCAATTAAAATCTAAGAACGGGTTATTCTTCAATGAGCCAACTTAAAAACGCAATTACAACCAATCACTTACCACTGAGGCACACCAGGGCACAGATGTGCAGAAGTAGACTGAAACCCATAGCTGAAAAACAAAAACACATTAGAAGGTCACAGAAGGAGCGAAAAAAAAGGATAAAAAGTCAGTTGACTCTTAGGCCTCATGTACACAGCCGCTGGTAAACGGACATTTAAGCCCCGTTCACACTGGGGCATTTTTCGAGCGAAGCCTCATCTGCAATCGCAATGTGAAAGCCAGAGTGCTTTCAGAGCCCTTTCACACTGCCAGCGCCCGAAAAATGCTGGTAAAGCACCGCTAAGACCCTAACGTTTCAGGGCGTTTTTGCAGTGCCTCGGTGTGAAAGTGTAAGGCGTTTTTACAGCGCTTTCAATTCATTTCAATGGAGAGGGGCATTTTTGGAGCGTTTTTTTTTCAGCGCCCAAAAGCTGCTCCAAATATGCTGCTCGCAGGACTGAGTGTGAAAGGGTCCATTGAGATGCATGGAGAGCAATTTAAGAACGCCATTTTTAACACTAAAACGCTGTAAAAACACTTCAGTGTGAAAGGTGTCTTAGGAGCAGTTGGGCATTCCCCCCCCCCCCTCCCCAACTGCTCCTGGACTCTCCATGTTATCTTATCAGTAGGACATGTACACAGGGTCATTTATAGTCCTTTCCAGGCAGTTGAGTTGAGGCTTTTTCTGGAACACAACAACAAAAAAAAAAAAGTTCAGAAGCTGTGTTTAGAGGCATTTCACGCCGCAAAACGCAGCAACTCTTTTAGTTTACAGGCGGTTTTCATTATTGCCCATTTTTTTTTGTTTTTTTAGCGCCTTTAAAATGCAAAACAGGCATTTTAAACGTGGGTTACTTTCTGTCAAGCTAACCACTTTCCGACTGCACGCCGATATATGTTGGCGGAACTGCAGCGGTAGGCAAATGGTCGTGCCTGTACGTCCCCTTTAAGAATGCGTGCATCAGGCACTCCCCCGTGACCGTGCCCACGGACTCGATGTCCCGCGATCGTGTCACGGAGAGGCACAATTGGGGGGGGGGGGGGAGGGGATGCCTGTGTAAACAAGGCATTTCCCTGTTCTGCCTTGTGACAGGACACTGATCGTCTGCTCCCTGTGATCAAAAGTGGTGATAAATAACTAAAGTGAAGAAAGTGGGTGGGTTGATGTTTTAAAAAGTTGAGCAATTGAGTTTGGTAGCTGAAAAAGGAACAAACATTTAGGAAGCCTATAAATAAATAAACTTGTAGCAACTGCAACATAAAAGATACACTCATTTGCCAAAATCCTAGCCTACCCCAAGTGGGAAAAATAAAAATAACCATGGTTTCCAATGACAACTGCACTTTAAAACTGATAAATCACACAAGAAAGGTGAATTAGCGAAGTTCAAAAAACAATGAAAACTAAAAGCACACAAGTGGTATGTGGACGGGTGCATTACAGTGGCGGCTGGTGCTCAAATTTTTTTGGGGGGGGCGCAAACGTAAGAAAAAAAATTGCAGCCTCACTGTGCCCATCAAATGCAGCCACTGTGCCATCAATTGTCACCACTGTGCCGTGCCATCAAACGCAGTCTCTGTGCCATGCCATCAAACACAGCCACTGTGCCATGCCATCAAACGCAGCCACTGTGCCATGCCATCAAACGCAGCCACTGTGCCATGCCATCAAACGCAGCCACTGTGCCATCAATTATCACCACTGTGCCGTGCCATCAAACGCAGTCGCTGTGCCATGCCATCAAACGCAGCCACTGTGCCATCAATTACCACCACTGTGCCATGCCATCAAACGCAGCCACTGTGCCATCAATTATCACCACTGTGTCATGCCATCAAACACAGCCGCTGTGCCATGCCATCAAATGCAGCCACTGTGCCATCAATTACCACCACTGTGCCATGCCATCAAACGCAGCCACTGTGCCATCAATTATCACCACTGTGTCATGCCATCAAACACAGCCGCTGTGCCATGCCATCAAATGCAGCCACTGTGCCATTAATTATCACCACTGTGCCGTGCCATCAAACGCAACCACTGTGCCATCAATTATCACCATTGTGCCATGCCACCAAATGCAGTCATTGTGCCATGCCATCAAACGCAGCCACTGTGCCGTGCCATCAAACGCAGCCACTGTGCCATGCCATCAAATGCAGTCACTGTGTCATGCCATCAAACACAGCCGCTGTGCCATGCCATCAAACGCAGTCACTGTGCCATGCCATCAAATGCAGCCACTGTGCCATTAATTATCACCACTGTGCCATGCCATAAATTCACACCACTGTGCCATGCCATCAAACACAGTCACTATGGTATTACCTTGGCTAAAGGCAAAGCTTGCCAACATACCACAAGGCCGTCTCCAACCTCCTCCAGAGACCTGACCACACACAGGACCTCCCAGCTTGGGGGGGGGAGTTCCTTGGAGAGCTTATGAGAGATTCCTAATTAAAGTCAATGGTTGTATTAACTATCTCAGTCCCAGGGAGAGACGATTGCATATTTAGCCAGCGCTCAAGAGTTTTTTATATCGCAAACAAAGAGGATGGACTTTTAGGATGGGTCTGAACAACCATAAAGTATATATATATATATAGGACGTTTATTCAAATTAAAAAAATCCACTTTTAAAGATAAACTTTTCCGAAGAGATTAAGACTCAGACTTCCAGCGGGGAATAAAGTAAAACTCATCCTACAATTGTTACAATTGGAGCGTACACTTTATATTTCCCCAAAACAATGTCACGTGAGGAACTTCTTAACCACTTAAGTTCCCGGACCATTATGCAGGTTAAGGACCTTGCCCCTTTTTGCGATTCGGCACAGCGTCGCTTTAACTGACAATTGCGCGGTCGTGCGACATGGCTCCCAAACAAAATTCCTTTTTTCCTTTTTTTTCCCCACAAATAGAGCTTTCTTTTGGTGGTATTTGATCACCTCTGCGGTTTCTATTTTTGTGCGCTATAACAAAAATAGAGCGACAATTTTTGAAAAAAAAAAAACAATATTTATTTAATTTTTCTATAATAAATATCCCCCAAAAAACATATAGAAAAAAATATTTTTTCCCTCAGTTTAGACCGATTCGTATTCTTCTACATATTTTTGGTAAAAAAAATCGCGATAAGCATTTATCGATTGGTTTGCGCAAAATTTATAGCGTTTACAAAATAGGAGATAGTTTTATGGCATTTATATTAATATTTTTATTTTATTAGAAATGGCTGCGATCTTAATCATTTTTTTGACAGCGACAAGCGATTTTCATCGTGACTGCGACATTATGGCGGACACATCGGGCACTTTTGGCACTATTTTGGGACCATTCACATTTACACAGCGATCAGTGCTATAAAAATGCTCTAATTACCGTGTAAATGTGACTGGCAGTAAAGGGGTTAACCAGTAGGGGGCAGGGAAGGGGTTCAGTGTGTCCTAGGGATGTGTTCTAACTGTGGGGGGAGGGCTACGCGTGATGCGACACTGATCACCATTCCCGATTACACGGAGCTGTGATCAGGGTCCTGTCACTAGGAAGACTGGGGAAATGCCTTATTTACATGAGCATTTCCCAGTGCTTCCTCTCCAATAAACGGTTGCGGGACTCTCGGCGGACATCAAGTCTGCGGGATTCACTGAGCGCGCGTGCCCGCCACCCCCTCGGGGCCTTAAAGGCGACGTATATTTACGTTGATCTGCCCAGCCGTGCCATTCTGCCGACGTATATAGTCGTGTAGCTGTCGGCAAGGGGTTAAGGAGTCCCACTCTCTCTATTTGTCTTGTTTATCATTATCATCGAAAGTAAAAGCAAGAGAGAATGCCCAAGTTTGGGTTGACCTCTGTGACCCCCGTGCGCGCATGTGTCTCTAGTGACCTCTGTGACCCCTGTGCACTCTTGCATCTCCAATTACCTTTGTGACCCCTGTGCACTCCTGTGTTTCCAGTGACCTCAAAAACCTCTTTGCACTCCAGTGCCTTTATTGACCTCTGTGACCCCTTGCCTCCAGCGACCTCGGTGACCCCTATGCACTCCTGTGTCTCCAGTGACACAACGACCTCTGTGCACTCCTGTGCCTCTATTGACATATGTGACCCCTGTGCCTCTAGTGACCTCTGTGACCCCTGTGGACTACTGTATCTCTAGTGACCCCAATGATCTCCTTGCACTCCTGTTCCTCCAGTGACCTCTGTGACCTGGCTCACTCCTATGTCTCCAGTGACCTCTGTGACCCCTGTGCATGCCTGTGTCTTCAATGACCCCAGTGATCTCTTTGCACTCCAATGCCTCCAATGACTTCTGTGACCCCTGTGCAGTATTGTGTCTCCAGTGACCTCAATAACCTTTTTGCATTCCAGTTCCCCTCCTGACTTCTGTGACCCCTTTTCTTCCAGTGACCTCGATGACCCCTGTGCACTCCTGTGTCTCCAGTGACCTCTTTGCACTCCTGTGCCTCTATTGACCTCGGTGACTTCTGTGCACTCCTGTGTCTCCAGTGACCCAATTACGTATTTGCATTCCTGTGTGTGCCTCTATTGACCTCTGTGACCCCTTTGCTTCCAGTGACCTCGGTGTCTCCTGTGCACTCCTGTGTCTCCAATGACCTCAATGACCTCTTTGTACTTCTGTGTGTGCCTCTATTGACCTTGCGATCCCTGTGCACTCCTGTGTCTCCAGTGACCCCAATTATCTCGTTGCACTCCTGTGCCTCTAGTGACCTCTGTGACCCCTGTGCCTCCAGTGACCTCTGTGATCCCTGTGCACTCTTGTGTCTCCAGTGACCTCAAGAACCTCTTTGCAATCCAGTTCCCCTCTTGACCTCTGTGACCCCTTTGCTTCCAGTGACCTTGATGACCCCTGTGCACTCCTGTGCCTCTAATTGACCTCTGTGACCCCTGTGCACTCCTGTGTCTCCAGTGACCTCTTTGCACTCCTGTGCCTCTATTGACCTCGGTGACTTATGTGCACTCCTGTGTCTCCAGTGACCTCTTTGCACTCCTGTGCCTCTATTGACCTCGGTGACTTATGTGCACTCCTGTGTCTCCAGTGACCCAATTACTTATTTGCATTCCTGTGTGTGCCTCTATTGACCTCTGTGACCCCTTTGCTTCCAGTGACCTCAGTGTCTCCTGTGCACTCCTGTGTCTCCAGTGACCCCAATGACCTCTTTGTACTTCTGTGTGTGCCTCTATTGACCTTGCGATCCCTGTGCACTCCTGTGTCTCCAGTGACCCCAATTATCTCTTTGCCCTCCTGTGCCTCCAGTGACCTCTGTGACCCCTGTGCACTCTTGTGTCTCCAGTGACCTCAAGAACCTCTTTGCAATCCAGTTCCCCTCTTGACCTCTGTGACCCCTTTGCTTCCAGTGACCTTGATGACCCCTGTGCACTCCTGTGCCTCTAATTGACCTCTGTGACCCCTGTGCACTCCTGTGTCTCCAGTGACCCCAATGACCTCTTTGCACACCAGTGTGCTACATATTTTTGGTAAAGAAGCGTTTATTTTATCGGTTTGCGCAAAAGTTATAGCGTCTACAAAATAGGGGATCGTTTTATGGCATTTTTATTAATTTTTTTTTTTTTACTAGTAATGGCGGTGATCAGCGATTTTTATCGTGACTGCGATATTATAGCAGACACATCGGACACTTTTGACACATTTTTATGACTATTGTCATTTTTACAGCAATCAGTGCTATAAAAATGCACTGATTACCTTGAAAATGACACTGGCAGTGAAGGGGTTAACCACTAGGTGGCGCTGTAGGGGTTAAGTGTGCCCTAGTGAGTGATTCTTACTGTTGGGGGGATGGGCTACACGTGACAAGACAATGATCACCGTTTCCGATTACAGGAAGTAGTGATCACTGTCATTGTCACTAGGCAGAGCAGGGAGATGCTTGTTTACATCACTATCTCCCCGCTCTTCCTTATCATAAGACGAATGTGGGTATCCCCGTGGCGATTGAGTCCGCAGGATCCGCAGTCGGGCTCGCGGCTAGCGCACGTTCCACAATGCCGCGCTCTTAAAGGGGACGTATATATACATCCTTCTGCCTGTCCCTGCCATGCTGCCGACGTATATAGTTGTGCGCTGGTCGGCAAGCAGTTAATGAACATCACCCTTCCCTAAAGTGTAAGTAGAACCCCCCTATAGTTTTCTGCCAATGAAGCTGCCATCTTTGCCTCTTCAATCTACAACAGCCATGATCCTGCACATGTGACCAGTTATGACACCAGCCATTGGATGGTTTGACAGTTTGGTTGAGAGCACAACCAATGGGAGTGTTACATTTCCGACATGTGCTGGAAATGAAACTGTTTTATGGATAGGTTTACTTCAGCTTTAACTAGTGATAGGATATAGGTCCATCCTACTTTGTCCAAATACTGGGCCTGTATGAAAGGACTAAGCTTCAGGGTCTAAACTTGCCCACCCTCTCCCACCTTCTACTGTATGCATTCCTATTGGCCAGGGATGTGGTAGAAGGAAAAAAAAAAGCTCCGGCTTGTGAGATTTGTTGTTGCATTGATCATTAAAGGCCAACAATTGTTGAGGGTTCCATCAGGGCTTAGGTGTGGTTTACTAGGAAATTTATACCGATTCTGAATGTCCTCTCCATGTGACCTTTTTTCGCAGAACAATCTGAGGTCAACTGGCTCTTTTGTTTGAAGTGTTTTTTTTTTTTAAGCACCCTTTGTCTATATCAAGGATTCTCAAACTACGGCCCTCCAGCTGTTGTAGAACTACACATCCCATGAGGCTTTGTAACACACTGACATTCATATACATGACTGGGCATGTTGGGAATTGTTGTTCCTGAACAACTGGAGGGCCGTAGATTGAAGACCCGTGGTCTATATCCACTTGCTGGCCAGGCCTTTTTCTGACACTCTTGGTTTACTAGTAAAAATCTGTATTTTTTTGCTTGAAAGATTACTTAGTTTTGAATCCTTATGGAGACCTTGGGTCAAACACTATTTACCCCCCTGGTTTGGACTGTTCACTAATTTCTCCCTGAGATATTATAATATCCACCCCGCTACTATGATTACCTTCACCTGATTCTCTAACCATTAGTCCCCCTGGACATTTCTTTCTCTCTCCCTTCTGTGCCCTATCCCCTCTACTAGGTTTATTCTTGTTCTTGTAACTAAAAGTGACGTCATGACGTCACTCCAGTCCTCCCAGGTCATAGAGTTGAGTGTAGGCCATCTTTCCTTCGCTTATCTCCGTGACCAGCTGCTGCCAGTTACTGATAGTCCAGCTAAGCCCGGCTAAGCCCGGAAAGACCGTCGCCTGAGGGAAAAATGAATACTATGGCATCTAGCCGCAGCCATAACTCTCGTATTAAACGTCACCAATGTACGTATTTTCCCAGTTAGCCTGTCGGCAAGTGGATATTTTCACTTTCAGTCTACTATCCATGGTTGACATTGTACAGAACTTCACTTTTTCTACCAGATGAGGAGATACGGACACATAAGGTTCTTCAAAGCTTTATTTCGTTGGCAGACAATGTTACAGAAGGTGCAAAGCAAGGAGTTACTTCATTTTTATAAGGATTGCCTGGAACATCTTCCAACCTGCTGGCAGTATGGATAAAACACGAATGCATTTTGTATAGCTAAAAGATTTTTCGCATCCACAATGTATTTTCCATTACAAAGAATAACTGCAGTATTCTACCAGAAGATACAAAGGCATCGACTGTGTATGTTGGTGTTAATGGTCTGCAAACCAGAAAACATAAAGTGAGGCACGGAGCAAACAAAGTTTTGGAGAGGGACTGCATGACAGGGTGGGACTGGACGTAGGTGATAGGCTCCTTCTGGGGGAAGGGGAGGGGTAGGCTGTGAGTGGGCGGGGGCGGCAGAGGTCGCTGGCGTGGAGGAAGTGACGTTTCGTCACTCCTCCATTTTCAACTGAGGGTGAAGCTGCCCACCCACCCTCCCTGGTTTTAGGCTTTCTGGGGGCGGTTTTGGAAGTCTATGGAAGACGAGGAGATGCTGGAAGTTGGGGTAGGAAAAATTTTGTACCCATAGGTGGTATGGGGGTTATTGGGTACCTTTCGGTTGACGAGGGTTAACCAGGAAGGGGTTAAAGTGTTAGGTCACTGCGGACGGTTATACTGCCTCTGAGTCGGTGTCTTGCGACTGAGGTCTAGGTAATAATTGTTGTCCCAGTGTCCAAGTTGAGAGGGGTGGTCTTCTAGACCACCAGGTATTGGAAATGTGTATATAGTTATTTAAAGTTATTTAAACGGTTATTTATGTGAAATTTTGAAATGGTTAAAAAAAAAAGCCGGAAGGCCAATTTTACTCCACAACGTGGTCCCTTGTATCATTGGGGTTTTGTGGGGTAAGGTATAAGGGGGTTGGGGTCATGTAGATAGTGGGTAAGGTGTCACTAGGATCGGTCCTTAACATGTCATGCAGTTTTAAGAAACATGAATTGTTTTAAAGAGGGTTTGATAGAAGTACATAAGTCTTTATTAGAGTGCTGATATGTATCTCCTAAAAATAAAAAAAAACAGAAAAGAAAAAGAAAAAAGCCTTCATTCAATGCGGGAAAACCGAATTCACATTAACCGGAGATCCTTTTAGGTGTGTCCATTGTTGTTCGAAAACCGAGATCTGTCAGGCAGTCATACTGTTTCATGTGTTGCTGCAAGAAATAAAATGTAAAACACAATTAAAAAGTATATCTAAATTCTTATCACAGGGAATTATCGAGAATGGCGCAGGTAGTAGCTACAACATAATCATACATGTGAATGTGCTTTGGGGGGGTGTATAGGAGTATACTAAAAACTTTCCCCGATTTGTTCATTCCCCAACTTGTTCATTTCCTGACTTAGTTGGGGTAGGCGGTACACTTTGGTGGGGGTGGGTCAGCCACACCTTGTGACCTTAGACCTCTGGGAACCTGCCTTCTGACCTCTGGGGGAGGTGCCTATTTCAATTCCCTACAGGCCCTTGCCTGTCTCATACAGACTTTCACCGACCACCTTGGTGCACACAGCTATCAGCCTCTTGCTGCACTGGCTCCCCCCGTGGAGCCCTCCTGACTCCTGGTACTCAGACTTTCTATCTGCTGGGGATGGAGCCCAGAACTATGGTCAGGTTACTACTAAAAGACCAGCACACACCTGACCAATCAGTATGCTGGCTGTTCTCAAAATCAGGACCCAGAACTGGGGATTTCATCCCACCCGGATCTCTCAGAAATCCCCGGGGCTCCAGGTCCCAAAGCGGCCTTTGCGGCTTCACTGCCAGTTTCCTACTGCCCATGCGCGAGTCGCACATCGCTGTGTGAATGGCCAGCTTGTCTTCTGGGGGACGCACATGTCCCAGAAGACAACAGGGGAGCTTGCCGCAGAAGAGGACGTGACGTCGTGGGCCGCGGCCCGGCTTGATCAGAGGTACACTCGGTACCTCCAAAAAGGTAAGACAAAATTAATAAGATTAATGTCCAAAAACGAGTTGTTGAGAGGTGGTCTTTTGTTTAAGACCACCCCTCAAAAATGGGTGGAACTCCGCTTTAAAAAGTGGCGGAATATCAAAATTTCCATCTGTTCATCAACAAAAACCCTTAAAAATAGGTCAAACACAAAATTTTAAAGCATTTTCTTATTTTTGTTTTTTACCTTTGAACAGATGGAACTAGAACGGTTGAACTGGATGGACTTGCAACACTGTAACTATGTAACATGGGCAATTTTAGGTTCTTAAAAAAAAAAAATTAAACATTCACAAAGTTTCACTCACCAGCTGTTGAGGTCACGGCTGACCAGGATTTTACAAGCTCGTTGATGTTAGGGACCGCCTTTCCAGCTGGAGTTCTGAGGTCATCGGAACTGTTACCGTTGAAGTTCCCGCATGCTCCGCAAACCACCTCTGACAGGCCCTGTAACGCACGGATTGAGACGCTACCGGTATTGCTAAACTCGATCTTCAACTCTTCACCAATCTGGATGGAAACTGAGGTGTCTTTGGCAGAGGCTGAGAGAATACCCGATGTGACGGGGAAAACACCTGGAAGTCCATTGACCTAAAAAATGCAAGGAAATAATGTGTCAGCAAAATATTAACACCGGTGAGTCTTTTCCCATTTTAGAGTAGGAAGAAAATGCTGTAACTTGTATGTGGCAATGTATGTGGCAATGACTACCAGGATATCCTCCCCACGTTGAGGGCATGTGGCCTGGTACGGTTTAGGAGGGAGAATCCACTCTCTCATCCCCCCTCTTTTCCTGCGGCCTGCCAGGTTGCATGCATGGGTAAGGGTCTGGTATGGATTTTTGGGGGGACCCCACACCATTTTTTTTTATTTTTACGTGGGGTTTCCCCTAATATCCATATCACACCTGAAGGGCCTGGTATGGAATTTCGGGGGACCCCCATGCCATTTTTTTTATTTTGGCGTAGGGTTCCCCTTAAAATCCCTACCAGACCTGAAGGGCCTGGTAATGGACTGGGGGGGGGGGATGTTTTCATGTTCTGCTGCAAACTGAACCGGGGGGTGTTCGGCTCATCCCTAGACATTGGTAAACATTTGCAAGATAATGTCCTTGAATGTATTTATCAAGAACACCCATAAAGTAATAACTAGAAATGTGTTTGAAGGTCTGCATTCTGCATAAAAGTCAATGCATTTCAGTGGCTGCAACTTCCCACTTCTTTGGGGCTAGAAGAATGTATACCTTATATACTCAAATATAAGCCAAATTTTTCAGCACATTTTTTTGTGCTGAAAATGCCCCCTCGGCTTATACGCGAGTCACCTTTTGCGCCTGATCTCTCGGACTTTGGGGACCCGGTAATGACCCCAAACTTGGCACACATGTAGCCCCCTCTTCCACTACAAGTGTGCAAAGTTTGTTGTCCGGAGGACCTACGGCCGGGCAGCACTGATTTTTCAAAGCCGGGCACCCCTTCCATTGACTCTAATGTTAAATGGTAATTTCTCTGGTGACTTTGGGGAGTCCGGTGACCGGCCGGTCGTAGGTCTTCTGGACCCGTAACTTGGCACACATGTAGTTCCATTTCTCCACTACAAGTGTGCAAACGGCTGAGGAGCAAGGATTTTTCAAAGCTGGGCACCCCTTCCTTGGCACCCATGTTAAATGTCAGTCTTGTCATGGGCACAGTGAGGCATGGGCACAGTGAGGCATGGGCACAGTGAGGCATGCACATGGACACAGTGACGCATGCACATGGACACTTTGATAGAAAATTGGATGACGGGGAGTTACCTTAAACTCAACGGCTCAAAAACAGAACTTCTCCTGTTTCACGCTAACCGAAAGAGACTTCCCGCACCAATATGGACACCGCCGCCCATTCTGGGACAAACCATCATCCCCTAGCACCAAAGTCAAAAATCTTGGAGTCATTTTTGACACCCACATGACAATGGATGCACAAATAGGGTCAGTAGTCAGCGGATCCCACCATCTGCTGCGCCTGCTATGTAGACTCATTCCCTTTATCCTGAAAGACGACATAGCAGTCGTGGTGAGTATAATTAGCAACTCCAGACTCGACTATGCAAATGCCCTCTACCTCAGACTCCCAAAATACCAAATCACTCGCAATTCGTTCAAAATACGGCCGCTCGACTCGTGACTGGGAAAAAAAAATGGGATCAATCTCACCTTCACTGAGATCTCTTCATTGGTTGCCAGTAAAAGACAGAATCACTTTTAAGGCACTATGTCTGACACATAAGTGTGTTCTAGGAAATGCCCCCCAATATCTATGCGAAAAATTAAAATGTCACAACCCCAATCGCGTTCTGCGATCCACCAACCAAAATCTACTCCAGATACAAGTCTAAAGGAGAAGGAAGATTTGGAATCCAAGGACCTAGACTATGGAACGCTCTACCAACCAGCATCCGGTTGGAGGTGAATCACCTGGCCTTCAGAAAAAAACTCAAAACCCATCTTTTCTGAGGGCAAAAGTACAGTAGGGAAAGGATACTAAGCGCCCAGAGGCGATTCAGTTCGCATGTGTTGCGCTATATAAGTTTCTCACTCACTCACTCATGGACACAGTGAGGCATGGACACAGTGAGGCATGCACATGGGCACAGTGAGGCATGCACATGGACACAGTGAGGTAAAGTGAGGCACAGTGAGGCATGCAGATGGACACCCTAGGCTTATACTCGAGTCAATAAGTTTTCCCAGTTTTTTGTGGTAAAATTAGGTGCCTCAGCTTATATTAGGGTTGGCTTATACGCAGGTATATACGGTAATTAGATTAAAAAAACTTTTATTGAGAATGCAAAAAAGTAGGTATGAAAGGTTTAAAAAGCAATTAAAATTTGAAAGAGGTGTAGTGCTCACCCCAGGCCACAGGTTTTCCTCAGGTTCTTTGCCCAAATTTGGGCAATTGAAGCCAGGCAATAGTCACTCTTCTGGCTAAATGAAATATCTGGGGAATGCCTTTTTCAAATGAATTGCTGAATAACTTGGGTAGGGCACAGGGAGCTGTAGGATACTCCATGACCACTGAACAGCAATCGGAGGCCAATCTCCTTTTTATTACTACTTCTTAGGACAGTCCCTCTAGCTAAGGCCCGGCAATAATAGACACCATCAGTAATGTTCGAGGCCAGGCAAATACTAATTTGGATAGCGGCTGCAACCGTCACTAGGATCCTACACTCAGGTTTGCACTCACAATGTCCCTGGATACTTGGATGCCTCCTTTTAATATCAGTGAAGCATTTCCCCGGTGAACTCTCCAGACTGGATCCTCAGTGAAATCCCTTTTTAGCTGCAGAGATTCTCATCAAGTAGACCACCCAGCTTAGCAAACCCCGATAAGCACAAGTAGAACCTTAGCTGGACTTCTCGGGAGGGAAGTCCAGCTTTCAGGCTGGGAACTCCTGGACAAGAACCTCTCTGCTCCAGGTCTCAGACTATTTAAGTACACCCCAGCCACCAACAGGGCTTCTTACCCCATTGATTGGCCAAGACCACAGCTCACTACATTCTAGAATCCTCTAAAAGCCACGGGGAAGCAGTTGAACCTGCAGCCAGTGAAGCCTTACACAGTCCAAAATAACCATACACCGCTCTACAGCAGAGCCAAAAAGAACGAAATTTACCTGACATTTTCTAGCAGCCTATCAAGGAGAGCGTTATATGGGTTTAACCCTTACCACTCAAAAAAATGTGAAAATGTTTTGTATGGCGTTACACTATAAAGGGGTTGTAAAGCTTCGTGTTTTTTCACCTTAATGAAAAAACACCTTGCATTCTCGGGCCCCCCAGCCCCCTGTTTTACTTACCTGAGCCCCTGCTTGAGGCAGCTCGTCATTGGAGATTGATAGCAGCGCAGCCATTGGCTCGCACTGCTGTCAATCACATCCAATGACGCAACGCGGCGCGGCCGGAGGGCGGGGCCAAGTGATACAGTCGGCGGCTATAGCCGCCGGCTGTATCACGGGAGCATGTCCGCAAGCTAACCCTCTTGGGAGAGAACTTTCCATGAAGGGGGTTAGTGCTTGCGGGGAGAAGCCGAGAGAGCCGCAGAGGGACCCCAGAAGACCAGTTTTGGGGCCACTCTGTGCAAAACGAACTGCACAGTGGAGGTAAGTATAACATGTTTGTTGTTTTATTTTTTTAAACCCAAAGCCATACAACCCCTTTAAGCAACAGGTTGAAAACTATAACTGTGACAAACCTATCGTAACCCTCTAAAAAAGAAAAAAAAACACAAGCTACTAAATCAGTTCCTAACTAACAGATGGTTCAACGGGGGATAGTTGAGGAATAAACATTTGTCAGTCATGTTTCATACATAGATATAGGTGGCTTACCCAAATTTTCTTGTTCTTGGAGATGGTCACTAGACCTTGATGATGGAAAATATGGAGCCTGGTAACCGATGTTGCTGCTCCGGCGTAGACCTGAATGTCAGCGAGTACTCTGAACCATCCAGCTGAATCACTGTTGCATAAAGATGTCACCTCAATGGAACCATTTCCAATAGGTCCTCCTGAGAGCCCATCATATGTGATGAACTTCTGTTGGCTGACCGTGCATTCACTCTCTGTCTTGTAGCAGCCCTGCACTCCATTCACAAGGCCACAGCGTTCTTTTTCTCCACATGCGGTGTCTGTGCAGGTCACGTCACCAGATTGGCACTTACATTGTTGTCTGCAATCAGCACTGAGGAACGACTCTCCCTCCTAAATGGGGGGAAAAAAAAAAACATCAAGTAAATCACACTTCTGAGTATATGCCATCTTGTGTTTGACAAATAACATGAAAAACAGTCTAGTTGAACTGTTTAGCTCATAGACCTAAGCTGGCCATAGATTAAACCTGGGCAAATTGCAGCCCCAATGCCACATCTGACCCTTTGTCTGTCCCTGTCCATCCCTCGGGTCCTCCACTGTCACATGCCTCACTGAAGGAGCTTGATGCTGGCTATTGACTCATATTTTGTTCAAGAATGCCAAAGTCTTCCAAAGAGGCCAACTTAAAAAAGTATGTACACTTTTGAATGGTTATTGTCTCGTAGTTTGATGTACTTCCATGTAAGTAGCCCCAACCTACTCTACTGGCTCCTCTCTATTTGCATATGCAATTCTATTTAAAATATCTTAGTTAAATTATGTTAAAAGGAACATTTTTGTATGAGAATTTTCCCCCTATAATTGAAAAACCATGGACTATATAATCAAAAGATTGTGGACCCCCGACTACCGACTATCACATCGATATAAAGTTGTTAAACATCCCATTCCAAAACAATGGGCATCAATATGGATTTGGCCTCCCCTTTTCAGCTTGAACAGCATCCACTTTTCTGGGATTTCCACAACATTTTGGATTGTGTCTGTGGTGATTTGTGCCCATTTGTGAGGTTGGGTATTGATATTGGACAAGAAGACCTGACTTGTATTTGGCATTTTAGTTGATCCCAAAAATATTCAGTTGAGCTAAGGCCAAGGTTCTGTGTAGGTCAGTTGAGTTTCTCCGCACCAAACTTATCAAACCATTTCCTATTAAGGTGGCTTTGTGCAGAGGGTTACAGTCATACTTGAACAGAAAAGGGCCTTTACCTGAAGCCTCGTACACACGCATGGTTTTCTCGGCAAGAACCAGCTTCCTTGCCAAGGCTTTGAGGTTTCTCGTCAGAAAACTGCCCAGAATCTCAACGAGAAAAATAGAGAACCTGCTCTCTATTTTCTCGTTGTGATTCTCGGCAGTGTTTTCCTGCCGAGAAACCCGAGCGTCTGTATACTTGCCTGTCGCCGTGGAAACCCGCGCATGCTCGAAATGACTTTGACGCATGCACGGTAGCTTCCAAGGCATAGGTAGGGTGTAGCAAGATGACGGTGACGGCATCGAATGTGACAAGCGCATGCTCGTCGTAGTCGATGACGTCACCGCGTTTGTGCCATTCAAAAGAACAGCGGTTCTTTTAAATAGAGTCATTTTGGGGTTACAGCAGTGTGAACCAAGCCCGTGTTCTGCAGTGGTCCCTCTTCCCGCCACCTTGGAGCCCCACCTCCCCACTGTTGTGGAATGCCAGGGCCTGGTACCAATTGTGACCATTGTGACCCTTGTAGTTACACCACTATTATAGAGTTGTACATTGTAGCAATGTAAGCATTATAATGATATTCCATTGCAAATTGGCAATAATTATATAAAAAAAACTATCTATCTCTATATATATATATATATATATATATATATATATATATATATATATATATATATTGTACAGGACACCGGGGGTGGGTCCTGGACGGGTGCTATATGGCACCACTGTTTGGACTATGGTCCATTTAAATAGAGGTAGAAGGTTCAGCGGTCCTGTCTCAGGAAATCAATGGGGAGGAGCACCCTGTGGTCTTTCTTAGTAGGAAGCTGACGGCAGCTGAAAGAAACTATGCGGTGGTGGAGCGGGAGTGTCTGGCCATCAAGTGGGCGATATTTCCTCCTGGGCAGAAAGTTCTGCTTGGTGTCAGACCATGCTCCGCTTACCTGGATGAGACAGAATAAACACACCAATGCCAGGGTAACAAGGTGGTTCCTTTCTCTCCAGGAGTTCAATTTCATGGTAGAGCACAGACCCGGGAGACAGCATCAGAATGCCATTGCCCTCTCCCGAGTCCATTGTATGGTGTCTACTGTTGCCTCCAACACCTCTGCGTTAAGGCAGAGGGGGGGGATATGTACAGGACACCGGGGGTGGGTCCTGGACGGGGGCTATACGGCACCACTGTTTGGACTATGGTCCATTTAAATAGAGGTAGAAGGTTCAGGGGGTCACCCAAAAGTGGGTGAAAAGTTCCAGGCAGGCGCTAATTCAGAGAGGACTGGCTTGCAGTCTTCTCTATCTTAATAAAGTAGTTTGGGGCCTGGAATTTTGGAGGCTCCAAAGTGTTATTTGGGTGGGATGGAGCCTCCACTCCTAAACCCTGGAAGCCAGCGCACAAGGGGTTAAAGTCTCACAGACAACCACCCATTAAAGCAGGAAGTGATGCTGGAGGGAGTGAGTGAGTTGGGAGAGTGCACCTGTGAGGACAAGATGGAAGTCTGCTAGCTGCTCAGAGAGGACCTTTAAGTAGTTTGGAAGTGAAGCTGTGTCTGCAGGGAAGGTCTGGAGGACTTCTTACTAAAAACGTATGTGCCTTTCTTTTGGTTGTTTTTCTGAAGAAAGACTTTTTCCTAATTTATGCTGGAAACAAGCAGGACTTTTGTTGTGACGTTTTGGATGCTGAAGAAAAGCTTTATTTTGTTTTGTTTGGTCACCAATAAAGACCCTTTGCTTTACTGACACGGTTTTACGCACTTGTCTCGCGGAGCTTAAAGACCCCCAAAGTTTACAATATATATATATATACCGTATATACTGTAGTATAAGCCGAGTTTTTCAGCACATTTTTTTGTGCTGAAAATGCCCCCCTCGGCTTATACTCGAGTCATACATGGCCATAGCCGCTGACTGTATCACCCCCCGGCGCGCCGCGTCATTGATTTGATTGACAGCAGCGGGAGCTAAATGCTGTGCTGCTATCAATCATCCAATGACGAGCTGAGAAGAGCCGAGAAGCCCGGGCCAAGAAGCCAGCGCGTTCACGACGCGGGACTTTCCAGGGTTCAGGTAAGTAAACTGGGGGGCCTGTAAGCATCGGGTGTTTTTTCACCTTAAAGCGAACAAGTGAAAAAACGCAAAGCTTTACAACTTCTTTAATCCCTATGATGCTTGGAAAACCTCAGAATTGCCCAACCTGATAATATTTTCCATCCTCAAAACAGCCACAGTTGTCCATTGACACGCAATTCTTCCCATCAAAGAAGAAGCCATCATTGCACTCGCAGCCTTCTGAGCAAGTTTCGGGACATTTGGCAGGGTCGGTAACACCAGCACAAGTTGAGGAGCACACATCAGCACAAACTTTGTATTTGCTGTTGGCCGGGCAGGTCAATGCTAATATAAGAAATCAAGATAATGGACATTATTATTTTTAACTCATTGGAAAATGTGTATGAAATAAAAAGAAGAAAAAAAAGAACACAACTCACGGCAGAATGCTTCAGTTCTCCAAGGCTGAATGGTGACTCCAGCTGCTTGGCATGCAGCAACGTAGCTCTGTATGCTCTGACAAAGTATGTCCCCATCGCCTACAGAAGCACACAGGTCAAAGATACAGTTGTTGAAGTATGTGTCGGGATTGATAGTATCATAGCAGGTACTCAGAGGACCTCCAGGCTTCTTCAGGAACCCACAGTAGTTTTCAGTCTTGAAGATTTCTTTCTTTTTATCGTCACATGATGGGCATGGGTTGCCGCTACCACCACAGCCATTGTCACAAGTGACACCGGGGATCTGGACCTTCCAGGAGGCTCTGAATGCAGTAGCATCTGTTGTCACTGACTCATCCCGGAGCTGGAAGTCATCTTGTCTGTCATTATTGTAGTTACCACACAAACCACCCAACTGATTCTTGTAGTTTCCTGGGGCAGTGACCATCACATAGTTGCCCAGGTCAATGGTGACCTTAATATCAAAGTCAGTTTGAATGATCACTCTCATACCGTGTGGGTAGACGCGGACTTTGCCATTTTCCAAATTTGCTGGAATGTTATTATAAACTCCATTGATCTAGAAGGAGAAATGATGTACACATTAAAATCCAATTTCAGTTGTAGACATACTTTAAAAACCCTTTCATGCCTAATGCCGCGTACACAAGATCGGAAATTCCGACAAGAAAACCGAGATAAATGAAGTTCAATAGGCAGTTCAGCTCTTCTACTTGATTCTGAGCATGCATGGTTTTCTGCAAGTCAAAATTGCATACAGACGATCAGAATTGACAACCTGCTCTCAATCTTTTGTTGGCGGAAATTCCGACAGCAAAAGTCGGATGGAGCCTATACACGGTCAGAATTTCCATCCAAAAGCTCACATCGGAATTTTCTTGTCGGAATTTCCAATCGTGTGTACGCGGCATAAGCCTATTTCTGAAATTTGGTGTTTACAAGTTAATATCCATATTTTAGAAAATTACTTAGAACCCCCAAACATTATACATATATATATATATATATATATATATATATATATATATATATATATATATATATATTTAGCAGAGAATATATATTTCACTTTTAATTATATGGACATATGCTAAATATTAGAAACAACCTACATAATCTTTTTTTTTTTTTATTGCCTTAAAGTGAACCAGTAGCCAGTCTATCGGCATTCAAATACTTACATAATATTTGTGTAGCGCCTGGCTATTTTCAGAGCCGGTCCAATGTTAAATTTAGGGGAAAGTTCAAAGAAATAGTTAGCTCTGAACTAGTTTGATTGTTTAAATTTGGGTCTCTGCTCTAGCTTGGCTGTACTGTGGGCTATCCTTTTGTCTGGGGACTCTGGTCACCCCCTGACAGCAGGTGGCAGTAGTGGGGTCAAGTGTGTCTGAGTATCACTCCTTAGCAGCCAATCGGGAGGTTGGGCCACCTCTCGCTGTGCATGCTTGGGAGGGGTATAAAGGGAGCAGACGCCATTCGCTCTGTGTTCTTCTCCCTCATGTGGTGCCCACCATTGGGGTAGCCATTCCACGACACCCCTGCATATGGCCCTCCTGGCCCGGTGTGCGTGGGTAGTAGTGTTCCTGGTTCCGGGACCACGTTGGCCTGGAGCAACTGATCTGCTGTGCAGGCCCAGTGATCGACTGGGTCCCCAATCTGGAGGGGGTCCCGAGCTGTCCGTCCAATTGGAGGAAGCTGACCGATGAGGAGTCTGTCCGAAGGATACCAAGGATGAGGCTGGTTTTCCAGGAGGGGCCTGTCCATTCATCGGGGGACAACCTGGGTTCTGACAGGCTGGATGTTGATCGCCTGTCAGTTGCTAATTTTGCTGATTCTACTGAAAGAGAATTCCGGACCATAATTGTCTTCAATCTTTTGGGAGGGTCTGTGGCAAAGACTTAATCCTAAGTTCGAGTGACACTCTGCTTGCCAGTCTGGTGAGAGAGGCCTGTCCAGGTGCACTATACCCACTCCGGCTGGAGTGGCGAAGTAAAGTATCGTTGGAAACAGGACTGTCTCCCGAATTCAGTTACACCGCAATCTGCTGTCTCCTATTTGCTATCCCTTAACATTTCTACTGTTTAATAATTTTTACCCGGCTGTGTAATTAAAACACAGAAAAGCTGTCGTGTGGACATTCCCTTTACTACAACTCCCTAGACAGCGGAGATACAGAGGTAACATGCCACCCAAAACAAACCAGCAGCTCCTTCGGGGGTAGTGCTACATTTGCAAGCCCTTACTGACCTCTGTAGCTGCAGATACCATGGGGAAATGTGTCCTCAAAATTCACAGCAGATGCATTGCAGTCAGGAGTCTCTGAGGAGCTCAGATCCCCATCCTAGCAGAGACTCAACAATTCAGCTCCCCCTGCTCCTTCTCTTAGTAGTGACTCAGCATCTCTGGTCACCCTGCTACCCCCTTCCCAACAGTAAGGCCTGGTACACACGATAGGATTGATCCGCGGATACGGTCCGCTGAACCGTATCCGCGGATAAATCCTCTGAGGATTTTAATCCGATGGAGTGTACACACCATCGGATTGAAATCCGCGCCGAATTCCCATCGCGGTGACGTGTCGCGCCGTCGCCGCGATGATGACGCGGCGACGTGCGCGACGCTGTCATATAAGGATATCCACGCATGCGTCGAATCATTACGACGCATGCGAGGGATGGGTTCGGACGGATCGATCCGGTGAGTCTGTACAGACCACCGGATTGATCCGCTGGAGCCGATTCCAGCGGATAGATTTGTAAGCATGTCTACAAATTTTTATCTGCTGGAAATCGGAAATATCCCGCTGATAAATATCCGCTGGAACGTACACACCAGGGGATCTATCCGCTGAAACCGATCTGCTGAGATTTTTCAGCGGATGGATCCTCTCGTGTGTACGGGGCCTCACTCAGCAGCCACTATCACCTTGCACCCCCCCTCCCAGCAATAACTCAGCCGCTTAGCCCCCATACCAGTAGTGAGTCAGTAATTCATCTTCCCCCTAAATGCAAACATTTTTTCAAGTTACAGTGTCAACTCAAATCATTACAATATGAAAAAAGCTAAGGGCCAGATTCACGTAGAACTGCGGCGGCGTAACGTATCGTAGATACGTTACACCGCCGCAAGATTTCATTGCAAGTGCCTGATTCACCAAGCACTTGCGATGAAAACCTACGCCGGCGGCCTCCGGCGCAAGGCGGGCCTATTCAAATGGGCGTGTGCCATTTAAATTAGGCACGCTCCCGCGCCGGACCTACTGCGCATGCTCCGTTCCGTAATTCCTGTTGTGCTTTGCGCGCCGTGACGTAATTTTTTGGAACAGCAATGCGCATAGAGTAATTCCGTATTCCTGGACGGCTTACGCAAACGATGTTATTTTTTACATTTCGACACGGGAACGACGGCCATACTTTATACAACAATACGATTGCTGCGTAAAGTTAAGGCACTAAAAAAACCGACTAACTTTGCGACGGGAAACTAGACTAGCGGCGACGTAGCAAACGCGAAGATCCGTCGGGAATCGCCGTAACTCCTAATTTGCATACCCGACGCTGGTTTACGACGCGAACTCCCCCCAGTGGCGGCCGCGGTACTGCATCCTAAGATTCAACAGTGTAAAACAATTACACCTGTCGGATCTTCTGGCTATCTATGCGGAACTGGTTCTATGAATCAGGCGCATAGATAGAAACAGAGATACGACGGCGTATCAGCAGATACGCCGTTGTATCTCTTTTGTGAATCTGGCCCTAAGACTTTAAAACACAACTCACTAAGACAAGTTGCATGGATGATTATTACGACTTCCACTTACCAGAACTCGCTCTCGATCTCCGTTCTGAAGAATGAGATTATAGCCGTAGACTTCAAAAGACACAAGTTTAGTAGCGGTCATGCTCCCGATGCCCCGTTTTTCATTTTTCACATTGATGGTGAAAGGTTCTAGATTGGCATTGTTTGTCATGGTCTTGGACAAGGTGTAGGTACAAGTGCCTTGGAAATCAAATGCCCGGCCATCGAATGACATGCAGTGGGCATTACCAGCTGTGGTGCACTGTGCCAAGCCTACTGGCTGGCATTTCTGGACTCCGTCAATCACTTTGCACTCTTCGTTGGGCCCACAAGTGAAAGCTTTGCACTCTACAGCTCCGCTCTCTGTACATGCGCACCTCTGGTCGCAGAGGCCACTGGGGTAAAATACTTCACCCAACTTGTAGTATTTATCGTTGTAACTGCAACCACACTTGGAAATGGGAACACAGTCTCCTCCGCTAAGGATGAAGCCATCATCACACTGACATCCTTCAGCACATACAGGGTTGCATCTCAATGGAGGGGAGAGAGAGAGACAAGTTGGAGAGCATCCTGATGCACAGACTTCATAGTGGCTGTTCATTGGACAATTTGGACCTAGGATGAACAAAGTGACTAAAATGGTTAGGTATATATTACTAGTATAGTGAAACCTCAGATTACGAGCAGAATCCGTTCCAGGAGAACGCTCGTAATTCAAAGTACTCGCATATCAAAGTGAGTTTCCCCATTGAAGTCAATGGAAACAGAAATAATTTGTTCCGCATTGACTAAAATGGCATGCAATACCGCATGCAACCAGGGCGCCGGAGAGCCTTGGAAATGGCCGGAAAGGCCAGAGGACACCTCAGCAAACCTCAGAAAGACTCCGTTTCTAAGGCTTCCTTGCATTTCCGAATGGCGCCGGCGCACCCCCACCTCAGGCCAAGCGGGGTACTGCACACCGCTTTTGTCTGAATCCTGCTCGTTTCGCGAGACAACACTCGCAAACCGAGTTAGGATTTTTTTTTAAATACGGTGCTCGTATTGCGAAACGCTCGTTAACCATGTTACTCACAATCTGAGGTTCCACTGTATATCGCCAGAAGCTTGTGGACACCTGACCATCAAATCTGCATGAGCTTATTGGACATCCCATTCAAAAGACCCTTTCGCAGTTATGGCCTTCGAAGATTTTCGAGTGTGTCTGTTGGAATTTTTCCAAAAGAGCATTAGCAAGGTCAAGTGCCGGTGTTGAATGAGAAGACCTGGTTTGTAATTTGCTCTCCAATTCTAATGGTGACCAATAGGGTTGGAAACACGGCTCTGTGCAGGCTACTTGAGAACCCCTACAACAAACTGGTCAAACCAAGTATTTACTGAGATTTTTTGTTTTAAGAGTGCCCCCCCCCCCCCTGAACCATACCAGGTTCAACCCTATTGAAATCCATGTGTCTGGCGCCCTGTATGTAGATTAGGGGACTAGGGTGACCACATGTCCTGGATTGCCCGGGACAGTCCCGCATTTTGCAGGTCTTTCCCGGGCACATTCATTCCAGGAGAAATCAAGATAATGTACATTATTATTTTTAACTCATTGGAAATTATGTATGAAATAAAAAGAAGAACAAAAAAAAGAACACAACTCACGGCAGAATGCTTCAGTTCTCCAAGGCTGAATGGTGACTCCAGCTGCTTGGCATGCAGCAACGTAGCTGTGAATGCTCTGACAAAGTATGTCCCCATCACCTACAGAAGCACACAGGTCAAAGATACAGTTGTTGAAGTATGTGTCGGGATTGATAGTACCATTGCAGGTACTCAGAGGACCTCCAGGCTTCTTCAGGAACCCACAGGAGTTTTCAGTCTTAAAGATTTCTTTCTTTTTATCGTCACATGATGGGCATGGGTTGTCGCTACCACCACAGCCATTGTCACAAGTGACACCGGGGATCTGGACCTTCCAGGAGGCTCCGAATGCAGTAGCATCTGTTGTCACTGACTCATCCGGGAGCTGGAAGTCATCTTGTCTGTCATTATTGTAGTTACCACACAAACCACCCAACTGATTCTTGTAGTTTACTGGGGCAGTGACCATCACATAGTTGCCCAGGTCAAAGTTGATCTGAAGCCCAAAGTCAGTTCGAATGATCACTCTCATACCCTGTGGGTAGACGCGGACTTTGCCATCTTCCAAATTTGCTGGAATGTTATTATAAACTCCATTGATCTAGAAGGAGAAATGATGTACACATTAAAATCCAATTTCAGTTGTAGACATACTTTAAAAACCCTTTCATGCCTAATGCCGCATACACACGATCGGAAATTCCGACAAGAAAACCGCGTTTTTTTTTCCCAACGGAATGTCGGCTCAAACTTGTGTTGCATACACAAATGCTGTCGGAAATTCCGACCGTTAAGAACGCGGTGACGTACAAGACGTACGACAAGCCGAGATAAATGAAGTTCAATAGGCAGTTCAGCTCTTCTACTTGATTCTGAGCATGCATGGTTTTCTGCACGTCAAAATTGCATACAGACGATCAGAATTGACAACCTGCTCTCAATCTTTTGTTGGCAGAAATTCCGACAGCAAAAGTCCGATGGAGCCTATACAAGGTCAGAATTTCCATCCAAAAGCTCACATCGGACTTTTCTTGTCGGAATTTCCGATCGTGTGTACGCGGCATAAGCCTATTTCTGAAATTTGGTGTTTACAAGTTAATATCCGTATTTTAGAAAATTACTTAGAACCCCCAAACATTATACATATATATATATATTTAGCAGAGAATATATATTTCACTTTTAATTATATGGACATATGCTAAATATTAGAAACAACCTACATAATCTTTTTATTTATTTTATTGCCTTAAAGTGAACCAGTAGCCAGTCTATCGGCATTCAAATACTTACATTATATTTGTGTAGCGCCTGGCTATTTTCAGAGCCGGTGCTATGTTAAATTTAGAGGAAAGTTCAAAGAAATAGTTAGCTTTGAACTAGTTTGATTGTTTAAATTTGGGTCTCTGCTCTAGCTTGGCTGTACTGTGGGCCATCCTTTTGTCCAGGGACTCCCGTCACCCCCTGACGGCAGGTGGCAGTAGTGGGGTCAAGTGTGTGTGAGTATCACTCCTTAGCAGCCAATCGGGAGGTTGGGCCACCTCTCGCTGTGCATGCTTGGGAGGGGTATAAAGGGAGCAGACGCCATTCGCTCTGTGTTCTTCTTCCTCATGTGGTGCCCACCATTGGGGTAGCCAATCCACGACACCCCCTCATATGGCCCTCCTGGCCGGGTGTGGGTGGGTAGTAGTGTTCCTGGTTCCGGGACCACGTTGGCATGGAGAAACTGATCTGCTGTGCAGGCCCAGTGATCAACTGGGTCCCCAATCTGGAGGGGGTCCCGAGCTGTCCGTCCAATTGGAGGAAGCTGACCGATGAGGAGTCTGTCCGAAGGATACCAAGCATGAGGCTGGTGTTCCAGGAGGGGCCTGTCCATTCATCTGGGGACAACCTGGGTTCTGACAGGCTGGATGTTGGTCGCCTGTCAGTTGCTAATTTTGCAAAACTACCTGAAGGAGATCCGGGTGCTGATTCTACTGAAAGAGAATTCCGGACAATAATTGTCTTTAATCTTTTGGGAGGATCTGTGGCAAAGACTTAATCCTAAGTTCGAGTGACACTCTGCTTGCCAGACTGGTGAGAGAGGCCTGTCCAGGTGCACTATACCCACTCCGGCTGGAGTGGCGAAGTAAAGTATCGTTGGAAGCAGGACTGTCTCCCAAATTCAGTTACACCGCAATCTGCTGTCTCCTATTTGCTATTCCTTCACCTTTCTACTGATTAATAATTTTTACCCGGCTGGGTAATAAAAACACAGAAAAGACAGCTGTCGTGTGGACATTCCCTTTACTACAACTCTCATCAAATACTTCATCCAGACTGGCCCACTTTGACAGGTCTTTACCGGACAACTCCTGCACCCCCCCCCCGGCCACACAAGCCCCCTCTCCCCCTTCACTAGCCACTAGCTGTTCTACTTTATTAGAGTGGAACGGCTGGTACTGGAACTCTTATAGGCAGTACCAGTGGGGAAGCTAGACATTATTTCACCCGGGGCAAAGAATCAGTTTGATGCCCCCCCTTATGGGACTAGGTTAGGCAGAAGTGAGAAACTCCCAGGCCATAGCTGTTGAGTCAGCTGTCTGTCCCCTCCCCCATGCTCCTCTGTTGTCGTCCCTGCTCCTCTGGTCCTCCCTCTGCTTCTTTGTTCCCCCCAGGTGAGCGCTGTGGGGAGGGAGAGGAGGTGAGCGCTGCAGGAAGGGAGACACAGAGGAGCGGAGGGGGGCGGCGGTCCGCTGTCACTGAAGCTGGCCCACTGAGCCATCCGCCCACCGGGAAACTCCCTGTAGTCCCAATGGCCAGTTCCTCCCTGGCTCCCCCTGCTCCTTCTCTTAGTAGTGACTCAGCATCTCTGGTCACCCTGCTACCCCTTTGCCAACAGTAACTCAGCAGCCACTATCACCTTGCACCCCCCCTCCCAGTAATAACTCAGCCGCTTTGCCCCCATACCAGTAGTGAGTCAGTAATTCATCTTCCCCCTAAATGCAAACAATTTTTCAAGTTACAGTGTCAACTCATTACAATATGAAAAAAGCTAAGACTTTAAAACACAACTCACTTAGACAAGTTGCATGGATGATTATTACGACTTCCACTTACCAGAACTCGCTCTCGAACTCCGTTCTGAAGAATGAGATTATAGCCGTAGACTTCAAAAGACACAAGTTTAGTAACGGTCATGCTCCCGTTGCCCCATTTTTCATTCTTCACATTGATGGTGAAAGGTTCTAGATTGGCATTGTTTGTCATGGTCTTGGACAAGGTGTAGGTACAAGTGCCTTGGAAGTCAAATGCCCGGCCATCGAATGACATGCAGTGGGCATTACCAGCTGTGGAGCACTGTGCCGAGCCTACTGGCTGGCATTTCTGGACTCCGTCAATCACTTTGCACTCTTCGTTGGGCCCACAAGTGAAAGCTTTGCACTCTACAGCTCCGCTCTCTGTACATGCGCACCTCTGGTCGCAAAGGCCACTGGGATAAAATACTTCACCCAATTTGTAGAATTTATCGTTGTAACTGCAACCAAACTTGGACATGGGAACACAGTCTCCTCCACTAAGGATAAAGCCATCGTCACACTGACATCCTTCAGCACATACAGGGTTGCATCCCAATGGAGGGGAGAGAGAGAGAGAGAGACAAGTTGGAGTGCATCCTGATGCACAGACTTCATAGTGGCTGTTCTTTGGACAAGTTGGACCTAGGATGAACAAAGTGACAAAAATGGTTAGGTATGTATTACTAGTACAGTGAAACCTCGGATTACAAGCATAATCCGTTTCAGGAGAATGCTCGTAATTCAAAGTACTCGCATATCAAAGTAAGTTTGCCCATTGAAGTCAATGGAAACAGAAATAATTTGTTCCGCATTGACTTCAATGGCATGCAATACCGCATGCGACCAGGGCACTGGAGAGCCTTGGAAATGGCCGTAAAGGCCAGAGGACACCTCGGCTGACCTCAGAAAGACTCCGTTCCCAAGGTTTCCTTGCATTTACGAATGGCGCCGGCGCACCCCTACCTCAGGCCAAGTTGGGTACTGCACACCGCTTTGGCCTGAGTCCTGCTCGTTTCGCAAAACAACACTCGCGAACCCAGTTAGGATTTTTTTTAAATACGGTGCTCGTATTGCGAAACGCTCGTTAACCACGTTACTCGCAATCTGAGGTTCCACTGTATATCGCCAGAAGCTTGTGGATACCTGACCATCAAATCTGCATGAGCTTGTTGGACATCCCATTCAAAAGACCCTTTCGCAGTTATGGCCTTCGAAGATTTTTGAGTGTGTCTATTGGAATTTGTCCCCTTTTTTCCAAAAGAGCATTAGCAAGGTCAAGTGCCGGTGTTAAATGAGAAGACCTGGTTTGTAATTTTCTCTCCAATTCTAATGGTGACCAATAGGGTTGGAAACACGGCTCTGTGCAGGCTACTTGAGAACCCCTACAACAAACTGGTCAAACCAAGTATTTACTGAGATTTTTTATTTTAAGAGTGCCCCCCCCCCCCCCCCCTGAACCATACCAGGTTCAACCCTATTGAAATCCATGTGTCTGGCGCCCTGTATGTAGATTAGGGGACTAGGGTGACCACGTGTCCTGGATTGCCCGGGACAGTCCCGCATTTTGCAGGTCTGTCCCGGGCACATTCATTCCAGGAGAAATCAAGATAATGAACATTATTATTTTTAACTCATTGGAAATTATGTATGAAATAAAAAGAAGAACAAAAAAAGAACACAACTCACGACAGAATGCTTCAGTTCTCCAAGGCTGAATGGTGCCTCCAGCTGCTTGGCATGCAGCAACGTAGCTGTGAATGCTCTGACAAAGTATGTCCCCATCACCTACAGAAGCACACAGGTCAAAGATACAGTTGTTGAAGTATGTGTCGGGATTGATAGTATCATGGCAGGTACTCAGAGGACCTCCAGGCTTCTTCAGGAACCCACAGTAGTTTTCAGTCTTAAAGATTTCTTTCTTTTTATCGTCACATGATGGGCATGGTTTGCCGCTACCACCACAGCCATTGTCACAAGTGACACCGGGGATCTGGACCTTCCAGGAGGCTCTGAATGCAGTAACATCTGTTGTCACTGACATATCCGGGAGCTGGAAGTCATCTTGTCTGTCATTATTGTAGTTACCACACAAACCACCCAACTGATTCTTGTAGTTTACTGGGGCAGTGACCATCACATGGTTGCCCAGGTCAAAGTTGATCTGAAGCCCAAAGTTAGTTTGAAGGATCACTCTCATACCGTGTGGGTAGACGCGGACTTTGCCATCTTCCAAATTTGCTGGAATGTTATTATAAACTCCATTGATCTAGAAGGAGAAATGACATACACATTAAAAACCAATTTCAGTTGTAGACATACTTTAAAAACCCTTTCATGCCTAATGCCGCATACACACGATCGGAAATTCTGACAAGAAAACCGTGTTTTTTTTCCAACGGAATGTCGGCTCAAACTTGTGTTGCATACACAAATGCTGTCGGAAATTCTGACCGTTAAGTCGAGATCAATGAAGTTCAATAGGGAGGTTCAGCTCTTCTACTTGATTCTGAGCATGCATGGTTTTCTGCACGTCAAAATTGCATACAGACGATCGGAACAATAGACAACCTGCTCTCAATCTTTTGTCGACAGAAATTCCGACAGCAAAAGTCCGATGGAGCTTATACACGGTCGGAATTTCCATCCAAAAGCTCACATCGGACTTTTCTTGTCGGAATTTCCGATCGTGTGTACGCAGCGTAAGCCTATTTCTGAAATTTGGTGTTTACAATTTAAAATCAGTATTTTTGTCTAGAAAATTACTTAGAACCCCCAAACATTATATATATATATATATATATATATATATATATATATATATATATATATATATATATATATATATATATTTAGCAGAGAATATATATTTCACTTTTAATTATATGGACATATGCTAAATATTAGAAACAACCTACATAATCTTTTTTTCATTTTTTAATTGGCTTAAAGTGAACCAGTAGCCAGTCTATCGGCATTCAAATACTTACATTATATTTGTGAAGCGCCTGGCTATTTTCAGAGTCAGTGCTATGTTAAATTTAGGGGAAAGTTCAAAGAAATAGTTAGCTCTGAACTAGTTTGATTGTTTAAATTTGTGTCTCTGCTCTTGCTTGGCTGTAACGTGGGCTATCCTTTTGTCCGGGGACTCCCGTCACCCCCTGAGAGCAGGTGGCAGTAGTGGGGTCAAGTGTGTCTGAGTATTACTGCTTAGCAGCCAATCGGGAGGTTGGGCCACCTCTCGCTGTGCATGCTTGGGAGGGGTATAAAGGGAGCAGACGCCATTCGCTCTGTGTTCTTCTTCCTCGTGTGGCGCCCACCATTGGGGTAGCCATTCCACGACACCCCTGCATATGGCCCTCCTGGCCCGGTGTGCGTGGGTAGTCGTGTTCCTGGTTCCGGGACCACGTTGGCCTGGAGCAACTGATCTGCTGTGCAGGCCCAGTGATCGACTGGGTCCCCAATCTGGAGGGGGTCCCGAGCTGTCCGTCCAATTGGAGGAAGCTGACTGATGAGGAGTCTGTCCGAAGGATACCAAGCAAGAGGCTGGTGTTCCAGGAGGGGCCTGTCCATTCATCGGGGGACAACCTGGGTTCTGACAGGCTGGATGTTGGTCGCCTGTCCGTTGCTAATTTTGCAAAACTACCTGAAGGAGATCCGGGTGCTGATTCTACTGAAAGAGAATTCCGGACCATAATTGTCTTTAATCTTTTTGAGAGTCTGTGGCAAAGACTTAATCCTAAGTTCGAGTGACACTCTGCTTGCCAGGCTGGTGAGAGAGGCCTGTCCAGGTGCACTATACCCACTCCGGCTGAAGTGGCGAAGTAAAGTATCGTTGGAAGCAGGACTGTCTCCCGAATTCAGTTACACCGGAATCTGCTGTCTTCTATTTGCTATTCCTTCACCTTTCTACTGATTAATCATTTTTACCCGGCTGGGTAATAAAAACACAGAAAAGACAGCTGTCGTGTGGACATTCCCTTTACTACAACTCTCATCAAGTACCCTAGACGGCGGAGATACAGAGGTAACATGCCACCCAAAACAAACCAGCAGCTCCTTCGGGGGTAGTGCTACATTTGCAAGCCCTTACTGACCTCTGTAGCTGAAAATACCGTGGGGAAATGTGTCCTCAAAATTCACAGCAGATGCATTGCAGTCAGGAGTCTCTGAGGAGCTCAGCTCCCCATCCTAGCAGAGACTCAACAGTTCAGCTCCCCCTGCTCCTTCTCTTAGTAGTGACTCAGCAGCTCTGGTCACCCTGCTACCCCCTTCCCAACAGTAACTCAGCAGCCACTATCCCTTGGCACCCCCCCTCCCAGCAATAACTCAGCCGCTTAGCCCCCATACAAGTAGTGAGTCAGTAATTCATCTTCCCCCTAAATGCAAACAATTTTTCAAGTTACAGTGTCAACTCAAATCATTACAGTATGAAAAAAGCTAAGACTTTAAAACACAACTCACTAAGACAAGTTGCATGGATGATTATTACGACTTCCACTTACCAGAACTCGCTCTCGAACTCCGTTCTGAAGAATGAGATTATAGCCGTAGACTTCAAAAGACACAAGTTTAGTAACGGTCATGCTCCCGTTGCCCCGTTTTTCATTTTTCACATTGATGGTGAAAGGTTCTAGATTGGCATTGTTTGTCATGGTCTTGGACAAGGTGTAGGTACAAGTGCCTTGGAAGTCAAATGCCCGGCCATCGAATGACATGCAGTGGGCGTTACCAGCTGTGGAGCACTGGGCCGAGCCTACTGGCTGGGATTTCAGGACTCCGTCAATCACTTGGCTGTTCTTTGGACAAGTTGGACCTAGGATAAACAAAGTGCAAAAATGGTTAGGTATATATTACTAGTACAGTGAAACCTTGGATTACGAGCAGAATCCGTTTCAGGAGAATGCTCGTAATTCAAAGTACTCGCATATCAAAGTGAGTTTCCCCATTGAAGTCAATGGAAACAGAATTAATTTGTTCCGCATTGACTTCAATGGCATGCAATACTGCATGCGACCAGGGCACTGGAGAGCCTCGGAAATGGCCGGAAAGGCCCGAGGACACCTCGGCTGACCTCAGCAAACCTCAGAAACACTTCGCTCCCAAGGTTTCCTTGCATTTCCGAATGGCGCCGGCGCACCCCCACCTCAAGACAGGCGGGGTACTGCACACCGCTTTGGCCTGAATCCTGCTCGTTTCGCGAGACGACACCCGCAAACCGAGTTAGGATTTTTTTTTAAATACGGTGCTTGTATTGCGAAACACTCGTTTACCACGTTACTCGCAATCTGAGGTTCCACTGTATATCGCCAAAGGCTCGTTCACACCTGACCATCAAATCTGCATGAGCTTGTTGGACATCCTATTCAAAAGACCCTTTCGCAGTTATGGCCTTCGAAGATTTTCGAGTGTGTCCTTTTTTTCCAAAAGAGCATTAGCAAGGTCAAGTGCCGGTGTTGAATGAGAAGACCTGGTTTGTAATCTGCTCTCCAATTCTAATGGTGACCAATAGGGTTGGAAACACGGCTCTGTGCAGGCTACTTGAGAATCCCTACAACAAACTCTCTCCCATGGGGGTTAGCTTTTTTTTTTTTTACACTGTCCCCTTACCTTTTTTTTCAAGGGTACCTGTCATCCTTTATGTCTATTACAAGGGATGATAGGAATAAACATGATTTCTCCATAAAGAGGACCTGTCACCCTTTGTTTCCTTTATGGGATGATAGGAATAAAAGTGATTAAAAGAAAAAAAAATGTGTAAAAATTACAGTAAAAATTTAAGTTAAGGGAACAGTGTAAAAAATGTAAAATAAATAAATAATATTTTTTAAATTATTACTTTTTTTTTTTTTTACACTGTCCCCTTACCTTATTTATCAAAGGATTATAGGAATAAAAGTGATAAAAAAAAGTTAAAGGACAGTGTAAAAAATATTAAATAAATATTTGTTTTTATTATTATTTACACTGTCCCTTTAACTTTTTTCAAGGGGGCCTGTCATCCTTTATGTCTATCACAAGGTATGAGAGGAATGAAAATGATAAAAAAAAAAGTTCAAGAACAGTGTAAAAATGTAAAAAATAAGTAATAAAAAAAGTTTTATTATTATTATTTTTTATTTAAAATTTTTTACACTGTCTCTTTAACTTTTTAAGAATCTCTTGCCACCCGAGTGTACACACACTCCATTCAAAAGAACCGCCGTTCTTTTGAATGGCAAGAACGCTGTGATGTCATCGAGTACGACGAGCATGTGCTCGTCACATTCGATGTCGTCGCCGCCATCTTGCTACACCCTACACTGCCCTTGGAAGCTACCACGCATGCGTCAAAGTCATTTCGAGCATGCGCCAGTTTCCACGGCGACAGGTAAGTATACAGACGCTTGGGTTTCTCAGCAGGAAAACACTGCCGAGAATCTCACGACGAGGAAAATAGAGAGCAGGTTCTCTATTTTTCTCGTTGAGATTATGGGCAGTTTTCTTGACGAGAAACCTCAAAGCCTCGTACACACGTACAGTTTACTCGGCAAGAAACCTCTGACAGCAGTTTTCTTGCTGGTTCTTGCAGAGAAAAACCGAGCGTGTGTACGAGGCTTTATACACAAAAATTGTCAGAAGAAGGCTTGGTCTTCAAGTGGTACACTTTAGAGCTGACATATTCATTGGAACCAGTGGCGTTGCTACGGGCGTGCGGGGGGTGTGGGCCGAACCGGGTGACACCCGCCAGAGGGGGGTACTGTCAGTGAGTAAAGGGGTGATGTGGTGGCCTTTTTTGGGGGCATCAGATTTGCCCCTGGGGGTGGCTGTGTCAGTTTCATTCTGGTACACTGTATTGTCCTGGCATAAAGGTACCCAGGACAGATTGGAACTTCTCTTTGGAATTCATTACCATCATAGGTAGCATTATGACTGGTTTAATGGGAAACAATGTGAAACTCACCACTTATGCAAATAGCTGGGGATCCGTAGCTATTCAGCTTCATAAAGCCAAAGGAAAGCAGCAGGAATGGCGAAGCGTTCTCAGTGAGTTGGAAGCCGAACCCTTTGCCTAAACTTTCAGATGTCCAGGAATAATCTGTACCAGGGATGTTGGCCCACGTCAGGCCTTGAGCAGGGCCTTTATTGACGGTTACTCTAGAGGCGTCTGCAGTCTTGGCCACCAAGGTGCCGTAGTTATCAAGCTCTTGTTGACCGTAGATGTTGTAGGAAGTGCAATAAGCACTGATTGGTGGGATATTCATTAGCATAGGGTCGTTCTGCACTAGCAACATATCTTTCAACATATCTTGCTGGCCAGTGCAATAATAAACAACTTGAATCCCAGCGCTAGCAGTAAGGTAGATGGGTGTTTTAACTGGCACTTCTAGCTGGACGACTTGCCCCGCGTTTAGGTTTTGTCTTTTTTTGGCTTCCTGTACTTGGTATTCAATCTTTGTGTTGTCAGTGGCAGCCACCACGGAGACAATATCACTCTTGGTTTGGAGAGATATTGGCGGTATAATGAACCTGGAACCCCAGGATGTCACGGGCCTGAGCTGCTCGTAGACATGGTTGCACTTTGTGTTCTTCCATGTGCCTGTGTGCCCACTTAAAACTGCCACGGGCTTCTGAGACACGATTCTGGTTCCAGACAGGTCGTCACTACTAAGAAGCTGGAGGGCGCAATAAGGGTCTAGAGCTACACTGAGCTTGCTGCCGGCCGGGTAGCGCTTCTTTTGATAGATGACTTCTCCTTTGAGGAACACATCAACACTGGTGGATGCCTGGTTGCTGATCACACAACATTCCTTAAACGCATCACTCGGTCCATCCTGTGGTGTCACCACATAGTAGTCGGTGCCAAGACCTTCCACGGGGTACACAACAGTGGTGTCAGCACTCAGAGGTTTGTAATTCATAGCCGAGACTGAGATGTCTTTATCAGCCTTGACACCGATAACATTGCCGGACAAACTGACTCCGGGCAACTCTGCATTTGCTGGGATTTGGACTGTGGCCGTGGTTCGTTCGTTCATGGTCAGGGTTTGTTTGAAGCTGGATTTGTTCATCCATATGGTGACAGAGGTGGGGGAGGAATAGGCAGTGATAAACAATTGGAAGGTGGCATTGGTGTAGGAGAGCTGGTGATTCTGCATAAAGGCCGTGACAAATTCCTTGCCCAGTGGAGAAGCCAAACCACATCCTGAAAAACAGAAAACAGAGAATTGGAGTTACTTATAATAGTTCATTTGCAAGATATCAAGTGTTGGGTGTGTGCACCTTAGTTTTCGATGGGTTATTTTCGAGTTATTGAGGTTATTGAAAGGATAGTGATGTGGACTCTTCAGATCTAAAAAAAAAAACATTTGAAGGCTCCATTCAATGTGGGGACACTAGTTCTTAGGGCCGGGGGGGGGGGGGGGCAATGGATCCTCTTAACCACTCAAGCCCCGGACTATTTGGCTGGCCAAAGACCAGAGGACTTCTTGCGATTGACAAGTGCGACGTGGCTCCCAAACAAAATTGATGTTTTTTTTCCCCCACAAATAGAGCTTTCTTTTGGTGATGCTTGATCACCTCTGCGGTTTTTATTTTTTGCGCTATAAACAAATGTAGCGCCCCCTTAATTTCAGTACGGGCGCTACGCTAAAGTTAGTGGGGAATGGGAGGATTAACTTACTCCCATTCACAGTTTATGGAAATTTAGGCTGTTGCCATTTTCAGAATTTGTCCTGTGAGTCAGTCTGCACTCCCGGGGGGGTGCGTTATCACCCCCGGGCAGCAGCTGGCGCTAGAGGGGTTCTGACAGACCAAGCTTCTCCCAGAAGCCAATCAGAGAAGTTGGGCGTGCTGGGAGGGGGGATATGTTTGGGCAACCGCCTTTGGGCCATTCTGTTCTGTGCGGGGCCCGAGTTCCAGGTGCGGCATCCACCTTCAGGGTGCGCGCATCCATGGGCCCTGCCACCATGGCCTGCTCTACTGAGGTCATGCACCATGCGGAGCCTCATCCCAACTTAGAGAGGGGCCCCAGCGACTGGCTGGGTCCCAACCTTCTGCTGAGAGGATCCTAAGCCGGGAGCTGTGCGATGGGGGGTTGGATCGGGAAAACCTAGAATCAGAGGTTGTCCAGGAGGCCTAAACGAACCATCGGGGATCCAGTCACCACACTGCATGACAGGTATGTTCAAGCTGTCAATGGGTGACACTATCTGAATTGACTGGGAGGATTCACTCAATCTAGTTTCACGAATCTCAAATTGTCAAGCCTGTGGCAGAGGTCTGTTTCCTCCCAGTGATCCTTAAGTGGCGCTCCGGCTGCCAGGCCTGTGATAGACGCCTGTCCGGGGGCACTTTACCCACCCTGATTGTGGTGGCGACGAATTGTGTTACGTTATTGCTGAGAGCAGGCTTGCTCTCTCTCTTTCATATCCAGGGCCTGATACTAAAGTTTCTCTACGCTCATCAACCTTTCTCTACTGTGTGTCATGTTGATGTTGGCCATGTTGGGCCTTGGAATAAAGCATTGAAAACTCAATTGACGCCTGGACACTTGCTCTTTACTCACACTCACAGCTATCACCCCTAGACCAAGTCAAGAAGGTAACTTAATAGGCCGATCCCAAACTAAAATCAGCGGCTCCTTTGGGGGTGAGCGCTACACAAAAATAGAGCGACAATTTTGAAAAAAAAAGCAATATTTTTTTACTTTTTGCTATAATAAATGTCCCCAAAAAATCTATAAAAAAACAAATTTTCTCCACAGTTTAGGCCGATACGTATTCTTCTACATATAAAAAAAAAATCGCAATAAGTGTATATTGATGGTTTGCGCAAAAGTTATAGCGTCTACAAAATAGGGGATAGATTTATAGCATTTTTATTGTTATTATTTTTTTACTAGTAATGGCAGAGATCTGCAATTTTTATTGTGACTGCGATATTGCGGCGGACATATCGGACAGTTTTGACACATTTTGGGACAATTCACATTTATACAGCGATCCCTGCTATAAAAATGTACTGATTACTGTATAAATGTGACTGGCATGGAAGGGGCTAAACACTAGGGGGCGATCAAGCGGTTAAATATGTGTCCTAGGGAGTGATTCTAACTGTAAGGGGCGGGGACTCACAAGGGGAGGAGACCGATCGGTGTTCCTCTGTACTGGGAACACACGTCGGTCTTCTCTCACCTGAAAGGAAGTGGATCTGTGTGTCCAAGAGGCGCACACGCCTCTTGGACGTCACATGATGCCCGTCCAGAACAAGAGCGCCACCGTCCAGCCGTCATTTGATTAAATCTGAGGTTTAGGTATGAACATTTTTAAATAGTTACATTGGTCCAGCTTGGACTAATGTAAATATGAATATGGCTTGAATTCAGTCTATATCCTATTAGATCACAAAATAGAGATATAACCATATATCGGGAGGAGCGGCGTGCTGACGCCACTATTGTGTGTACCTCATCGCCATCCGGAAGGAGCGAGCGATACGAGAAAGCCGGCCGGCTAGAGACATTAAACGCTTACTGTTATTCTACCAAATGTGAGTGAAACTGACATTTTTTTATTAAACTAGCTTTGTTTGCAATACTGCTCTATGTCGATTCTTTTTTCCTTTTGGATAATATCTGCATGGCGACTTGTTGGAGAGCGGTAATGTGAACATAAGGGGAAAGCTAGATTGCAAACTAAGAAGTGAGGACCCTTTGCTTGTTGGATCGATTGATTGCCATCTGGGCTGTAGAGCCACAAGCGCATTTGATTCCTTATTATAGGGATCCATCCCATCCGGTAAGCAGGATATAGATAGGAGGTGGTGGCTTTTCATCTATTCTGCTACTTGGACACTTCTTCTTGAGATACTTTCAGCACCTTTCTTTCTGGCATTCATGTCTGCACAGAAGTTGGAGTTTTGTTGAATTTTCCTTGGGACTTTGTACAATACGGATTGCACTTTATTTGTGTGCACTAAGTCACTTTATTCTTTAATATTTGTACTTATATATGGTTATATCTCTATTTTGTGATCTAATAGGATATAGACTGAATTCAAGCCATATTACTTGTGCAGCGCAGCTTAATTTTATTTTTCTATTGCACTTGATGTTTATCTAACATTTTTTTTGCTGCAGCAGCAATCATATATTTTCATATATTTGTTGATTTATATTGTGGTACTATTTCAATTTAATTTCCACATAATTTTTTAGACCAGCGCAGTATCACTTGAACACAAATTTGTAAATATGAATATGTCATACCCAGTGGTGTATTTTGGTTTTGTGCTGCCCTAGGCAAGACTAAAATTGGGTGTCTCCTCATGTAAATTTGTCCCACCCTATCCGCGCTGTACACCATTCTTGCCCCAGGTTCTGATGAGGAAGCTGCAGCCATATAACTGCGGCTTCCTCATCAGACTCTAAGACAGTGGTTCTCAACCTTCTAGTGCCGTGACCCCTTGATAAAATTTCCCAAGTTGTGGGGACCCCTAACAGTAAAATTATTTTCATAGCTTCGGTTAAAAGCACCCAAGGCAAGACAAGTAATTTGCGCCCCTAACCCGCGGACATTTAGCGCTCCCCGAGTCCCTTCCACTCGTACAATATTAAAACCCCTTATAGTACATTTTAGGGTGTACCCCCTATTTCTCTTTGTTCTCCTTTCTTTCCCTTTCATCTCACTCTATCCTAATTCCTTGTTTTTTCTCCCATCTTTCCCTCTAACTGTCTTTCTTGCTCTCTATTTTTTTTCTTTTTCTCCCTTTTTCTTTGTTCCTCCCCCTCTTATCATCTCCCTTCCTGAGAGAACAGTGCGGGCTTCAGGAACAGCCCAGGATTTGGTGACCCCTGGCAAATCATCATTTGACCCCCGAGGGGGTCCCGACCCCCAGGTTGAGAACCACTGCTCTAAGACATGATGCAGACATGCTATCTATCCATTAACTATATAGAGGGTGGCGTGGTTAGAGGGGACGGTGCTTGTGCGCCTTTAATGGACAGCCCACCCCTGGTAACCACAGGAGTTCATTCACTTGGCATAGGAGCCTTTGAATCCTCTCAATAAATGCAATCGTTCTCTGATTGGATGAGGTGGAGAGGTAGGGGTGGTAAGACTTTGTCCAATCATACAATGACCGTATATACTTGAGTATAAGCCGAGTTTTTCAGCACATTTTTTGGTGATAAAAATGCCCCCCTCTGCTTATACTCGAGTCACCTTTTTGCGCCTGATCTCCCGGACTTTGGCGACCCGGTACCGGCCGGCCGTGGGTCCCCTGGACCCAAAAAAACATGTAGCTACATTTCTCCTCTGTAAGTGTGCAAAGTTTTTTGTCCGGGGGACCTACGGCCGTGGAGCACCGATTTTTCAAACCCGGGCACTCCTTCCATAGACTCCCATGTTAAGCGGTCATTTCTCCGATAATTTTGGGGACCTGGTATCGGCCGACCATATGTCCCCTGGACCCGAAGCTTGGCACACATGTAGCCCCAGTTCTCCTCTTTAAGTGTGCAAGGTTTCCTGTCTGGGGGACCTACGGCCAGGGAGCACTGATTTTCCAAATCTGGGCTCCTCTTCCATAGACTCCCATGTTAAGCGGTCATTTCTCCGATAATTTTGGGGACCCGGTACCAGCCGACCAAAGGTCCCCTGGACCCGAAGCTTGGCACACATGTAGCCCCAGTTCTCCTCTTTAAGTGTGCAAAGTTTCCTGTCTAGGGGGCCTACGGCCGGGGAGCACCGATTTTTAAAACCGGGCACCCCTTCCATAGACTCCCATGTTGAACGTAAGTCTAGTCATGGACACAGTGAAGCACAGTGAAGCATGGACATAGTGAGGCATGGACACAGTGAGGCACAGTGAGGCATGGACACAGTGAGGCATTGACACAGTGAGGCACAGTGAGGCATGGACACAGTGAGGCATTGACACAGTGAGGCACAGTGAGGCATGGACACAGTGAGGCACAGTGAGGCATGGACACAGTGAGGCATGGGCACAGTGAGGCATGGATACAGTGAGGCACAGTGAGGCATGGACACAGTGAGGCATGGGCACAGTGAGGCATGGGCACAGTGAGGCATGCACATGGACACAGTAAGGCAAAGTGAGGCACAGTGAGGCATGCAGATGGACACCCTATGCTTATACTCGAGTCAATACGATTTCACATTTTTTTGTGGTAAAATTAGGTGCCTTGGCTTAAATTCGGGTCGGCTTATACTCGAGTATATATGGTAGATTCATTGAGAAAAATAAAAGGCGTTACCTGAATAGTGCCTGTGCCAAGCAAACAACCCCTTTTATTTACTATACAACAGGGCAGCTTCTACAGGGGCCGACTACATACAAAAAAAATAATTCAACAACATACAGTGGAACCTCGGATTACGAGTATAATCCGTTCCAGGAGAACGCTCGTAATCCAAAGTACTCGCATATCAAAGCGAGTTTCCCCATTGAAGTCAATGGAAACAAAAATAATTTGTTCCGCATGCAATACCTCATGCAGCAGGAGGTGGGGGAGGGCGCCGAAGAGCCTCTCAAACGTCCGGAAAGGCCAGAGGACACCTTGGCTGACCTCTGCAAACCTTGGAAAGGCTTGGGAATGGAGTATTTCCGTGTGTTTCTGAGTCTTTCCGTGCATTACCGAAGGGCGCTGATCGGCTGCGATCGGCGCCGGCGTCGCCCCACCTCAGGCCAAACGCGGTACTACACACCGCTTTGGCCTGAATCCTGCTCGTTTTGCGAGACAACACTCGCAAACTGAGTTAGGATTTTTTTTTTATATACAGCGCTCGTATTGTGAAAACGCTCGCTAACCGCAGTACTCGCAATCCGAGGTTCCATTGTAAATAGAAAGAATGTTGCTTTAATCATGACATCACTGATAAATACTTTGGAGGAGAATGGATCGTCTTATCTCCTGGCTTTTGCCCAAGTCACACATTGGTCACCTCCGGAGTAACTTGTGTTTGTTTTCTGTAGAATGTTATAGAATGTTATAGAATGTTGTATAACTTGTCCTCTGTGTATTTTAATAAAGAATTCTGGAGAAGTATACTTTTTTTTTAATACTGTAATTGATGTTTAAAAGGGAAGACAAACAAATCTAAAAGATAACATAATGTTTGTATAGAAAGCGATATCTATCTAAAAAAAAATGTAATCATAAATTTTTATTTATGTTTTACTTGTAACTGGGCTGTTATGTTGAAAGACTCGAAGTTTACACAAGAATTTATTATGTAAAATGCTTTGCCAATTATAGAGATAACATAATTTTTGCCTCAAAAGCAATGTCCATAAAAAACAAAAATATAATCATAAAAAAGGTCTTGAAAAAAAATAAAAATAATTCGCATTTTTTTGCATTTTTTTAAAAATAATAACATTTTAGGGCCAGATTCACAGAAAAAGTACGCCCGAGTATCTGCTGATACTCCAGCGTACTTTCAAATTTGCCGCGTCGTATCTTTATTTTTAATGCACAAACAAAGATACAACGGCTTTTGGCTAAGATCCGACAGTCGTACGGCTTCGTACGCCTTCAAATCGTAGGTGTAATTTTCCGGTGGCCGCTGGGTGAAGTTTGCGTCGTTTTCCAGCGTCGGGTATGCAAATTAGCTGATTACGGCGATCCACGAAGATACGCGCGTTCGTCGCAATCTCTTACGTCGTCGCTAGTCGGTTTTTCCCGTCGCAAACTTAAGCCTGCTTTTTCATGGCTTACATTTAGACAGCCATGTTAAAGTATGGCCGTCGTTCCCGCGTCAAATTTCATTTTTTTTTTTGCCTACGACATCCGGGAATACGAAATTACGTTACGCACGTCGCCATTCAAAAAACACGTCGGGTGCCGTAATTTCGCGCAAAGCACGTCGGGAAATTTTCAGACGGAGCATGCGCAGAACGTTCGGCGCGGGAGCGCGCCTAATTTAAATGACACACGCCCCATTTGAATTAGGCGGGCTTGCGCCGGACAGATTTACGTTACGCCGCCGCAAGTTTAAAGGCAAGTGCTTTGTGAATCAAGCACTTACGCCGAAAACTTGCGGCGGCGTAACGTAAATGGGATACGTTACGCCGCCAGATTTCTACACGAATCTGGCCCTTAGTATTTATAGACCGGGCTGTTATGCAGGAAGACTGGCAGTTTACACAATAAATTAGTATGTAAAATGTTTTACCAATTTTAGATATAACATCATTATTGTGTAGAACGCAATATCTATAAAAAAAAAGACTATAATCATGAAAAATACGTTTAGAAAAATAATAAAAAGATTTGAATATTTAAAAAAAAAAAATCTTAAATATTATGCTATTACTTATAGACTGGGCTGTTATCCAGGAAGACTGTAAGTTTACACAATAATTTATTATGTAAAATGCTTTGCCAATTAAACAGATAAAATTATTTTACCTTAGAAAGCAATAGCTAGGAAAAGCCTATTATCACAAGAAAAAAAATGGTCTAGAAGCATAATAAAAATGTTTTGAGTTTCCCCACATTTTTTGGGAATTTGGAGAGTTAAAACAGGTGGTGTGAAGCTGCCATATTGCCTCCTCACCACCGGTAGGTTGCAGAAGTGGGGCAAAAATGGCTACACAGGTGAACATGCCCTTAGTGGTATCGGTATGTGGTTTGTCCCAACCTTTATAAAACTGCCAATTTTGCCGAACAGCTTGACCTCATCTTGCCATTCCTCAATCTGTCCTCACAATCTGGGGACTCACACACCTGAATCCAGCATACAGTCAGTGAAGCTCCTGAACACTTGATATGTGGACCTTCAGAAGTCGGCCAGTGGGGTTCAGAAGTCGGCCGGTGGGGTTGCAGCTCCCATAATTTAAAGGTTGACCATCAAGATTCAAAAATAAATCTTATACATAGTTTAGGATTGTCTCCTTTATCTGCACACACCCGCCTCCCTCAGTCTATATCCACAACACAGTATGGACATTTTTTATATTCCCACTCCCCAAGAGCAAAGGCATCTTCCTCTTCCAAAACAAACTATCCTTCACTAAATCATAACCCCTTTTAAGCCGGGAGGCTGATATAGCCACTACATATTATGATTCTTAATAGCTTACCACTCCTAAAGGGGTTGTAAAGGTAAAAATGTTTTTCCTAAATAGCTTTCTTTACCTTAGTGCAGTCCTCCACTTACCTCATCCTTCCATTTTGCTTTTAAATGTCCTTATTTCATCTGAGAAATCCTCACTTCCTGTTCTTCTGTCTGTAACTCCACACAGTAATGCGAAGCTTTCTCCCTGGTGTGGAGTGTTGTGCTCGCCCCCTCCCTTGGACTACAGGAGAGTCAGAACGCCCACTAACACACAGCTCCTTTCTCTATCTGCAACGTAGAGAGTGTCCTGACTCTCCTGTAGTCCAAGGGAGGGGGCGAGCACAACACTCCACACCAGGGAGAAAGCCTCGCATTACTGTGTGGAGTTACAGACAGAACAGGAAGTGAGGATTTCTCAGAAGAAATAAGGACATTTAAAAGCAAAATGGAAGGATAAGGTAAGTGAAGGAGGACTGCACTAAGGTAAAGGAAGCTATTTAGGAAAATAAATTGTACCTTTACATCCCCCTTTAAGTCAACTTATTTTGCATCCCACTGAGCCGATCATTGGGAACTAGCACACAAAACCCTGCTAGGATGGCTGTCAGGAGAGACATCTGCGGAGTACAGATGCCATTTTCAGACACATACCTGTGCGCAGGCGACAACAAAGAATGTGCAGAACAGCCGTGGGCGCTTCTGAGAACGCTCATGCGAATGCTCGAACGTGCATTCGCGTGCACGCACCTGTCACCAGGACTGGCGCCAGACGGCCTATTTAAACGGAGCATCAGCGCTGACTGATTGCTGCTTGGTCTACAGCATTTACCTGAATCCTGATTCCTGTGTGTGTTGACTTCTGATACCGATCCGGCTTGCTCCCGACTACCTCTGTCTGCTTCCTGCCCTGACCCCTGGCTTCCTACGGACTGATCTCCCTTGTCTTCTACCTTTATGTTAAAGGCTTACCATATATACTCAAGTGTAAGCCGAGTTTCTCAGCCCTTTTTTTAGGGCTGAAAATAACCCCCTCGGCTTATACTCGAGTCAGCGTACCTGCATTTTTGACAGGCGTCCATTTTTTTTAATGTCGTGGCTTCCTCCTGGCGTTCCGTGACAGGCATTTGACTCTGTGTTCCGCCTATCATGGAGGTCCTCTCATGCTCGGACAGTTTCCCAGCAGACACTGTGTTCAGTGTTTCGCCAATCACGGACGTCCTCTTGTCCGAGGGTGAAAGGATGTCTGTAATTGGCGTAACACTGAACACAGTGTCTGCTGGGAAACTGAGTCCAAGGATGAGAGGACATCCGCGATAGGCGGAACACAGTGTCAAATGCCTGTCACGGAATGGAATGCCAGGAGGAAGCCGCGACATCTAAAAAGTGGATGCCTGTCAAGAATTCAGGTACTCGGGCACAGTGAGACTGCAATGGGCACAGTGAGTACCATATGGCACAGTGAGACTACAATGGGCACAGTGAGTACTGTATGGGACAGTGAGACTGCAATGGGCACAGTGAGTACCGTATGGCACAGTGAGACTGCAATGGGCACAGTGAGTACTGTATGGCACAGTGAGACTGCAATGGGCACAGGGAGTACTGTATGGCACAGTGAGACTGCAATGGGCACAGTGAGTACCGTATGGCACAGTGAGACTGCAATGGGCACAGTGAGTACCTTATGGCACAGCGAGACTACAATGGGCACAGTGAGACTGCAATGGGCACAGTGAGTACCGTATGGCACAGTGAGACTGCAATGGGCACAGTGAGTAACGTATGGCACAGTGAGACTGCAATGGGCACAGTGAGGCTGCAATGGGCACAGTAAGTACTGTATGGCACAGTGAGACTGCAATGGGCACAGTGAGGTATGGCACAGTGAGACTGCAATGGGCACAGTGAGACTGCAATGGGCATAGTGAGTACTGTATGGCACAGTGAGACTGCAATGGGCACAGTTAGTACCGTATGGCACAGTGAGACTGCAATGGGCATAGTGAGTACCGTATGGCACAGTGAGACTGCAATGGGCACAGTGAGACTGCAATGGGCACAGTAAGTACTGTATGGCACAGTGAGACTGCGATGGGCACAGTGAGACTGCAATGGGTACAGTGAGGTATGGCACAGTGAGACTGCAATGGACACAGTGAGACTGCAATGGGCACAGTGATGTATGGCACAGTGATATTGCAATGGGCACAGTGAGGTATGGCACAGTGAGACTGCAATGGACACAGTGAGACTGCAATGGGCACAGTGATGTATGGCACAGTGAGACTGCAATGGGCACAGTGAGGTATGGCACAGTGAGACTGCAATGGGCACAGTGAGGTATGGCACAGTGAGACTGCAATGGGCACAGTGAGGTATGGCACAGTGAGGCATGCAAATGGGCATTGTTGACCATTTTTTCCCGCCTACAGTGCTGCATTTCCCACCCTAGGCTTATACTCGAGTCAATATGTTTTCCAATTTTATTGTGGTAAAATGAGGTCCTCGGCTTATACTCGAGTATATACGGTAGTTATTATTTTTGTCTGTTTTGAGTCTAGAACATTGTGAGGGACAGCCACCCTTTTGTAAAATCAAATAATAATAAAAAATATAATATATTATATTATATAATATACTGGAAAGAAAAAAAGATCATATAATGAAGGAATGCATCTTATCATTGTGTGTTCTGTATTAAGACTTATGTACTTATAGTTCTGATGAGTTCTTCAAGAACAGCCAATATTTATAGAGATTAGGGAATGTAGACAAACAGGGCAGATTTATTGTATGTAAGGAGATATTAAAAAAAAAAAATGTTTCTTACCACACAGGAGAGCCAGCGAGGCCCACAGCTGCAAGAACGTCACTCTACCCATGGCTGGAAAACATCAAACAAGAATATAAAATCACTGCGAGCCACGAGCAAGGAAGATCTCATAAATTACATTATTATCAGTTTTGGGCTCCAGTTCTCAAAAAGGATATCGGGGAACTGGAGAAAGTGCAGAGAAGGGCAACCAAACTGATAAGAGGCATGGAGGAGCTCAGCTATGAGGAAAGATGAGAGGAACTGAATGTATTCTCTCTTGAGAAGAGGAGAATAAGGGGGGATATGATCTCCATGTACAGATATATAAGGGGTCCATACAGTGAACTTGGTGTTGAGTTATTCACTTTACGGTCAACACTGAGGACAAGGGGGCGCTCTTTACGTCTAGAGGAAAAGAGACTTCACCTCCAAATACGGAAAGGTTTCTTCACAGTAAGAGGTGTGAAAATGTGGAACAGACTCCCTCCAGAGGTGGTTCTGGCCAGATCAGTAGCTTGCTTTAAGAAAGGTCTGGATACTTTCCTAAATGTACAGAATATAACTGGGTACTAAGTCAGTCTGACTGGTTGCTCTCCCTGGGAACACGCGGTATATGATCGTCACCACGCCTGTATACCTGCCCATTGCCTGTATACTCCATCTTGCCTCTGTTACCGATCCACCTTGTTTTCCATCTTCCCCCAGCCCATATTACTTGCTATAGTATTGTTAAGCCCGTCTTAAATATCCCCCTCGCGTGCCACGGGGGGATTATTAGGCCCAAGACTTGATCACTTGGACCAGCCTAGACCCTCCTGAAGAAGCAAAACCGGTCGAGGCTGTTGGCTGGCTCCACGTATTAGACCTAGATGGTTTTGTTCCCTTTACATTACCTCATCTGATCCGTGGGGCTTGTCCCTAATGTTTTTATATTTATACTTTTGTATGCAAATACATCTTGTTTTATACTTATCTATGGTTTCCTATCAGTGCCTCGAAAGTCCCAATCAATATCCTTTTGACCTATGAGTAACTATGCTAATTAGCCCCAAGCAGCCTTTAGCCTAGGTTCACACTGCTGCGAATTCAAAATCGCGGTAAAATGCGCGATTTTACCGCGATTTTGCCGCGATTTTGCCGCGATTTGCCGCGATTTCGGCCGCAATTTAATGTAAATTGCGGCCCGAAATCGCAAAAAGTAGTACAGGAACTACTTTTTGAAATCGCAGATGCGGCGTCGCACTGATTAGGACAGTGCCATTGCCGACAATTGCCGACGATTTGAGATGCGATTTGACATGTCAAATCGCATCTCAAATCGTTCCAAATCGTACCCAGTGTGAACCAGGGCTAAGTTTGTATTCAATTGGTCTTACTTTCCACAAATCAAACAGGATGCTGGCACATGTATCTAACTCTATACTAGTCTAATAGAGGCTATACTCCTCCTTTTCGAGGTCCTCAATATAGAAGAGAAAAAAAAAAAAAAAGAAAAAGGCGAATAAAAATGCATAAAAAATGCACAGGAACAGACATGTCCTCAATAAAGATGAAAGAAAAAAAAAAAAGGGAAAAGCATATAAAAACGCATATAAAATGCACAGGAACAGAAATGTCCTCAATAGAGATGAAGAAAAAAAAAAAAAAAAAGGAAAAGGCACATAAAAATCCATAAAAAATGTGCATTAACATAAATGTCCTCAACAGGGTTGTCTTAATGAGAGGGCATACCTGGGCACTGCCCAGGGGCCCCAGCTGCATGGGGGGCCCCTGCACTTTCCCGAAAGCAGATGGTCCTTGAGCCCACACTGCCCCGATATTGGGGCCCCATGATGGCACTGAGAGTGATAGATACACAGGGGAGGCAGTCTGCCTCCTACCTACTTGATGTCTGTTTACCTTCACTGTCATCATTGTAGGGACCCCAAAGCATTACTTTGCCCAGGGGCCCATGATGCTATTAAGACGGCCCTGGTCCACAATAGAGATGAAGAAAAAATAAAGGAGGAAAAGACATATAAAAATGCACAGGAACAGACATGTCCTCAATAGAGATGAAGAATAAAAATAGAGGAAAAAGCTCATAAAAATGCATCAAAAATGCACAGGAACAAAAATGTCCTCAATAGAGATGAACAAAAAAAAAAAAAAAAAGGAAAAAGCTCATAAAAATGCAAAAAAAATGTGCAGGAACAGAAATGTCCTCAATAGAGATGAAGAAAAAAAAACAAAAAGAAAAAGGCGCATAAAAATGCATAAAAAATGCGCAGGAACAGAAATGTCCTCAATAGAGATGAACAAAAAAAAAAAAGGAAAAAGCTCATAAAAATGCATAAAAAATGTGCAGGAACAGAAATGTCCTCAATAGAGATGAAGAAAAAAAAAACAAAAAGAAAAAGGCGCATAAAAATGCATAAAAAATGCGCAGGAACAGAAATGTCCTCAATAGAGATGAACAAAAAATAAAAGAGGAAAAGACGTATAAAAATGCATAAAAAATGCGCAGGAACAGAAATGTCCTCAATAGAGATGAAGAAAAAAAGAAAGGAAAAGGCGCATAAAAATGCATATAAAATGCACAGAAACAGACATATCCTCAATAGAGATGAAGATAAAAAAAAAAAAAGGAAAAGCATATAAAAATGCATATAAATCACACAGGAACAGAAATGTCCTCAATAGAGATGAAGAAGAAAAAAAAAGGAAAAGGCACATAAAAATACATAAAAAATGTGCATTAACATAAATGTCCTCAATAGAGGCGAAGAAAAAATAAAGGAGGAAAAGACATATAAAAAATGCATAATAAATGCACAGGAACAGACATGCCCTCAATAGAGATGAAGAATAAAAATAGAGGGAAAAGCTCATAAAAATGCATCAAAAATGCACAGGAACAAAAATGTCCTCAATAGAGATGAACAAAAAAAAAAAAAGGAAAAAGCTCATAAAAATGCATAAAAAATGTGCAGGAACAGAAATGTCCTCAATAGAGATGAATACAAAGAAAAAAAAGAAAAAGGCGCATTAAAAAGCATAAAAAATGCGCAGGAACAGAAATGTCCTCAATAGAGATGAAGAAAAAAAGAAAGGAAAAGGCGCATAAAAATGCATATAAAATGCACAGAAACAGACATATCCTCAATAGAGATGAAGATAAAAAAAAAAAAAAGGAAAAGCATATAAAAACGCATATAAAATACACAGGAACAGAAATGTCCTCAAGAGAGATGAAGAAGAAAAAAAAAGGAAAAGGCACATAAAAATCCATAAAAAATGTGCATTAACATAAATGTCCTCAATAGAGGTGAAGAAAAAATAAAGGAGGAAAAGACATATAAAAATGCATAATAAATGCACAGGAACAGACATGCCCTCAATAGAGATGAAGAATAAAAATAGAGGGAAAAGCTCATAAAAATGCATCAAAAATGCACAGGAACAAAAATGTCCTCAATAGAGATGAACAAAAAAAAAAAAGGGGAAAAAGTTCATAAAAATGCATAAAAAATGTGCAGGAACAGAAATGTCCTCAATAGAGATGAATAAAAAAAAAAAGGCGCATAAAAATGCATAAAAAATGCGCAGGAACAGAAATGTCCTCAATAGAGATGAAGAAAAAATAAAAGAGGAAAAGACGTATAAAAATGCATAAAAAATGCGCAGGAACAGAAATGTCCTCAATAGAGATGAACAAAAAAAAAAAGGAAAAAGCTCATAAAAATGCATAAAAAATGCACAGGAACAGAAATGTCCTCAATAGAGATGAACAAAAAAAAAAGGAAAAAGCTCATAAAAATGCATAAAAAATGCACAGGAACAGACATGTCCTCAATAGAGATGAAAAAAAAGAAGGGAAAAGCATATAAAAATGCATATAAAATGCACAGGAACAGAAATGTCCTCAATAGAGATGAAAAAAAAGAAGGGAAAAGCATATAAAAATGCATATAAAATGCACAGGAACAGAAATGTCCTCAATAGAGATGAAGAAAAAAAAAAAAGGAAACGGCACATAAAAATCCATACAAAATGTGCATTAACATAAATGTCCTCAATAGAGGTGAAGAAAAAATAAAGGAGGAAAAGACACATACAAATGCATAATAAATGCACAGGAACAGACATGTCCTCAATAGAGATAAAGAATAAAAATAGAGGAAAAAGCTCATAAAAATGCATCAAAAATGCACAGGAACAAAAATGTCCTCAATAGAGATGAACAAACAAAAAAAAAAAGAAGGAAAAAGCTCATAAAAATGCATAAAAAATGCACAGGAACAGAAATGTCCTCAATAGAGATGAAGAAAACAAGAAAGGAAAAGGCGCATAAAAATGCATAAAAAAATGCACAGGAACAGACATATCCTCAATAGAGATGAAGATAAAAAATAGAGAAAAAATGCTTCAAAAAAGCACCGCAATGCGTCAAAAATGCGAATGCAAAAATGCAATATGAACCAGCTCTAAAACAATACTGTGTCTAGTGTGTATAAAATAGTATAAAATAGTATCAAAATAAAATATTTTGGATAATGTAACAATGTAATGAAAAAACAGAAATAAAAAAAAAAGCAAACAAAAGCCCCTCCCCCTATAGAAGCACAGAATGTATGATCTTACCTGCAGGCTGCCCGGGGTCTGAGCTCCCTAAAAGTTCAATACTTTATATACTTGGATTAATCATTGCATAACTGGAGAACAGGTGTAACAGGACGGCCCAGGTATACAGCGAGGACTTACAGGGACGGGGCGGGGAGGCCGGGAATTACACAGAAAGGATGGAAGAGGAAAAGAGAAATAAGAAGATCTAACAAATAAAATAATCGTATCAGCTGACCGATAAAGCCGAGGGGGGGGGGGGGGAAACGAGCGATAAATAAAAATGTGGTTACCATTTTCTTTTCTTTAATTTCCAAATCAGATCTGGGTGGAATTTGGACGTGAAATCTTATCGTTAATTGTGACAATAAAACATTTTTATCAGCGTTGCTCAACAAAATTTGTATAAAATTCTAATAAAAAAATTGCTGAATAGCCTTTTATTGGGACAGGTTTGTGGCATTTAACCCTTCTGCAACAGAGCCCTTTAAAAAAAATTATAAGAATTCTGTGACGATGGGCAACGCTAATATTGGCCCAGATTCAGGTAGGGGCGCGCACTGATACGGCGGCGCAGCGTATCGTTTTTACGCTACGCCTCCGTAAATTACTGGAATTACGCTTCATTCACGAAGCATTTGCTCTGTAATTTGCGGCGGCGTATCGTAAAAGGGGCCGGCGTAAGCGCACGTAATTTAAATGATCCCGTAGGGGGCGTGGATCATTTAAATTAGGCGCGTTCCCGCGCCGAACGTACTGCGCATGCTCCGTCGGGAAAATTTCCCGACGTGCATTGCGGTAAATGATGTCATTGGCTTCGACGTGAACGTAAATGGCGTCCAGCACCATTCACGAACGAGTTACGCAAACGAGGCAAAATTTTAAAACCGCGACGCGGGAACGACGTCCATACTTACCATTGGCTGCGCCTCCTATTAGCAGGAGCAGCCTTACGACGAAAACGACGTACGCAAACGACGTAAAGAACGAGCGCCGGCCGCACGTACGTTTGTGAATCAGCGTAAGTATGCAATTTGCATACTCTACGCTGACAACTACGGAAGCGCCACCTAGCGGCCAGCGTCAGAATGCACCCTAAGATACGGCGGCATAAGAGACTTATGCCAGTGGTATCTTAGGCTACAGTCGGCGTATCGAGCTTTCTGAATACAGAAAGTAGATACGCCGGCACTACTTAGCAATTACGCTGCGTATCTATGGATACGCAGGCGTAATTGCTTCCTGAATCTACCCCAATGTTCTTTAGAGCCATTACATATTTTTTTTTATTATTTTATGTTTGATTTTTATATTATTTAACCACTTCAATACCGGGGGGCACTTATACACCTTCCCGCCCAGACCAATTTTTAGCTTTCAGCACTGTTGCACTTTGAATGACAATTGCGCGGTCGTGCTACACTGTACCCAAACCTTAGGAGGCCGATGACGAGGTGGTGCTGGAAACCCGGGGTAGGGCTCCTAGAAGCTGGAAAAGGCTGGTATGGATTGGGGGTGCATAAATGTAATTCATTTTTCTTTATAAATGTAAGTTTTGCTGCAGCAGGTTCTATACATGGTACAGATGTGTCACTTGACAGGCAGACTAGGGGGACCCCCCAGGCACTATATTTAAAGGATTTTTTAATTTTTATTGTTTCACTAAAATCACTGCTCCTGTAAAAACCATGGGCCAGATTCACGTAGCTCAGCGGATCTATAGATCCGCTCGATCTACGTGAATTAAGATCCGCTCCCGCAAGTTTAGGAGGCAAGTGGCTAATTTACAAACCACTTACCTCCAAACTTGCGACGGCGGATCCTAACTCCCCCGGCGGAATTCAAATTCCGCGGCTAGGGGAGTGTCATATTTAAATCAGGCGCGTTCCCGCGCCGATTTAAATGCGCATGCGTCGTCCGGGGAATTTCCCGGCGTGCATTGCTCCCACTGACGTCACTAGGACGTCAGTGGTTGCAACGTGAGCGGGACTTGCGGACGCGCGTGTTCGTGAATCGGCGTACGCAAACGAAGTAGGAAAATTCAAATTCGACGCGAGAACGCCAGCTATACTTAACATTGGCTGCGCCTGATAAAAGAAGGGGTAAGTATACGACAGAAAACCGCTACGGAAACGACGTAAGAACACTGCGACGGGTCCGCGTACGTTCGTGAATTTGCGTATCTCGCTGATTTACATATTATTTATCGTAAATCAGCGGGAACGCCCCCGGCGCCATTTTTAAATTGAAAAAAAGATCCGACAGTGTAACACAGTGTAACACTGTCGGATCTAGCCCTATCTATGCGTAACTGGTTCTATGAATCAGGCGCATAGATAGGACCAGTGTAAGTCAGAGATACGATGGTGTATCTGTAGATATCAGGAGATAATACACTGTCGTATCTCTTTGTGAATCTGGCCCGAGATTTAAAAAAAAAATGTTTTGCATTGATACATGTCCCCCAGGGCAATACCCAGGCCCCCATACCCTTTTTATGGCCAATCACTTGCATATAAGCCTTCAAAATGGGCACTTTTGATTTTTTAAGTTCGGGTCCCATAGACTTTGACCACTTAAGACCCGGACCTTTAGGCAGCTAAAGGACCCGGCCAGTTTTTGCGATTCGGCACTGCATCGCTTTAACTAACAATTGCGCGGTCGTACGACGTGGCTCCCAAACAAAATAGGCGTCCTTTTTCCCCCACAAATAGAGCTTTCTTTTGGTGATATTTGATCACTTCTGCGGTTTTTATTTTTTGCACTATAAACAAAAATAGAGCGACAATTTTGAAAAAAATTCAATATTTTTTTACTTTTTGCTGTAATAAATATCACCCAAATATATAGAAAACATTATTCTTTTTCCACAGTTTAGGCTGATACGTATTCTTCTACCTATTTTTGGTAAAAAAATTGCAATAAGCGTTTATCGATTGGTTTGCGCAAAATTTATAGCGTTTACAAAAAAGGGGACAGTTTTATTGCATTTTTATAAATTTTTACTACTAATGGCGGCGATCAGCAAATTTTTTTGTGACTGCGACATTATGGCGGACACATCGGACAATTTTGACACATTTTTGGGACCATTGTCATTTTCACAGCAAAAAATGCATTTAAAATGCATTGTTTACTGTGAAAATGACAATTGCAGTTTGGGAGTTAACCACAAGGGGGCGCTGATGGGGTTATGTGTGACCTCATGTGTGTTTTCAACTGTAGGGGGGTGTGGCTGTAGGTGTGACGTCATCATTTGTGATTCCCTATAAAAGGGAACACACGATCGATGACACCGCCACAGTGAAGAACGGGGAAGCTGTTCGGGGACTCCAGCGGCGATCGGGTCCGCGAGTCCCACGGCCACGGTCACGGAGCTTCTTTCTTTTGCGATGTTTGCGTGTTCTGGCACAAACCAAACCGGGGGGGGGGAGTGGTTGGCCCAACTCTAGTGACCAACTACTATTAGATCTAGCAAGCCGCTACAAAAGTATGAGCAGCGATCAGTCATTTCCCCTAGTTAGTCCCACCCCCCCTTCAGTTGGAACATGCAGAGGGAACACAGTTAGCCCCTCAATCGCCCCCTAGTGTTAACCCCTTCCCTGCCAGCGACATTTTTACAGTAATCAGTGCATTTTTATAGAACTGATCGCTGTATAAATGACAATGGTCCCAAAAATTTGTCAAAAGTGTCCGATGTGTCCACCATGATGTCGCAGTACCGCAGTGTCCGCCATTACTAGTAAAAAAAATAATAATAATAAAAATGCCATAATTCTATCCCCTATTTTGTAGAAGCTATGGGCCAGATTCACAGAGGAAATACGCCGGAGTATCTACTGATACTCCGGCATATTTTCAAATTTGTCGCGTCGTATCTTTATTTGTAATTCACAAAAAAGATACGACGGCTTTTGGCATAGATCCGACAGGCGTACGGCTTCGTACACCTTCGGATCCTAGGTGTAATTTTCCGGCGGCCGCTGGGTGGAGTTTGCGTCGTTTTCCAGCGTCGGGTATGCAAATTAGCTGATTACGGCGATCCACGAAGATACGCGCGTTCGTCGCAATCTCTTACGTCGTTGCTAGTCGGTTTTTCCCGTCGCAAACTTAGGCCTGCTTTTTCATGGCTTATATTTAGAACAGCCATGTTAATGTATGGCCGTCGTTTCCGCGTCAAATTTCGAAAAAACAATTTTTGCGTAAGACGTCTGGGAATACGAAACGACGTAACGCACGTCGCCGTTCAAAAAATACGTCGGGGGACTGTAATTTCGCGTAAAGCACGTTGGGAAATTTTCTAACGGAGCATGCGCAGACCGTTCAGCGCAGGAACGCGCCCCATTTGAATTAGGCAGGCTTGCGCCGAGCGGATTTACGTTACACCGCCGCAAGTTTACAGGTAAGAGTTTTGTGAATCAGGCACTTAAACCTGCAGCGGTGTAATGTAAATGGGATACGTTACGCTTCCGTCTGGCTTTCCGATCGTGTGTACAAGGCATTACTCGGTCGGCAAGTGGATATTTTCACTTTCAGACTACTATCCATGGTTGACATTGTACAGAACTTCACTTTTACTACCAAATAAGGAGATACGGACACCAGAAGACTGTTCAAAGCTTTATTTTGTTGGCAGACAATATTACAGAAGGTGCAAAACAAGGAGGTACTTCATTTTTTATAAGGATTGCCTGGAACATCTTCCAGACCTGCTGGCAGTATGGATAAAAGCAGGGGAGGGCTGGGCCGGGGGGCAGGGTGGCAATCGCCTCCCAAGCCGCTCTAACGGATGTTCAAAATGGTCAGCAGCCTCTGCCCTTTACCATCTTTTTTTTTTATTCTGCACTAGGAAGTCAGGGTGGGGGGCACGGCCACAGCGGCTCGCCACTAGCTGTTGCATTCCAGGAGTTGTAGTCCACACTCAAGCTCCCAGTGGGTGGAAAACAGAGCAGAGCAAACTACAACTCCCTGGGACTGGATTCTTGAAAGAGGCAGTGTGTGCCAGGGAGTCGGGACACAGGGCTGGGCGCTGGCTGCAACTTGACCCCAGGAGCATTACCCCCCCCCAGGAGGCCATGGCGTGCAAGGACCTGCTGAGCTAAGATCACTGAGGTGAGAGACTCAGACACCCCTACTTGACCCCCCATCTTCCCCCCACCATACACCCCAGTGATCAGGCTGCATTGATGGGCACTGGAGTTGGCTGCACTGATGGGCACTGGTGAGGGTGCATTGAAAAAACAGATGGGATTTGATCATTCGACGGTTCAATGGTCCACTTGACTGAACTTGCCCCCCCCCCAGGACTAAGGCTGCCAGCCCTCCCCTGGATGAAAGACAAATGCATTTTGTATAGCTAAAAGATTTTCGCATCCACAATATATTTTCCATTACAAAGAATAACTGCAGTATTCTACCAGAAGTAGAGACAAAGTCATCGACTGTGTGTTGGTGTTAATGGTCCAAACATAATGCAGTTTTAAGAAACATGAATTCTTTTAAAGAGGGTTTGATAGAAGTACAGAAGTCTTTATTATAGTGCCGATATGTATCTCCCAAAACGAAAAAAAAAAAGAAAAAGAAAAAGAAAAAAGCCTTCATTTAATCCGGGAAAACCGAATTCACATTAACCGGAGATCCTTTTAGGTGTGTCCATTGTTGTTCGAAAACCGAGATATGTCAGGCAGTCATACTGTTTCATATGTTGCTGAAAGAAATAAAATTGAAAACGCAATTGAAAAGTATATCTAAATCACAGGGAATTATCAAGAATGGCGCAGGTAGTAGCTACAACATAATCATACATGTGAATGTGCTTTGGGGGGTGTAGGAGTATACTAAAAACTTTCCCTGACTTGTTCATTTCCTGACTTAGTTGGGGTAGGCAGTACACTTTGGTGGGGGTGGGTCAGCCACGCCTCATGACCACTGACCATTGACCTCTGGGAACCTGCCTTCTGACCTCTGGGGGAGGTCCCTATTCCAATTCCTGAGTCCTAGCATTATTCCTCAAAGGGAAACCCTAACCCTAAACCCCTAACCCTAAACCTAAACCCTAACCTTAACCCTAACCCTAAACCCTAACCCTAACCCCTAACCCTAACCCCTAACCCTAAACCCTAACCCTCAACCTAAACACTAACCTTAACCCTAACCATAAACCCTAACTTTAAACCCTCCCTAACCCTAAACCCCTAACCCTAAACCTAAACCCTAACCTTAACCCTAACCCCTAACCCTAAACCCTAACCCTCAACCTAAACACTAACCTTAACCCTAACCATAAACCCTAACTTTAAACCCTCCCTAACCCTAAACCCCTAACCCTAAACCTAAACCCTAACCTTAACCCTAACCCTAAACCCTAACCCTAACCCTAAACCCTAACCCTAAACCCTAACCCTAACCCCTAACCCTAACCCCTAACCCTAACCCCTAACCCTAAACCCTAACCCTCAACCTAAACACTAACCTTAACCCTAACCCTAAACCCTAACTTTAAACCCTCCCTAACCCTAAACCCCTAACCCTAAACCTAAACCTAAACCCTAACCTTAACCCTAACCCTAAATCCTAACCCTAAACCCTAACCCTAAACCCTAACCCTAAACCCTAAGCCCTAACCCTAAACCCCTAACCCTCAACCTAAATACTAACCTTAACCCTAACACTAAACCCTAACTTTAAACCCTCCCTAACCCTAAACCTAAACCCTAACCTTAACCCTAACCCTAAACCCTAACCCTAAACCCCTAACCCTAAACCCCTAACCCTCAACCTAAACACTGACCTTAACCCTAAACCCTAACTTTAAACCCTCCCTAACCCTAAACCCCTAAACCTAAACCTTAACCCTAAAGCCTAACCCTAACCCCTAAGGCCGCGTACACACGGTCAGTCAAAACCGATGAAAACGGACTGAAGGTCCGTTTCATCGGTCCAAACCGATCGTGTGTGGGCGCCATGGGTCAGTTATACTTCGGTCAAAAAAAAATAGAACTTGCTTTAAAATTTGACCGATGGACGCCTGACCGATGGGTCAAAATGGATCGTTAGTATGCAAAAGCATCGGTCAAAAGGCCGCGCATGCTCAGAATCAAGTCGACGCATGCTTGGAAGCATTGAACTTCGTTTTTTTCAGCACGTTGTGTGTTTTACGTCACCGCGTTCTGACATGATCGGTTTTTTTACCGATGGTGTGTGGGCACATCAGACCATCAGTCAGCTTCATCGGTTAACCGATTAAACGGACCTTCAGTCCGTTTTCATCAGTTTTGACTGATCGTGTGTATGTGGCCTAACCCTAACCCTAAACCCTAACCTTAACCCTAAACCCAACCCTAACCCTAGTCTTATTCTTCAAGGGGAAACCCTAACCCCAAACCCTAACCCTAACCCTGACTCTGACCCTAACCCTAAGTTCCAACCCTTAGCCTAGCCTTATTCTTCAAGGGGAAACCCTAACCCTAAGTTCCAACCCTAAGTTCTAACCCTAACTGACCTTTGACTTATGAACTTTTACTGTAACCCTAAGTGAATCTCCACTTCGTGACTCTCCCCACCCTAAAACCCCTACCTTTCCCAGATCCCACTCGGTTTGTTGGAAAAAGGGTAAAAAAAACATTTTTAGAAATCCATTGCAGCTCCTCAATGAATCTAAAGTAATCGCTGTAGTTTATAAAGGAAACAGCAGAGGGCGCCAACTAAGTGCAGTATGTAGAAAAATACTTTATTAAAAATCATAAGTTGCAACTCATGAGATACATAAGGCTAAGAGCATGTATTCCACCCAGTGCAGTTTGCTGTTAAGCCTATATCTCCCACATTTTTGAGATGGGAATGAGGGACACCTATAGGCAAAAGTATGTAGGTATGGACACACCCCTGCCATGCCCCTTATAGGAGAATTATACCAAAAAATTATTAGTTAAAGTGGAGTTCTGAAGACAACGGGGGAGCTTGCCGCAGAAGAGGACGTGACGTCGCGGGCCGCGGCCCGGCTGGAGCAGAGGTACACTCGGTACCTCCAAAAAGGTAAGAAAACGAGTTGTTGAGAGGTGGTCTTTCGTTTAAGACCACCTCTCAAAAATGGGTGGAACTCCGCTTTAAAAAGTGGTGGAATATCAAAATGTGCATCTGTTCATCAACACAACCCCTTAAAAATAGGTCAAATTGCATAATTTTGTATTTTTTTTTCTTTTGAACAGATGGAACTAGAACGGTTTTAACTGGATAGACTTGCAACACTGTAACTATGTAACATGGGCAATTTTAGGTTCTTTAAAAAAATAAAATAATTGAACATTCACAAAGTTCCACTCACCAGCCGTTGAGGTCACGGGCTGACCAGGATTTTACAAGCTCGTTGATATTAGGGACCGCCTTTCCAGCTGGAGTTCTGAGGTCATCGGAACTGTTACCGTTGAAGTTCCCGCATGCTCCGCAAACCACCTCTGACAGGCCCTGTAACGCGCGGATTGAGACGCTACCGGTATTGCTAAACTCGATCTTCAACTCTTCACCAATCTGGATGGAAACTGAGGTGTCTTTGGCAGAGGCTGAGAGAATACCGGATGTGACGGGGAAAACACCTGGAAGTCCATTGACCTAGAAAATGCAAGAAGGTAATGTGTCAGCAAGGACGAAAAATGGAAGAAAATGCTGTCGCCTGTATGGCAATGACTACCAGCACTCAACCCGTTGAAAATTAAATAATGTCACCAAGTGTGAGCAAACATTTTCTAATAGTCATTAGAAGGTACATACAATAATATATTCATTTACGGAGACCAAAAGCATATCTGGTTAGAAATGTGTACATTCTCATACATTTACAACGACATTGGAATTGTTGGCATAGCAGTCGTTGACCTTAAGTAAAAACCACAATTTTTTAACCCGTTAAACAGAACAGATAGAACAGACAGAACCTCTGTTAGATTTGTATACCTGTCGTTGTCTTTTAGCCCTAGAGAGCTTTGTAACTGGTAAAGAAAGTAAGAGGGTCTCCAAAATTTTACTGATTAAAAAAAAAATAAAAAAAATAACGAATAGCATGGAAATCTGTGAGATCTAACCTCACTATTTGTCCTGGTGACCATTGCCACTGGGTATCAGGACCTGGATCAACTGCTGGTGGCACTGTGGTTGTAGTTGTTGTTTCCACCAGTGGGTGTCTCCCAGCAGTCAGCAGATCCCAGTAATCAGTCTCCACCTGATGCTGGCTGCTGGGATGGTATTTAGTCCCTCCTCTATCAGTACCTTCTCCTTCAGTATTTAGCTCTGCTTGTTAGATGCTGCTTGACATTTGCCCATACCCAGAATCTGACCTTGGTTTTGTCTTGTCCTGGTGACCATTGCCACGGGGTATCAGGACCTGGATCAACTGCTGGTGGCGCTGTGGTTGTAGTTCCTGTGTCCACCAGTGGGTGTCTCCCAGCAGTCAGCAGATCCCAGTAATCAGTCTCCACCTGATGCTGGCTGCTTTGATGGTATTTAGTCCCTCTATCAGTAGCTCCTTTTTCAGTATTTAGCTCTGCTCGTCAGATGCTGCTTGTCATTTGCCCTGACCCAGCATCTGATCTTGTTTTTTTCTTGCCCTGGGGACCATTGTTACGGGGTATCAGGACCTGGATCACCCGCTGGTGACACTGTGGTTCCCTGAGCTTAAAGGTTGTAGTTTCTGTGTCCACCAGTGTGTGTCTCCCAGCAGTCCGCAAATCCCAGTAATCAGTCTCCACCTGATGCTGGCTGCTGGGACTGTATTTAGTCCCTCCTCTATCAGTACCTCCTGCTTCAGTATTTAGCTCTGCTCGTCAGATGCTGCTTGCCATTTGTCCTGACTCAGCATCTGATCTTGATTTTGTCTTGTTTATTATTTGCCTTACCTAGTTTATTGTCTAGTTAGGCTTTCTGTTATTTAGTTATATTGCTAGTTAGGCATTTCATAATTTTGTTTTGGTTCACTTACATCTTTGTGTTTGCTGTATATTCTGTTGCTGGTGTTTGGGTGAACTCTAGTTTCACTGTAAATAAATCTTACTTTAAAAAACACAAGCTACTAAATCAGTTCCTAACTAACAGATGGTTCAACGGGGGATAATTGAGGAATAAACATTTGTCAGTCATGTTTCATACATAGATATAGGTGGCTTACCCAAATTTCCTTGTTCTTGGAGATGGTCACTAGACCTTGACGATGGAAAATATGGAGCCTGGTAACCGATGTTGCTGCTCCCGCGCAGACCTGAATGTCAGCGAGTACTCTAAACCATCCAGCTGAATCACTGTTGCATAAAGATGTCACCTCAACGGGGCCATTTCCAATAGGTCCTCCTGAGAGCCCATCATATGTGATGAACTTCTGTTGGCTGACCGTGCATTCACTCTCTGTCTTGTAGCAGCCTCGCACTCCATTCACAAGGCCACAGCGTTCTTTGTCTCCACATGCGGTGTCTGTGCAGGTCACACCACCAGCTTGGCACTTACATTGTTGTCTGCAATCAGCACTGAGGAACGACTCTCCCTCCTAAATGGGAACAAAAAAAACATCAAGTAAATCACACTTCTGAGTATATGCCATCTTGTGTTTGACAAATAACATGAAAAACAGTCTAGTTGAACTGTTTAGATCATAGACCTAAGCTGGCCATAGATTAAACCTGGGCAAATTGCAGCCCCAATACCACATCTGGCCCTTTGGGGACAGCCAATTTGTCCCTCAGTTCCTCCACTGTCACATGCTTCACTGAAGAAGCTTGATGCTGGCTACTGACTCATATTTTGTTCTAGAATGCCAAAGTCTTCCAAAGAGGCCAACTTAAAAAGGAATGTCTACTTCTTGAATGGTTATTGTCTCGTAGTTTGATGTACTTCCATGTTAGTAGCTCCAACCTACTCTACTGGTTCCTCTAAATTTTAAGATGCAATTCTATTTAAAATATCTTAGTTAAATTATGTTAAAAGAAAATTATTTGTATGAGAATCTTCCCCCTACAATAGAAAAACCATGGACTATATGGTCAAAAGATTGCGGACCTCCGACTATCACATCGATATAAACTTGTTAAACATCTTATTCTAAAACAATGGGCGTCAATATGGATTTGGCCTCCCCTTTGCAGCTTGAACAGTATCCACTCTTCTGGGATTTCCACAAAATTTTGGATTGTGTCTGTGGAGATTTGTGCCCATTTGTGAGGTTAGGTATTGATATTGGACAAGAAGACCTGACTTGCAATTGGCATTCTAGTTTATCCCAAAAATGTTCAGTAGAGCTGAACATTTGAGTAGTGTAGCTCAGTTGAGTTCCTCCACACAAAACCTATCAAATCATGTCCTTATGGAGATGGCTTTGTGCAGAGGGTTACAGTCATGCTGGAACCGGAAAGGGCATTTCCCAGACTCTTGCTACAAGATTTAAGGGAAAAGAGGATCTAAAATTACTTCATATGCTATAGCAATAACAGCACCCATCATGGAAAATGACTGAAGTCAGTCATTTGAAGTCATACAGTGGAACCTCGGATTGCGAGTAACGCGGATAACGAGCATTTCACAATATGAGCGCTGTTTTTATAAAAATCGTAACTTGGTTTGCGAGTGTTGTCTCGCAACACGAGCAGGATTCAGGCCAAAGCGGTGTGCAGTTCTGCATTTGGTCTGAGGTGGGGGGTGCCAGAGCCGAGCAGAGCCAAAGGTAGCCGATCGCAGCCGAACTGCGCCGTTTGTAACTTCACAAAAAGGCCAGAGGACAGCTCGGCTGACCTTGGCAAATCCCGGGAACAAAGTCATTCCGAGGTTTGCAGATGTCTGCCAAAGTGTCCTCGGGCCTTTTTGTCCATTTCCGAGTCTCTCCAGTGCCCCCCACCTCTGGCCTCATGCGGTATTGCATGCCATTGAAGTCAATGCAGAACAAATAATTTTCATTTCCATTGGTTTCAATGGGGAAACTCGCTTTGATATGCGAGTACTTTGGATTACGAGCATTCTCCTGGAACGGATTATGCTCCTAATCCGAGGTTCCGCTGTATCCACAAACGTTTGGCCACTTATATAGGTTTAATGGTTAGGTATCCACAAAAAGAATGGCTGTATAGTGTACAGTACACAATATGGAGCAGTGGAGTAACTAGAACCTTCAGGAACCTGATGCAAGAAACCATGAAGGGCCTGCCTGACAGTCGGGGCCCTTTCCATTAGTCCTCTGAGCCCAGGGCCTTTCCCACTGATCCCAAGGCCCTTTATTCCAGTGGGAGGGGCCTTTTCTGCGACTTTGGTGAGATTTGAGTGCCATGGACTGCAATGTTAATTCACAAAAAAAAGCACAAGCCGGTTGCAAGCAAGTCACAAGGAAATTTACAAGAAAATTATTGGGGATGCAGCAGTGTGAACCAAGCCCATGTTGTGCAGTGGGCCCTCTTCCTGCCATCTTGGAGCCCCCCCCCCCCCCACTGTGGTGGAATACCAGGACCTTGTACCAATTGCGATCTTTGCGACCCTTGTAGTTACACTATTGTTATAGAGTAGCAAAATGAAGGGGAAAAAAAAGCAAAAGAAATCAGTACTTACACTTAGATATCTTCCACTGAATACACATCCACACTTGTCCATAGTACCACAAGTATTTCCATCCAGGATATACCCAGCATTACATTCACAGCCTTCAAAGCATCTGTCTGTACATTTTGTTGGTGATGTGAGACCAGAGCAAGTTTGGTCGCAGGTTCTGGTGCAAAGTTCATAATGACTGTTGGCCGGGCAAGACATGGCTGCAAAACACAAAAAAATAAATAAAAGACCTCATTTCATGTCTCTAGATTTTTCCGAAAGTTATACTTTTTTTAATAATTTTTTTTTAGCATTTTAACCACTTCAGCCACGGACCATTTGATTGGCCAAAGACCAGGCCACTTTTTTACTGCGTCGCTTTAAGGCCTCGTACACACGACGGTACATGTCCGATGAAAACGGTCCGCGGACCGTTTTCATCGGACATGTCCGCTGCCGGATTTTGGTCTGATGGCTGTACACACCATCAGACCAAATTTCCCGCGGACAGCAAACGCGGTGACGTGGCCGCGCCGTCGTGCGCAAACCCTGGAAGGTCAATGGTTCCACGCATGCGTCGAATCACTTTGACACATGCGAGAGCTTTCGGCCGAGCGGACATGTCCGGTGAGTCGTACAGACGACCAATAATGTCCGACGGACAGGCTTCCAGCGGACATGTTTCTTAGCATGCTAAGAAACATTTGTCCGCTGGAAATCTGTCCGATCCGCCGGAAAATTGTCCGGTCGGTCGTACACACGACCGAACATGTCCGCGGAAACTGGTCCGCGGACATGTTCGGTCGTGTGTACGAGGCCTTACTGACAATTGCGAGGTCGTGCAATGTGGCTCCCAAACAAAATTGACGTTCTTTTTTCCCCCCACAAATAGAGCTTTCTTTTGGTGGTATTTGATCACCTCTGCGGTTTTTATTTTTTGCGCTATAAACAAAAAAAGAGTGACAATTTTAAAAAATAAGCAATACTTTTTACTTTTTGCTATAATAAGTATCCCCCAAAATATATATATATAAAAAAACGATTTCCCCCCCCTCAGTTTAGGCCGATACGTATTCTTCTACATATTTTTGGTAAAACAAATCGCAATAAGCGTTTATTAATTAGTTTGCGCAAAAGTTATAGCGTCTACAAAATAGGGTATAGTTTAATGGCATTTTTAGTATTTTTTTTTTTTACTAGTAATGGCGGCGCTCAGCGATTTTTATCATGACTGTAACATTATGGCGGACACATCGGACACTTTTGACGCTATTTTGGGACCATTGTTATTGATACAGCGTTCAGTGCTATAAAAAGGGAACTAATTACTGTAAAAATTACACTGACAGTGAAGGGGTTAACCAGTAGGGGGCGCTGAAGGGGTTAAGTGTGTCCTAGGGAGTGCTTCTAACTGCAGAGGGGATGGGCTACATGTGAAGCCTCGTACACACGATCAGTCCATCCGATGAGAACAGTCTGAAGGACCGTTGTCATAGGTTAACCGATGAAGCTGACTGATGGTCCGTCACGCCTACACACCATCAGTTAAATAACCGATCGTGTCAGAACGCGGTGACGTAAAACACAACGACGTGCTGAAAAAAACGAAGTTCAATGCTTCCAAGCATGCGTCGACTTGATTCTGAGCATGCGTAGATTTTTAACCGATGGTCGTGCCTACTAACGATCGGTTTTGACCTATCGGTTAGGAATCCATCGGTTAAATTTAAAGCAAGTTGGCTTTTTTTTAACCTATAGTTAAATAACCTATGGGGCCCACACACGATCGGTTTTGACCGATGAAAACGGTCCATCAGACCGTTGTCCTCTGGTTAACCTATCGTGTGTACGAGGCCTGCCACGACACTGATCGCTGTTCCTGATTACAGGGAGCTGTGATCAGTGTCCTGTCACTAGGAAGAATGAGGAAATGCCCTGTTTACATCAGAATTTCCCCATTCTTCCTCTCCGTGAGACGATCGCGGTTACCCCATGCGGACATCGAGTTCATGGGACCTGTGGTCGGACTCACGGAGCTTGCGGCGCGCACGCGCCCCCACAACGCCGCTTCTTAAAGGGGACATACCTGTACGCCCATATGCCCAGCCGAGCCATTGTGCCGATGTATATTGTCGTGCACTGGTCGGCAAGTGGTTAAACCAAGTAGGCCAGGGTTAGCTCAGAAACAGTTTTTTAGTGAGTATTAGTATAACATGTAACCCAAAACAAATCTTATTACCAGGACTTATTGATTCCTAATTTTTGGACCTTAATAAAAGATTTTTTTCGGTTTTACTTACGACAGAATGCAGGAGTTCTCCAAGAGCCGATGGTAGCACCAACGGTATGACAAGCAGCTGCATAAGCCTGTAGACTCTTGCACACAATGTTATCCTTGCCGTCAACAGCACAAGCATCATAGGCGCAGTGGGTGAAAAAATTATTTGGATCGATCTTGGAGTGACAAGCTTTGAAAGGTCCCGCTGGGTTTGTAATCATGCCACAAGAGGATGTCGCCTTGTATGGCAGCAACTTAGCCTCATCGCACACCGGGCACACACCTTCTTCGCAGCCGTCGCTGCACTTAGCCCCAGCTATGTTCACCTTCCAGGAAGCACCAAACTCATTCACATTTTTAACAACCTGTTTGTTGGGAAGCTGGAATTCATCTTTGTTGTCACCATTGAAGTTGCCACAGAGTCCACCCATCTTGCCACGGTACGAGCTGGGAATATTGAGGACCACCCCATAGATTGTGTCATAGAGAATCTTCAAGCCAAAATCTGTTTGTAGGACAACATTGGCTCCTTCTTGATTAACAACAATATTGTCATCTTCAAGAGACAATGGCAAATTGAAAAATTCTCCGTTAACCTGTGAAAAGGTAAACATTTCCATTACGGTAAACCCTTGAACTTTGGTGTTGGAACAATTTTAAGAACATTGTGGACAGGAAGGAAACCAATCAAATGGATCCTTCAACAAATAAAGCCCAACTGTTCACTAGAAATCCAGGTGACTAGACTGAAGTTGTCTTATTTCTTTACATATTATGGGAACACCAGGGGTGGACTGACAACCCATGGGGCCCCCGGGCAATAGAAGATTATGGGGCCCCTGGGCTTACAGATGGTCACCACACCAGGAGGCAGTGCAGAGGCAGGGCAGCTAAAATCTTAGGAATTTCACATTAAAAGCATGTCGGTTTAAGACATAGCAGGGACAGATGTAAAAAAAACACAGATTTTTACATACTGTCCCTGGTTTTATTGAGCCCGGCAACCCTTATGGGGCCCCCTGGTGGCATGGGGCCCTCGGGCAGTGCCCGAAAGTCCCAATGGTCAGTCCGCCCCTGGGGAACACCCAACTTGTCATTGACTTGATGGCACCTAATAGTTCTTTTTCTTAAAATACTAGTTGTCTGGGTGCTACGTTGATCCACCAACTTTAATAAGAGATGGAACACATATGCAAATTCAATATCTATCTATCTATCTATCTATCTATCTATCTATCTATCTATCTATCTATCTATCTATCTATCTATCTATCTATCTATCTATCTATCTATCTATCTATCTACCATGGCAGTGTTATGCCCTGCCAAAGTGTAAAAGGAGCCTATGACCTAGGATTCTCATCCAGGAAGGTTGAGGAGCTCCATTCAGCCATTGTATCATTCAGAGGAAACTGAATCTTCAGATTCCTCATTGGTTGGTAAAACCTTGTTTGGGAGATTTAGTAGAGATCTGGAAGGGATGAAGTCTCCAATCCTGGGCCTGTGTTTTGAGAACCACTTGCACACTAATTGGGCATGTACTGGGCTTTTAGGAGAGACCCGACTAGGGTTCTGAGCTCCACCCTGGAAGAAAGAGGAGGTTTCTGTCCAGGAGTCAGGAGGGCTCCACCTAGGCAAGATAGCTGGGAGCCAGAGCAGCAAGGGCTGCAAAGTATGTGCAGGGTTGTGTATGAAGACTAGGGATGAGCCGAACACCCCCCCGGTTTGGTTCGCATCCAGAACTTGCAAACAGACCAAAAGTTTGCGCGAACATTCAAACACCGTTAAAGACTATGGGAAATTAAAAGTGCACATTTTAAAGGCTAATATGCAAGTTACTGTCCTAAAAAGTATTTAGGGACCCGGGTCCTGCCCCAGGGGACATGTATCAATGCAAAAAAAGTTTTAAAAACTGCAGTTTTTTTGGGAGCAGTGATTTTAATAATGCTTAAAGTAAAACAATAAAAGTGAAATATTCCTTTAAATTTCGTACCTGGGGGGTGTCTAAAGTATGCATGTAAAATAGCGCATGTTTCCCGTGTTTACAACTGTCCCTGCGTGGTGTCACAGGTGACCCCTCTGGGGCATCACAGGGTTTCCACAGGGAAGCTGCCGGAAAACCCCTGTTATGTCATAACGGGGCGGGGTCACTCGTCCACTTCACGGGTGGCCCTGCCCTCAGGTTTAAAAGAAATGTCACACGGCTAATGCGTCATTCGCCCGGGAGCCTTCTTTTTCTGGGTTTACATCCACTTTGATGTCTTTTATGCATTAAGGTAAAAAAAGAACTTCTGGGTGCAAATACCTCCCAGCCCCCCTTATACTAACCTGAGCCCCATCTCAATCCAGTGACGTGCATGAGAGCAGTGGCTCTTCTGAATCTCTATCTCCTCATTGGTTCACACAGCAATGGGAGCCATTGGTTCCTGCTGCTGTCAATAACAGCCAATAAGGAGAGAGTGGGGGCGGAGCTAAATCATGATTTGTGTGTGTGTGTGAATGAAAATACAGAGAATGGCTCATAAGTGAGCCTGCTTGGGTGCCCCATAGCCAGAAGCTTACCATTGGGGTAACTCGGCAGGGGGGAGGAGCCAGGACTGCTGGAGGGGGGACTTGAAATGAAAGGGATCGGGGCTTCTCTGGGCGAAACCGATACACATGTTTGTTATTTTTTTATTACTATTTCCTTTAAAATCACTTTAACCGTGTTATAAGTTAATGACAGGTTTTCTTGGGGATGTTATGGGTTTCAATCCTAAAAAAAAAATTCTATGAGAACGAATTATATTAGTAGAAAGCACCTACCTTTGCTTTAGACCTCATGTCTCTCTCGATGGCTACCGTGTAACCGTACACGCTTACCACCACCAGTCTTGTCACTGCCACTTTACCATTGCCATAACTCTCGTTCTCCACAACCACAGAAAAGTCCACAAGTCGCGGATCGTTAACCACCACCTTCGACAAGGTATATGTGCAAGTGCCTTGGAAGTCGAACCTTAGACCATCGAAGGAGATATAATGAGGATCTCCTGAAGCGACACATCTGCCGTACTCCTTTGCTTGACATCCCCAAGCACCGTTGACAAGTTTGCATTCTTCTTCGGGGCTGCATGCTTCTGACTGGCACTTAACAATGCCGTCTGCTCCACATTGGCACTTCTGGTTGCACTGCCCTTGTGGGTAGAAGACCTCGTTTTTCTGGTAATATTTATCCAAGTAGACACAGCCGCAGTTCTGGATAGGCACGCACTTGTGCCCACTCTGGACAAATCCGTTGTCACAATAACAGGCTTCCTTACAAGGGGAGTCACAGCCCATGGGTGGGGAGAGGCCATAGCATGTGACGGGGCAGGCATTTCCGCAGAGCTCATAGTGAGTGTTTATGGGGCAAGACATGCCTAAGAGGAAAAAAAAAACAAAAACAAATTATTGTTAACAACAGATGTGTCGAAACATCAGCGTCATCCAGAAAAGCTTTTATATCGTATAAGTATTAGGTGGCTCATCCAAAGGCACACTGTATAATGTGTTTCATGGAATGCATTAGAGGGAAACCTAAAACTCATCTAACATCTGATTGTACGATTTCCTTTAGATCTACCAACAACTATGCGGTACATGGGTTTACCGGATTAGACACAAATTTATTTAATAATTTCGGTAGGTCTTCATTAGGGATGAGCCCAATGTTCGAGTCGAATGTAAGTTCGACTCGAACATCGGGTGTCCGCCTGTTCTCCGAATAGCAAACAATTTGGGGTGTTCACGGCAAATTCGAAAGCCGCGGAACACCCTTTATTAGTCTATGGGAGAAATCAAAAGTGCTAATTTTAAAGGCTTATATGCATGGTATTGCCATAAAAAGTTTTTGGGGACTTGGGTTCTGCCCCAGGGGACATGTATCAATGCAAAAACAAGTTTTAAAAACAGCTGTTTTTTCGGGAGCAGTGATTTTAATAATGCTTAAAGTAAAGCAATAAAAGTTAAATATTCCTTTAAGCTTCGTACCTGGGGTTTCTTAAGTATGCATGTAAAGTAGTGCATGTTTCCAGTGTTTAGAACTGTCCCTGCGTGGTGTCACAGATGACCCCTCTGGCGCTTCACGGGATCTTTCACCCCCTCTCCGTCAATCCTATAAAAGTATATATACACTCCTATGTAGGTGGGATTGATGGGTGTTGAGGGACATAAACACTCCTATGTTGGTGGGACTGATGGGTGTTGAGGGACATATACACTCCTCTAGGTGGGACTGATGAGCGTTGAGGGACATATACACTCCTATGTAGGTGGGACTGATGGGTGTTGAGGGACATTCCTTTAAATTTTGTATCTGGGGGTATCTATAGTATGCCTTTAAAGTGGCACATTTTTTCCCCGTGTTTGGAACAGTCCCTGCACAAAATGACATTTCTAAATGAAAAAAAAGTCATGTAAAACTACTCGCGGCTATAATGAATTGTCGGGTCTCGGCAATACAGATAAAAGTCATTGAAAAAAATGGCATGGGTTCCCCCCAGTCCATTACCAGGCCCTTTGGGTCTGGTATGAATATTAAGGGAGGGGGAACCCTGAACCAAAATTAAAAAAAAAATGTGTGGGGGTCCCCCCAAATTCCATACCAGGCCCTTCAGGTCTGGTATGGATATTAAGGGGAACCCTGCACCAATTTTTTTTTAAAATGGCATAGGGGTCCCACTCAAAATCCATACCAGACTGACAGTCAGCATCGCTCTGCACGGGGAGGAGTGAGAACCAAGCTATCAGCGGTGTTCGGTGGGTCGGTTCTCAGTGCAGAGACGCCGGGGGACAGATGCAGCATCAGTCTGATGGTAAGTATGGTTAGCCAAAAAAACAAACTTCTCTTTCAAGCCATGCCTTTTGTAAGGTAAACCAGATTCCCGGAACTAGAAAACCCATGCAAGCTTATGCTCATGTTCATGTGCTTTGTTCACATGCTAATACTTCTAGGCAAAGATGTACTATTCCTGTTCATCGCTGGTGCTGCATTTGGGGTTGGGGGAGGGGGGCGGCAAACAAACCCCCCGCCAGATCTACATTTACCCCATCCAGGTTGCGGGCGGTTCCCCAGCATCTCCTTCCAGCCAATCTGGTCTTAAGACCTGCTTTATGTCCTGATTTCTGGGAGGAGAAATAGGAAGACAATAGCGAATGTTGATTTGCTAATGTCACAAGTGGGTTGGCTGGGGGCGCACTGCCCAACCTTTTTGAAGCCAGTTAGGGCCCCAGGCTCTAATAATTTGCTTCAAGTAAAAAAAAGCTCATGGAAATCTATGTGTCTGGTGCCCCACATGGAGATTAGGGGCTGCCACATGGAGATCAGGGGGGGGGGGGGCAGCGCCCCTTATGGACCGGCCGCCACTGGTCACTATGAGCAGTTGCTGAATGGCCTTCAACTTGTACCTGTATTTCTGATCCATTGAACCTACTTATCTGTATGTGACCCAGCTTTCTCCTGTATTCTGCCTTTGCTTCTGCATTAACTTTTTCACCTGATCTCTCTGACCTCAGCCTGTTTATTGGACTTGTCTTTGCCTGCTGATTCTGTACTGCACTGCCTGGCTGTTACTGACCTTGGCCTGCATCCTGGACTTGCTTTTTCTGCTGACTTGGTCCCTTGTTACCTGGCTGTCGCTGGTCGCTGCCTGCATACTGGCTCTGCTACCATCTTCTGCTCTGGTGCCAAGCTGCTTCAGAATCCTGTTCCTAGGACTGCGACCCTCAGATTCATCCACCTAAGTGTGGACGTGAGTGCCCTCACACACTCTGTCTCCACCTTCAGGAGTGTTGGGCAGGAGATGCAAGAGAGACCTCCACAACATTCCAGCCGTCACCAGGTATGTGATAGCTTTGCACTTTCTATTTGCCAGATTATTGTGTGCACTCTCCAGCCAATATCTCAGGGTTGTCTCTCCTGCTGGTGTCTGTATTTCTGCTACCACTCGTTATTGACCCTTGGATTGTTCCTTGACCACGCTTCTGCTTGATCCCAACATGGAACCACTTGTTGCTGACCTTTGGCTTGTTTACTGACTACACTTCTGCTTGATCCTTACCTGCTATATCTGTACTGGTCCCCGGCTTAATTATCTCCTGGTGAGGCAATCCTGTGGACCGTAATCTGCTACTATCACGTAGAAGAAAAAACATCTCCCCCATCAGCAGCTCTGGTAAATACCAGTTGGTGCTTAGACCCCGCACCTCGGGTGGGTTGCGTCATCCACCAGGGTGACCGGCTTGTATATCTATCATGCTGTTTAGTGGGAGCCTCTCTACTGCTATAGCTACTGGTCTCCAAGCCTGATCCCTGACGGTCACAGACTACATCGGCTCCATCTAGTGGCCAAAATGCAAAATAGTTTTCTAAAGTACCTGAGAAAAAATACTGCATGTTGGCCATTAGATGAAGTAGATGATACAGAAGGTAATGTATTAGAAAGCATAGTGTGAGAACTCATTGAGTTTGCATGAATGTTCCTGACATTTGTGGGAGAAATGTTTTATAGGTAGTCTTAATTAGGTTTAAAAAACAACAACAAAGCCTATATTTCATCTTCTACATGGACTTTCAATGCAGTTAGTTAAAATGGCATTATTTTTCTGTCGTTTCTTGATTTTCACCAAAATTTGGAAACAATTTCTCTCAACCCTGTTCGTGGCTAATGATTTCTCATATTACTTACTGCAGAAATTTGGTTTCCTCCATTCCTGAAGGGCCACACCGGCAGCTTGGCATGCATCCACATAGAGGCCAATGGCTTTACAGAATGAAGATGGGTGTCCCTTGTATTGGCAAGCATCATAAATACAGTCATCGAAATAAGGTTTTGGGTCAACAACTGAGAGACACCGACTAAAAGGCCCACTGGCCTTTGTGATAAGTCCACAGAAGTTGTCACCCTTGTAGGCTTGTTTTTGAGCTTCAGTGCACAGAGGGCAGGTTCCGGTACACTCAGGAGTACAACCGTCAACTTCTCCGACTTTCCAGCTGTTACCGAAAGAAACTGCATTTGCTGCTGGTTTTCCATCTTTCATGTTAAAGTCATCGTTGGAGTTCTTGTTGTTGTTTCCACACAAGCCTTGAACAGCGTTGGTATAAGTACTGGGTATGGTGACCGCCACATAGCTGCTCCAGTCATATTTAACAGTGACATCAAAATCAGTTTTTATAATGCCCTGTCCTCCACAGATATGTGCTACCACTTTGTTGTTTTGGAAGTAGAATGGCAGAGAGGTGGCAACACCATCAACCTAAAAACAAAAAAAAATTAATGAAGGTAATCTTTGTATGGATCTATCTATCCATCTATTTATCTACCGCTCACCAAGAAACTTTGATACTTACCAAAATTCGACGTGGATAGTCCATGCTCAGTGTGAAGACCGTGTCGTAAACTTCCAAGGTCACAACTTTGGTATAGGACACGGCTTTGTTTCCACCGCGATTGTTGTTCTGGACTTTAACATTAAAACGGGTCAGCGAACTGTCACTGGAGCTCACACCAACCAGTTGGTATATACAAGTACCCATGAAGTCAAATCTCTTGCCATCAAAGGTTGTGTAGTGAGGATCTCCAGAACCTGTGCAAGTGGAATAGCTTAAGGGTTGGCAACCACGGACTCCATTTGTGACCATGCACCTCTCACTTGGCTTACAGCTGCTCTCCTTGCAAACAACCATGCCAAGGTTTGGGTCACACTTGCAGAGTGAACGGCAGTTTTCGTCAGCCCAGAACTCTTCATTGGCCTGGTAGTAGGTACCCTTGTAGGAACATCCACAGCTTGAAATGGGAACGCACTTATCAACACTAAGAACAAAGCCATCATTACACTGGCAGGTCTCAACACAATCCTCAGTGCACCGGGATGGGGCTGTACGATCGGTGCAGGTGGCTGGACAGGCATTGCCACAGAACTCATAATGGCTGTTTGCAGGGCATGGCAAAGCTGAAATATACATAAAAATATATTATATAGATTATCTGAAGTAATAGGAATATAATATAATATAATATATATATATATATATATATATATATATATATATATATATATATATATATATATATATATATATATATATATATTATATATATATATATATATATATATATATATATATATATATATATATATATATATATATATATATATTACAGAATACATTGAGACATTAAATTGCATACATTTCAGTTTTAAAAACTAGAAAACTGGAAGAATTTTGTTTATATATAATACATGTAAAATTAAAAATTCAAAAAAATACCTGTATTTTTTAGAATTTTTAATTTTACATGTATTATATATAAACAAAATTCTTCCAGTTTTCTAGTTTTGAAAACTAAAAATTATGCAATTTAATGTCTCAATGTATTCTGTATAATATATATATATATTTACAGAATACATTGAGACAGTAAATTGTGTAAATTTCAGTTTTTTTTATATATATATAATTATTATTTTATTTAAACAATAGCTGAAAATAACATTCTGTATTAAGCTGATACTGATAAAATATATATTCATACGTTCATACGTAGGGCTCTATTTATAGAAATATCTGACAATTTTACATTACTTGACATGCCTGAAAAAGCTCATAATAATAATAATAATAATAATAATAATAATAATAATAATAATAATAATAATAATTATTATTATTATTATTATTATTATTATAATCATCATCATCATCATCATCATATTATTATTATTATTATTATTATTATTATTATTATTATTATTTGATTATGATAATAATTCTAATAATAATAATAATAATAATAATAATAATTATTATTATTATTTTTTCTTTTATATAATATTTATTTTTTGTATTTTATAGTATTTTTAAAATAGTAAAGTGGAAGCCACCATAATTTATTTCCAGTGAAGCAATGTTAAAACACAGCAAACTTTTTAAGAACTTTGAAATCTGAGGCATCTTTAATCCCTGTATCTTTTGGAGCCTCTTACTTTTTTTATTTAAATGCTAATTGTTTTGTAAATTGTTCTTTTATTTTACTTAAAATATTTAAATTAATTCACCCCTTGGGGAACTGTGGGCTATAGTTGAGGCAGGGGTTAGTGGAGGGGAAAGTTGGGGGTTACACCGAGCCTTGCCAATCAATGTAAGATTAGGCAAAGGGAGTTGGATTTTGGATGAAGGGTCAGCTTGGTATTGCAATCCTAAAGTATTGATGTTGATGTAAGTAATCTGGTTCCCAGGCAGGTGGCTTCTACTCTACAGAGGATCTCCGCAGTCAGTCCACTATCAGTCTCGCACGCGTGTTTAGCCTTAGATGGAGTTTACCACCCGCTTTGGGCTGCATTGCCAAACAACCCGACTCCGGGGAGGCCGGGTCCAGCCGCGCCGGGGGCCGCTACCGGTGTAACACCGTCCGCAGGCTGAGCCTCGATCAGAAGGTATTATTTAACAGAAATTGATGCACCACACCACTGCTCAAATAGAACTTTAATTCAGGGGGACAATCCAAAGAGTAACCAACATGTTTTGGGAGTGTTTTTTGGACCCCCAAAATGCATTTGATATTCTTTATATTGTCCTCCTGACTTATTTTAAGAAAATCATATCTGGACCTTTTTAGCAGTGGTGTGATTCTTCAATTTACATTTGTGTTGCTTCTTTACGGTACCATACACTGGAGGACAGTGGGTTCTCGAATGAGTACGGAGGAGTGCCTGGTACCGCAAAGTCATCACTTGGCTGCCTACAGTGCCATGAGGAGATGCTGGTCTTCATCAAGCCTTAATACAGGCCCTTTAGTGTGCCCACCCCCCAAAAAATAAAGTGTTAGAAATATCTAATTTGTTCTAAAATATCGTTTTTTTTAACCTGAATGCATTTACCTGAATGCATGCATGAATTTATCTATGGGGATTAGAGCGGTGCAGGAGAGGGGAGGCGGCGCTCCTGCGCCCTTTATGGATGCACCGCCGCTGATCTGAACCAATTTTTACTTCTATCCATCCAGCGCTATCACACACATATCAGACAGACACTGGAGGAGACTTTGGGCATTCCGTCATGAAACAAATTGTTATCCACAATTAGAATTTTTTTTGAGAATATGGTTTAATACTCACCACAACCAGATGGTGTCCTCCAGTCGTATATTTTAGCTCCTGCTCCCCTGCAGGTGCTAGCATAGGCATTGAGGGCCTGGCACAGGAATTGGTTGGCTCCGTTGTTAATGCAGACATCATACAAGCAGCTATCAAAGAAGTTGTCCGGGTTAACTTTAGAGTGACACTCTCTGAAAGGTCCAGTTGAAACCTTGCTGATGAGACCGCATTTATTGTCACCTCCGTACAGGTTTTTTTTGGCATCGTCGCAGGTTGGACAATTAAGACCGGGGCAAGAGTCAAAGCAGAATGGATCCCGGTCATTGACTTTCCAACTCTTGGCCCAGTCGACGACTTTGGTGACTACTTTGTTATCAGAGGTGATGAGCTCATCGTTGATCTTTTGGTTAAAGTTACCACACAGACCAAGTGTAAGGCCGTAATAGCTGCTGGTGAGCGTGACCACAACATACCAGTTATATTCATAGGTCACCTGCAGGCCAAAATCGGTTTTGAAAACAGCATTGAGGCCACTGATGCTTATTGAGATCTTTCCATCTAACAAATTAACAGGTAGGTTGGTGATGACATCATTCACCTGTTTAGTGAAAGAGCATACAATAGGATTAAAGGTTGGCTTTTAAACAACAACGGAAAATATAACTCAATAAGAAAAGTAAGGGAACAGTTTCGAAAATGTAGAAACTAGATTCATGAGTTGATACATTTTTAGTGCGTTTATGAAATAACTTGTTTGGAAACAAACTCAAAATTTGGGTGATTTCTAGACATGTGCACACTGAAATATTTTGTTTCGGAATTTTGTTTCGGAAAAAGACTCATGAAGATTCGACAAAGCAGCTAAAAACATAAGGCCCGCCGCGAACGGAAATTTATGGTCAAATGCTCCGCCCATAGGCTATAGAAGAATTCTAATGATGGTTGACTAGTAACAATAATTAATAAATATAATTATTACTAGTGTCAAACAACATTAGAATTCTACAATCGCTTGTGGGCGGAGCATTCGACCGGAAATGTACGATCGCTGCGTCGTACAGTTTAGCTGCTTCGTCAAATCTTCTTAGAACATTCGAAAGACACCATAAGCCTTTAATGACAGATTCGACCCTAATTTGGATTTTGGATTTTCAAATTTTTTAACAAAACAAAATAAATAAAAACGAATTTCGGGAGTAACTAAATACATTTATTTTTCGGAAGAAAACTAAATTTCGAAACAAAATCTTTCAGTGTGCACATGTCTACTATTTATGACCTCAAATATTCTATGAGTGAGTGAGAGTGAGTGAATAACTTGTATAGCGCTACAAATGCGAACTGAATCGCCTCAAGGCACTTATTTCTATCCAGTGTCGTCCTTATCCTTCAGAAGAGATGAGTCTTACATTTTTTCCTGAAGGCCCAATGGTTTTCTTCCATGCGGATGTTTGTGGGCAGAGCATTCCATGGCCGTGGTCCTTGGACCGCAAATCTTCGTTCTCACTTTGATTTGTAGCGGGACTTAAGGGTGTGGAAGAGGTTTTGGTTGGTTGATCGGAGAATGCGATTAGGGGTGTAATGCTTTTTTTTTCTCGCATAAGTATTGAGGAGCATTTCCTTGTGTGCACTTGTGGGTAAGACAGAGGGTCTTGAATGTGATCCTATCCTTTACAGTTAGCCAATGAAGGGTCCTCAGTGAAGGGGTGATGGTTTCCCAGGGTTTTTTCCCAGTTACCAGTCTGGCTGCCGCGTACTGGACGACTTGTAGAGGAAAAATCTGATATTTAGGTAGGCCAATATAGAGGGAGTTTGCGTAGTCAAGTCAGGAATTGATGATTGTTCCAACTACTACTGCTATGTCTTCTTTTGGGGTGAAGGGGATGAGTCTACGCAGCAGCCGGAGGAGATGGTGGGATCTGCTGACTACTGATCCTATTTGTGCATCCATCGACATCTCAGGCCTTGTACACACGACCAGACATGTCCGATGAAAACGGTCCGTGGACCGTTTTCATCGGACATGTCTGCTGGGAGGTTTTGGTCTGATGTGTGTACACACCATCAGACCAAAATCCCAGCGGACAGAGAACGTGTCGACATAGACGACACCGACGTTCTCTGACACGGAAGGTCAATGCTTCCACGCATGCGTCAAATCAATTCGACGTATGTGCGGGATTTCGGGCCGCTGGTTATACGTCATAACCAGCGGACATGTCCGATGAGTCGTACTGACCATCGGACATGTCCGACGGACATGGTTCCAGCGGACAAGTTTCTTAGCATGCTAAGAAACTTTTGTCAGCTGGAAACCTGTCCGCTAGCCCAGGAATCAGGTCCGCTAGGCTGTACACACGGTCGGACATGTCCACGGAAACTGGTCCGCGGACCAGTTTCAGCAGACATGTTCGGTCGTGTGTACGAGGCCTCAGAGTCAAAGATGACTCCGAGACTTTTGACTTTGGTGCTTGGAGTGATCATCTGTCCAATGATGGTGGGTGGTGTCCATGAAATCTCAGCTTTTGTCTTCAGGTCGTCGTGGAGGAGAAGAAGTTCTGTCTTGGATCCATTGAGTTTGAGGGAGCTCTCAGTCACCCGATCAATGCGAGGAATTTTTCTAGACTGTTATATAGGTCTTTTTTCCCGGTGATGCGAAAGTAGAGTTCTCCTTTATCTGCTTACTTGTTCATGTGTTGACCCCAACCTGTTACCCAATTATAATTTCTGCCAGCCACACTAGTGCATCACTGCCCATGATTTGTTTACCTGGTCTGTCTCTAATTCCATATATGCCTATCATATTGGTATTGCTTTATCTAGCTTTTGCTGACCCCAGCTTGTTTTTGTTCCATTCGTGTTGGCGGTTCACATTTTCTGCCACCTCCAGCCATATGGCTTCTCCATTCACTGACTGACTGACTCTATTCATTACAATGTGCTTGGAGCTCGTCATCTCAGGCTCCCCATCAAAGTACGTGAAAGCTATGCTCTCTTTACTCATATGAATGGAGAAAGCCATTTGGATGAGTGGTAATTTGGTAAATTGTCTTCAACATTACTAAACAAGCTCAGTTTAATGTCATAAGCTACTACTGGCTATGCAATAAAACATTGTGTTTAATGATCCTCAAACAAAAAATACATTTAACAATTTTTTTATGACTACTTACCCTAACTTTACCGAATTCGCCCTTCATAAGAGTGATCTTGAAGCCATACACATAGATATTGACGGTTCTAACATATGACACAGCCTGGCTGCCTCTGTTGTCATTCTTCTCCTCAATAGTAAAAGGCACCAAGCCAGCATCTTTACCATCATATTTAGACAGAATATATGTGCAGGTGCCCTGGAAGTCATAGTTGTAGCCATCAAAAGTGTGGTAATGGGGGTCTCCCCAAGCCCAGCAGGTTCCTGTGAAATCTGGGACACAGACGGCATTTCCATTTTGGATCTTGCATGTTTCCTTGACTCTACATGTGATGGACTTGCATGGATCTGAAAAAAATAATGAAATGCTGAAGGGGAAATTGCATGTTTCATATTTCCTTATTAAAGTTGTCTAGTTGGCGTGCAAATAATTATATGGGAAAGCCTCTAATATCCTGGTTACGTAACTGACTCAGACCGAAGGAATGTCACTACAAGCTGACCAGATCTATAACCTCTTGGTGCCTAGAGTATGCAAATATGCAGTCTCTCGGGGGGTGGGCCTTGACTCCGAGAGGCTGCATATTTGCGTGCCAAAATGTAAACAAACCTGTGCTTAAAGCATGCGCCCTGTGAGCTCCCGGTACAGTTACCAGCACCTAACGGAAAGCTACCGACCTCTACTTGCGATCAGGAGCTTTCCGATCATGTGACCGCTGTGACAGGCAGTAACAGTGGTCACATGATCATTAACACCACCCAACTCCCGCCCAACTGGGAGTTACCCGCGTTAGGGGTTAAAAGCAGTGACAGCCCACAATGCAGGGCGCAGGGGCCGACACCTTAATCCATGCATGGATTCCAAAGGTTTTTTCTTTACAAGCACATGATTGGGGCCAGGGGCTCTAATAGGCTTCAACGAAGGATGGGCTCAGAGCGCAGAGCTCTGCTCTTGAGCCCACTCAGTTGTGTGACAATAACAAATAAATATTTGCTATTGTCTTCCTGATTCTCTTCCTGGCCAATTTAGGAAGCAGGTCATGAGACTCATTACCCGATTGGCTGAGAGAAAAAGCAATCTTATTGGCCACCGAGGAGGAGTGAGGAGACACAGGGAAAGCCTCCGTTAAGCACTAGGAGAAGGAGAAGCCTCCTGCTGCCAAAAGGAAGCGCTACCCTAGATAGGCTAAGTGCGGGGCTGGTGACCCACTGGGGCTGGTGGGTGTGCCTGTGACCCAACCAAGGGGGGGGGGGGGGGTAGTGGGTGGATTGTTTGCTACCCCCCAAAAAAAATATACCATCATACAAAGCTAACAAGCAGAGTTGGTCAGGGGATTGGTCATTACTTACGCACAAATCTATATACTACAGTTATAACTTGATACATTTAGTCTCACATCAGAGCTGCCATTAGGCATGTGTCTGAATATGGTCTTCGGCCACGCCATCATGGGGGGACTCCATGGCAAAACAGCATCTTTAGTGAAGTTAAGTATTCTTGGAATATTTTCTAATATTATTATCTGCATCTGTCATTACTTTTATTAAATGTTATACTTATTTGTGTGATCCCCCTTTTCACATATCAAATACAGCCCCCAAAAGAATGTAGACTATCACATATCCATGATAAAACAAATGCAACAATTAAATGTTTCAATCATTTGCTGCATGGTACGAAAACTTATATGTAGTATACTGAATAAACATATACATTGGATTCTATCCCAAAAGTTCAAATTCTAATGGGATTGTCCAGATTTTGGGGTGGTTCCAAAAAAAGGACTGGTCAAAAACAAGGCACCATCTTTCCAAGTGCAAAAAAAAAAAATTGGGACACAATTCTGGTAACTAAAAAGTTGGGCTCAGCACGTCCCCATTTGTTTTTAAATCCTAGGAGTTGTCACATTTTCAGAGTTCTTGTTTTTGTAAGATTTTATCGCAATTCAATGACATTACCTTTGTTAATACATTTGACGATTCCACCTTGAATCTTACATTCCTCATCAGCTGCACAACTAGTGTCTTCACAGATAAGCCCACCTACTGGGCTACATGTGCAAGTTTGTTTGCAGTCATCGGATAAGACTTTCTCATTCGGCTGTGGAGGTAAAAAAGGTTTAACATAAAAATGTTTGATTGTAATATTACCAGTAAAAAAAAAAAAAAAAAACACACACATTATTTTTTTTTGTAAAGAGGAAGTAAACCCTCCCCAGAAAAACAGGAAAAACGGGGGGAAAAACCCCTGCAAGACAAAGGCATAAGCAGCTAGTATGCATAGCATACTTTTGGAAGATTACCCTCACTTTCTGTTCTAGCAACAGTCAACGGGACAAGAAATAAGTGTAATTTTCCCCAATGGGCACACAGACAGCCATGAAAACCTGACCGATTCAAACCATTTTCTACACCATGAAAAAATAAATAAAAGTTTTGTTTAGAATGACTGTGACAGACTCACCCGGGGCCAGGGCAGGACTTAGGGTGGTGGGGCCCCTGGGCTTAATAATGGAAGGGGCCCCCTGGAGCAGAGAAGCGGTGAGGTTGTTACCGCCGACCGATCATAGTTGTTGAGGGGGGGTTGGGGGGGCTGAATCTGCCGGCCGAACTATAAAAATTGTTGAGCGGGGGGCAGTGCGCCGACCGATCATACTTGTTGAGCAGGGTGGGGATTCGCTGGCCGACCGATCAAGATTCTTGAGGGGGAGGGCAGCCTCTGGACAGACTTCTTACCTCTTCTCAGGGCCGCCTTTAGTAATTTTGCTGCCCCTTACACAACTGCAGTGAAGGGGCCCCCTGGAGCATAAAAGTTGTTGAGCAGGAGGGCTGGGGGCTGCCGAGAATTACATCCATCTGACCGAAGTTGTTGAGGGGGGGTGCCGAAATTGCCGCAATCGGGAGATTACTGCGAAATAGCGGGATTGGGTTGCCGCGAAATTGCGTGAGGGGATTGCCGCAAACTCGGGATTGCTGCAAAATTGCGGGAGGGGATTGCTGCGATTGTCGCAAAATTGCGGGAGGGGATTGCCGCAAAATTGCGGGAGGAAGTTGCCGCGATTGGGCCTGGGGCCCCCTATTGGACGGGGCCCATGGGCTTGAGCCCAGTCAAGCCCAATTATAAGTCCGGCCCTGCCCGGGGCAGAGGCTTTTGGAGGGGACTGAATGCTAGCCTCTTGCCCACCGATCATGGGCCCTGGCATTTGGGGGAATGGTGCTCTTTGTGAGGTTTATGCCTGGGGACCCCTGAGGTGGTGTTACTTTGGATTCAGGTCCCCCCAAGACACACAGACTCTGGGAACCCTGTATATGCCATATTAGAAATAGTGACTGATTCATACTGTTGGGACACATACTGTTAGGAGATGCTGTCAACTCCAGCCACCTGTCTGTCTGTTATAATGTAAATGAGTCTAGTATAACTTCTAATGCCCCGTACACACGACCGTTTTTCGGGTTCTAAAAAAACTATCGTGTGTGGGCTCCAGAGCATTTTTCACAATCTAAAAAATGGTCATTAAAAATTTCGAACATGCTCTATTTTTCACGCCGTTTTTAACGTTGTCGTTTTTAAGGTTGTAAAATATGGTCGTGTGTGGGCTTTAACGACGTGAAAAAAATGCGCATGCTCAGAAGCAAGTTATGAGACGGGAGCGCTCGTTCTGGTTAAACTAGCGTTCGTAATGGAGATAGCACATTAATCGCGCTGTAACAAACTAAAAAAGCACGAATCGTCTTTTACTAACACGAAATCAGCAAAAGCAGCCCCAAGGGTGGCGCCATCCGAATGGAACTACCCCTTTATAGTGCCGTCGTACGTGTTGTACTTCACCACGCTTTGCTAGAGCATTTTCACGATCGTGTGTAGGCAAGGCCGTTTTAATGATCGGGTTGAAAAAACTTCATTTTTTAGAACCCGAAAAATGGTCGTGTGTACGCGGCATAAGGGTCTTTCACCCATTGTTGCTTGTGCTAATTGACCCTGCAATTGTATGAAGGAGTTCTATGTTGATATGTATGATAATGTATTGTAGTTAGGGAGTCAAATCGGCTGCATTAGGGATTAGTTAATTAGGGATTATGTTAATTTATGTTTCTGGTTACAAATGTATTGTAGAGTAATATGAGCAGGAGGCATGCACCTCCTCTTCAACTGTATATAAGACTTGTATTCTGGTTCTAATAAAGAGTCCATGTTCAGCAATCAAGCAAGTATTGTCTTGTTTGTAGTTATCAGCGGTTGGAATATCTGATATCTAGATTCAGACTGGGAGGAAGTGGTATATGACGAAAGCACTCAAGCGGAGTGTGGGACGTTTCGTTACAATGACCATACACTCTTAATCCCTATGATGCTTGGAAAACCTCAGAATTGCCCTACCTGATAATATTTTCCATCCTCAAAACAGCCACAGTTGTCCATTGACACGCAATTCTTCCCGTCAAAGAAGAAGCCATCATTGCACTCGCAGCCTTCTGAGCAAGTTTCGGGACATTTGGCAGGGTCGGTAACACCAGCACAAGTTGAGGAGCACACATCAGCACAAACTTTGTATTTGCTGTTGGCCGGGCAGGTCAATGCTAACATGAGAAATCAAGGTAATGGACATTATTATTTTTAACTCATTGGAAAATATGTATGAAATAAAGAGAAGAAAAAAAAAAGAACACAACTCACGGCAGAATGCTTCAGTTCTCCAAGGCTGAATGGTGACTCCAGCTGCTTGGCATGCAGCAACGTAGCTGTGAATGCTCTGGCAAAGTATGTCCCCATCACCTACAGAAGCACACAGGTCAAAGATACAGTTGTTGAAGTATGTGTCGGGATTGATAGTACCATAGCAGGCACTCAGAGGACCTCCAGGCTTCTTCAGGAACCCACAGTAGTTTTCAGTCTTGAAGATTTCTTTCTTTTTATCGTCACATGATGGGCATGGTTTGCCGCTACCACCACAGCCATTGTCACAAGTGACACCGGGGATCTGGACCTTCCAGGAGGCTCCGAATACAGTAGCATCTGTTGTCACTGACTTATCCGGGAGCTGGAAGTCATCTTGTCTGTCACTATTGTAGTTACCACACAAACCACCCAACTGATTCTTGTAGTTTCCTGGGGCAGTGACCATCACATGGTATTCCAGGTCATAGTTGACCGTAATCCCAAAGTCAGTTTCAATGATCACTCTCATACCGTGTGGGTAGACGCGGATTTTGCCATCTTCCAAATTTGCTGGAATGTTATTATAAACTCCATTGATCTAGAAGGAGAAATGATGTACTCATTAAAATCCAATTTAAAGCTGTAGACATACTTTAAAAACCCTTTCATGCCTAATGCCGCGTACACACGATCGGAAATTCCGACAAGAAAACCCTTTCATGACTAAGCCTATTTAAGAAATTTGGCGTTTACAAGTTAAAATCCGTATTTTTTGCTAAAAATTACATAGAACCCCCAAACATTATATATATATATTAGCAGAGAATCTAGAGAATAAAATGGCGATTGTTTCAATATTTTATGACACGCAGTAATTGTGCAGCGGTGTTTTAAATGCAACTTTTTGTGAAAAAAGACACTTTCATGAATTAAAAAAAAAATAATAAAACAGTAAAGTTAGCCCATTTTTTTGTGTAATGTGAAAGATGATGTTACGCCTAGTGTCAGGTCACCTGTGGCCAGGTGACAAGTGCACCCCGTTGGGGTCAGGGATGCACCACAGGGTAGTGAACCCTATGGCCGACTGCTGCGATTAGAGAGGGAGCGTGAACCCAAGATCGCCTAGGGAGCTGAAATCTAAGACCCAGCTTTGTGTTCATCAGAGCCTCTAGTGGTGAGGATGGCCTTCGCCGCAGCTGGATCCAGGTTGCGACCCCTGGGATCCCCTAGGTCAAGCTCCGCAGGGAGAGAGGGGAAGCAGCAAGCAGGACAAGAGGTAGTGATGGGTAAGCCGAGGTCAGGGCAACAGGCAGACAAGGGTAACCGAGGGACAGGCAAAAGGTCAGGATCATAGGCAAACAGGAGAAGTCAGGGACGAGCCAAAAACGGTACACAGGAAGATAATCGTAGCACACTGCAGACAGGAACTAAAGCTAACAACACGGTTGAACAGCAAAGCAGACTAGCAGTGTAGTGGTTAATATAGGCTTCCTGGGATGGCCTAGGGTGGAGCAATACAGGGAGGAAGGTGATAAAAGACAGTCAGAAGGAGGGTCAGGCCTCTAATGAACACATGGAGATTGGGTAAGCTGGCAGCCGAGTAAACCGGAAGTGACGTTGTGACGTCGCTTTCGTGTTTACAGAGAACACTGGAACAAAGCTGTTTCCGACTTCATGCCAGTCTATCTCTAGTCGCCGGAAGTGGTGAATCATGGATTGGGTCTCCCAGTGTGACGGGAGGCCCAATAAGAGCGGCGGAAGGCGGCGGGAGGGGGGGATGTCCCCTCCAGCTCCTCAGGGATAGCTACCGAGCGGCTTTTAGCCGCATCGGTTGTCATCCCTGGAAAGCCAACCGCTGTTTCTAAAAAACTGTACCGGGATGATAGCTACAGCTGCGGGCATCATCCCGGTATAACCCCCTAAAGCCGAGAAGGCATATATGTGTAGGTTCGGCAGGAAGGGGTTAAAAAAAAAGATATATTTCACTTTTAATTATATGGACATATGCTAAATATTACAAACAACCTACATAATCTTTTTTTAATTGCCTTAAAGTGTACCAGTAGCCAGTCTATCGGCATTCAAATACTTACATAATATTTGCAAGCCCTTACTGACTTCTGTAGCTGCAGATACCGTGGAGAAATGTATCCTCAAGGTTCACAGCAGATGCATCGAAGTCTGAGGAGTCTCTCAGGAGCTCAGCTCCCCATCCTAGCATAGACTCAACAGTTCAGCTCCCCCTGCTCCTTCTCTTAGTAGTGACTCAGCAGCTCTGCTCACCCTGCTACCCCCTCCCAACATTAACTCAGCAGCCTAGTTCACCTTGCACCCCCCCTCCCAGCAATAACTCAGCAGCTTAGCCCCCATACCAGTAGTGAGTCAGCAATTCATCTTCCCCCTAAATGCAAACAATTTTTCAAGTTGCAGTGTCAACTCCTCCAATCATTACAATATGAAAAAAGCTAAGACTTTAAAACACAACTCACTTAGACAAGTTGTGTGGATGATTGTTACGACTTCCACTTACCAGAACTCGCTCTCGAACTCCGTTCTGAAGAATGAGATTATAGCCGTAGACTTCAAAAGACACAAGTTTAGTAACGGCCACGAGCCCGTTGCCCCATTTTTCATTCTTCACATTGATGGCGAAAGGTTCTAGATTGGCATTGTTTGTCACGGTCTTGGACAAGGTGTAGGTACAAGTGCCTTGGAAGTCAAATGTCCGGCCATCGAATGAAGTGTAGTGGGGGTCACCAGCTGCGGAGCACTGTGCCGAGCCTACTGACTGGCATTTTTGGACTCCGTCAATCACTTTGCACTCTTCGTTGGGCCCACAAGTGAAAGCTTTGCACTCTACAGCTCCGCTCTCTGTACATACGCACCTCTGGTTGCAGAGGCCGCTGGGGTAAAATACTTCACCCAACTTGTAGTATTTATCGTTGTAACTGCAACCACACTTGGAAATGGGAACACAGTCTCCTCCGCTAAGGATAAAGCCATCGTCACACTGACATCCTTCAGCACATACAGGGTTGCATCCCAATGGAGGGGAGAGAGAGAGACAAGTTGGAGAGCATCCTGATGCACAGACTTCATAGTGGCTGTTCTTTGGACAATTTGGACCTAGGATGAACAAAGTGACAAAAATGGTTAGGTATGCATTACTAGTATATCGCCAGAAGCTTGTGGACACCTGACCATCAAATCTGCATGATCTTATTGGACATCCTATTCAAAAAACCCTTTCGCAGTTATGGCCCTTTGGGAAGATTTTCGAGTGTGTCTGTTGGAATTTGTCCCCTTTTATCCAAAAGAGCATTAGCAAGGTCAAGTACTGGTGTTGAATGAGAAGACCTGGTTTGTAATCTACACTCCAATTCTAATGGTTACCAATAGGGTTGGAAACACAGCTCTGTGCAGGCTACTTGAGAACTTTTACAACAAACTGGTCAAACCAAGTATTTACTGAGATTTTTTATCTTAAGAGTGCCCCCCCCCCCCCCTTGAACCATACCAGGTTCAACTGGGTGGCCTCAGGCTCTAATCATGTGCTTAAAAAAAAAAGAACAACCCTATTGAAATCCATGTGTCTGGTGCCCTGTATGTAGATAAGGGGACAGATACATGGATATGGGGGGGCGGGGCCCATGCACCCCCTATGGACGGGCCGTCACTGACAGGAAAGTTACATATGATTGAATTTACCTTGTAACTCTTGAAGCTTCACTGATTTGAGACTATCAGCTGGATTCAGGTAGGGCGGCGTAATTTTTACGCTACGCCGCCGTAAGTCAGAGAGGCAAGTGCTGTATTCTCACGGCGTAGCGTAAATGGGACGGCCTAAGCGCGCCTAATTCAAATGAGGAACAGGGGGGCGTGTTTTATGTAAATGATTCGTGACCTGACGTGATTGACGTTTTTAATGAACGGCGCATGCGCCATCCGTGGACATATCCCAGTGTGCATTTCTCCAAAGTACGCCGCAAGGACGTATTGGTTTCGACGTGAACGTAAATTACGTCCAGCCCCATTCACAGACGACTTACGCAAACGACGTATAATTTTCAAAATTCGACGCGGGACTGACGTCCATACTTAACATTGGCTAGGCCAACTATTTGTTCGACTAACTTTACGCCTGAAAACGCCTTACGTAAATGGCGTATCTTTACTGCGATGGGCAAGCGCACGTTCGTGAATCGGCGTATCTCGCTGATTTATGCATTCTAGGCATAAATCAGCGGCGGAACTAGACAGCTAAGATACGACGGCGCAGGCTGTCGTATCTTAGCTACATTTAAGTGTAACTCAATTTGAGAATACACTTAAATGTACGACGGCTTAGATTCTGAGTTACGACGGCGTATCTACTGATACGCCGGCTTAACTCTTGTGAATCTAGCTATATGACTGGAAGGTGATATTTTAATTAGTAAGCACTACATAGAAAATTACTACAGAACCCCATTTTGAGAACACGACAAGTCAACTTACTGCAGAACTTGTTGGACCTCCATGGATAGATGGTGACTCCAGCCTCTTGACACTCTTTTGCGTAGCTGGCAACAATTTTGCAAATGACATCGGGTTTGTTTTCATAGATGCAAGCGTCATACACACAGCTCTTGTAGGGTCCATCCGGGTTAATCTTGGCATGGCATTCACGGAAAGGCCCGGTCTTATCTTTGATTATTCCACAGCCCTGCTTGTTGTTACTGTGGAATAATTCCAGTTGGGCTAACTTGGTACATTCTCCCTTGTCCTCTTCATAGCAACCTGGGACATTCTGCACCTTCCAGCTGTTTCCAAAGAGGAGTGGCTTGGTGGTCAGTTGGTTGTTTTTCATTGTGAGATCGTTCTCCTTCTTACCATCAAAGTTACCGCAAAGACCGCACACGGCTCCGGCGTAACTGCTTGGAAGAGTGACAGAGACATAACTGTCCCAGTTGTAGGTCACACGGAGACCAAAGCTGGTTTGGAGGATTGCAGAATAGCCTTGTTTGTAGATCGAGAGCTTGCCGTTGTCAACAACAAACGGCAGGTTGGTTAAAAGTCCATTGACCTGAAGAAAAAAAATAACAGTGAATTGTATAAATCTGACAGCTCACAATCTAACTTTAAAAATTATTGGCTGTTCAAGAAAACATACAGACTATTTTACATAAAGCTATCAGATACAGTTGAACCTCGGATTACGAGCATAATCTGTTCCAGGAAAATGCTCGTAATCCAAAGTACTCGCATATCAAAGCGAGTTTCCCCATTGAAGTCAATGGAAACTAAAATAATTTGTTCCACATTGACTTCTATGGCATGCGGCCAGAGGTGGGTCACCGGAGAGCCTCGGAAATGGCTGGAAAGGCCAGAGGAAACCTCGGCTGACCTTGGCAAACCTCGGAAAGACTCTGTTCCCGAGGTATGCTGAGGTCAGCCGAGCTGTCCTTGGGCCTTTCCGTGCATTTCCGAACGGCGCTGATCAGCCATGATCGGCGCCGCTCGGCTCGGGGCGCCCCCACACTTCAGGCCAGACGTGGTACTGTACTCCGCTTTGGCCGGAATCCTGCTCGTTTTGCTAGACAACACTCGCAAACCAAGTTAGGATTTCTTTGAAATACAGTGCTCATATTGCAAAACGCTCGTTAACCATGTTACTCGCAATCCGTGGTTCCACTGTATATTAGTTTTGGATGTCACACCACTTTCTCAAACTCAATCTATCCAAAACTGAACTTATCATTTTACCTCCTCCACGTGCCCTTTTCCCTGATCTCTCTGTCAAAAACTGATGGCACAACTATCAGCCCATCCCCACATTCCAAGGTCATAGGAGTAGTCCTGGACTCTGAACTCTCCATTAAAGTGATTGTTAAGGTTCAGGTTTTAAAAAAAAAAATAACAAGCATGTCATACTTACCTCCACTGTGCAGTTAGTTTTGCACAGAGTGGCCCCGAACATCCTCTTCTGGGGCCCCACTGCGGCTCTCTCGTCTCCTCCCCGCATTAGATAACCCAGCCTGGGAAACTCTTTCCCAGAGGGGGTTACCTTGCGAGCATGCTCCTGTGTCATACACTCGGCGTCCATAGATGCAGAGTGTATGACTCGGCCCCCCCGGCGCCCGCATCATTGGATTCGATTGACAGCAGCGGGAGCCAACCGCTGCGCTGCTATCAATCTATCCAATCAACGCCAAGACTCCGTGGAGAAGAGGCCTGTCATTCTAATACTGAATAAACCTTCAGAAGGAGGCAAGACAGGAGTCACCTATTAATTAGACCTAAAATAAATTTGAATTAAAAAAATGAATTAAAATTAAAAAATTACGTAAAAAGGAGGTGGAGCCGCCCCTTGCCTTTTTAAGAACTGTCAAAGCGGAGAGGAGACATACGGCGGGAGGCCTCCCATGAGGTGGAGCATGTTTATTTTTTCCAGGTCCTGTGGGCAATGTGATTAATGATGAACTTACCATGAGGGACACATTTTTGAATAAAGGATTGGTCATGTGTGGTTATTACTTTTGTACTCTTTTTTTGGTGAATGGGTAGGGGTATTATGTACCCAATACCTATTCACGTAGGGGGAGGGGAACTGGGGGCCCCCTTGTTAAAAGGAGTTTTCTGATTCTGATAAGCCCCCTGTCTGCAGACCCCAACAACCAAGGGATGACAGGAAGAGGCCCTTGTCCCCATCAATATGGGGACAAGGTACTTTGGGGTGGGGAGGGCATGTGGCCTTGTATGGTTCAGGAGGGAGGGGGTACTCACTTGCGCCCCTTTTCCTGACCTGCCAGGCTGCATGCCGGGATAAGGATCTCATATGGATTTTGGAGGGGGGACCCCCATGCCATTTTATTTTTATTTAGCTCTGTTCTTAGCTATAGCATACTATACAGTCATACTGTAACATAATAGGACAATTGATGATGATGATGACTTGGTCAGTCTGGAGAAGGGGTTAGTGGGACATATTGGGAAATTTCGGTGCGGCTCTGTAATCATAAACAGGCGAATAAATAGCTCTAGAAATGTATAAAACTGAAGGCTCACCACAATCCTGTCCTTGTACCGCCTCTCGATGGAAATATCGAAATCACACAACTTGACTTGCACCGCCGAGGTGTAAGACACGACTTTGCTGCCCCGGAATTCATTCTGGACGTTGACCTGGAAGTCCACCAAATCATCCGACTTCTTGCAAAGCCCCGCAAACTGGTAGACGCACGTGCCCTGGAAGTCAAACCTTGACCCATCAAAGGTGACGTAGTGGGGGTCTCCGGAGGCGGAGCAAGTGCCGTATGAGATAGGGTAGCAATTCTGGATGCCGTTCACCACTGAGCAGGTCTCGGAAGGCTTGCAGCGGGTGGCTTTGCACTCTACTTTCTTGGTGGTGGGGTTGCAGGTACACTGCTGCTCGCACTTTTTATCCCCCCAGAATTTCTCATTGGGAGCGTAGAGTTTTCCTTGGTAGACACAGCCACAGTTGGCTTTGGGTACACATTTTCCTCCATCAAGCACGTAGCCCTCCTTACACTGGCACGACTCCACACACTGATCGGCACACACGGATGGGGTGGCGTCATCGTTACATGTGGCCGGACATGGTTTGGAACATAATTTGTATTCGCTGTTTGCAGGACATTGCATTGCTGTGGGAAACATTGAGTTAGTTAATACTGTATATATTTGTGTTATTAACAGTCCCCTTACATTGAAATTACAATATCGGGAGATATACTACATTGTCAAAAGTATTGTGATGCCTGCCTTTACACACACATGGGGGCAGATTCAGATAGAAATACGACGGCGTATCTCCTGATACGCCGTCGTATCTCTGAGATCCGACGGTCGGATCTATGCGGCTGATTCATAGAATCAGGTTCCGCATAGATTTCCCTAAGATCCGACAGGTGTAAGTGACTTACACCGTCGGATCTTAGGCTGCATTCTCCCGCCGGCCGCTAGGTGGCGCTTCCATTTGTATACGCGACGAATATGCAAATGAGGAGATCCGCCGATTCAGAAACGAACGCCCGCCCGTCGCTTTTTTTTTACGTCGTTTGCATTCGGCTTTTACCGGCGGAAAGTTACCCCTGCTATAGCAGGGTTAAGTATGGCCGTCGTTCCCGCGCCGAGTTTTGAATTTTTTACGTCGATTGCGTAAGTCGTTTGCGAATACGGCCGGACGTAATTTACGTTAAAATCAAAACCAATGACGTCCTAGCGACGTCATTTTGAGCAATGCACGCTGGGAAATTTAGCCGGTGGCGCATGCGCAGTTAAATCGGCGCGGGGACGCGCCTGATTTAAATACTACACTCCCCCTAGCCGCAGAATTTGAATTCCGCCGGGGGATTTGAGATACGCCGCCGCAAGTTTTGAGGTAAGTGCTTTCTGAATACAGCACTAGCCTCTCAAACTTGCGCCGGCGGATCATAAATCAGATAGATTACGCGGATCTAATGATCCGCTAATCTATCTAAATCTACCCCCATGAACTTTAATGGCATCCCAGTCTTATAGCCAGATTCACGTAGACCTGCCTAACGTTAGGCAGGCGTAGCGTATCTAAGTTAGAGAGGCAAGTGCTGTATTCACAAAGCACTTGCATCCTAAGTTACGGCGGCGTAGCGTAAATGTGCCGGCGTAAGTGCGCCTAATTCAAATTGTGAAGAGGTGGGCGTGTTTTATGCTAATGAATCGTGACCCGAAGTGATTGACATTTTGAACGAACAGCGCATGCGTCGTCCGTGGACGTATCCCAGTGCGCATGCTCCAAATTACACCACAAAGACTCATTGGTTTCGACGTGAACGTAAATTACGCCCAGCCCCATTCACGGACGACTTACGCAAACAACGTAAAAATTAAAAAATTTGACGCGCCATCTTTTCGGTGGAATATCTTTACGCCTGAAAACGCCTTACGTAAACGGCATATCTTTACTGCGACGGGCAAGCGTACGTTCGTGAATAGGCGTATCTCGCTGATTTACGCATTCTAGGCGTAAATCAGCGTACATGCCCCTAGCGGCCGGCGTAAAAAGACAGCTAAGATACGACGGCGCCGGCGGTCGTATCTTTGCTACATTTAAGTGTATCTCAATTTGAGAATACACTTAAATATACGACGGCGCAGATTCGGAGTTACAGCGGCGTATCTACTGATACGCCGGCGTAACTCTACGTGAATCTGGCTATAAGTCCGTAGAGTTCAATATTGAGTAGGCCCCGCCCTTTGCAGCTATAATAGCTTCAACTCTTCTGGGAAGGTTTAGGAGGGTGTCTATGGGAATATTTTACAATTCTTCCAGAAGTGCATTTGTGGGGTCAGGTACTGATGTTGGACGAGAAGACCTGGCTCGCAGTCTCCACTCCCAAAGGTGTTCTATCGAGTTGAGGTCAGGCCAGTCAAGTTCCTCCACCCCAAACTCGCTCATCCGTGTCTTTATGGACCTTGCTTTGTGCACTGGTCACTGTGCACTGGTCCAAATCATTTGGTGAACGTGGGATTTTGGTTTAACCGCGGCGAACCCGGACCATTATGCAGGTTAAGGACCTGGCCCCTTTTTGCGATTCCGCACTGCGTCGCTTTAACTTACGATTGCGCGGTCGCGCGACGTGGCTCCTAAACAAAATTGACGTCCTTTTTTTCCCCACAAATAGAGCTTTCTTTTGGTGGTATTAGATCACCTCTGCGGTTTTCTATTTTTTGCGTTATAAACAAAAATAGAGCGCCAATTTTGAAAAAAAAAATGCAATATTTTTTACTTTTTGCTATAATAAATATCCCCCAAAAATATATAAAAAAAACATTTTTTTTCCTCAGTTTAGGCCGATACGTATTCTTCTACTTATTTTTGGTCCAAAAAATTGTAATAAGCGATTACTGATTGGTTTGCACAAAGGTTATAGCGTTTACAAAATAGGGGATAGTTTTATGGCATTTTTATAATTTTTTTTTTTTTACTAGTAATGGCGGCGATCAGCGATTTTTTTTCGTGACTGCGACATTATGGCGGACAGATCGAACACTTTTGACACATTTTTGGGACTATTGTCGTGGGACTATTTAGTTTTTACTTACGGCATCCAGCGAGCGATCTCCACTCTCCGATGTCCACCTTGCTTTTCTGGCAGGCTTCTGCGTAGGTCGTCAGACTTTGGCACAGGATCTGCTTGCAACCGCCATTCATGCACAGATCGTACACGCAGTTATCTACGTACGGTTTGGGATCTATGACCGAGTGGCATTTAGCGAAAGGACCGTTAACTTTAGACAGCAGGCCGCAACTTAGTTCGCCTCCATATTTTTGTTGGGTTTCAAGCGGGCAGGCCTTGCATTCTCCATTGCAGTTGTGCCAGCAGAAGCGGTCTCCATCCTCTACTTTCCAGCTCTTTCCAAAATCAACTATATTAGCAGCTTTAACGCCATCTGGGGTCATCAGATCGTCCGAAGGGTTTCCGTTGTAGTTTCCGCACAAGCCGCAGACACTTCCGAAGAAGCTACTGGAGATGTATACCTTCAGGTTTGAGTTCCAGTCATAGTATACCTTCAAGGAAAAGTCAGTCTCAATGACGACATAGCTCCCTGATTGATAGATCCGGATTTGCCCATCGTTCAGATTGATAGGCAAACGTTGACGTTGATTGTTCACCTACGGAGACGTAAAATGAGAAAAAAGAAAAAAAAAGAAAGACGTGTCTAAAAATCACAGCGATTTGCTTTTCATCTCGTACCTGAAAGTTAGATTCGCCCAACTTTCCAAGTCAACCAAGTTTTAACTTACCCTCACAAAACCGTATTCGTATCTCACCAGAGATATTGTTTGATCATACACCTGAACGGTGACGTAACTGACGTAGGCAACGCGAGTGTTGCCTCGATTTTCATTCTTGGCCTCGATGTTGAAGGACGGAAGGTCTTTGTCACCGTTACAGGTCTTGGCGATGGTGTAAGTGCAGGTTCCTTGGAAGTCATAGAAGTGTCCATCGAAGGTTCGATAATGGGGGTCACCAACGGCATGGCAGTAGGCTTCTGAATCTGGGACGCATACTGGTTTCCCGTTGACCATTTGGCATTTTTCCTTAGCACGGCATTTTACGTTGCTGCAACTTGGAGCTGATTGTGTATTGTCTTTATAGGGATCAAACAGATAATAGTAATCAAAGTGATGACATGATGGGATAAGATAATAATAAGTGATAATAAGAAAAAGTTAATAATCAAATTTGAAAATTGTTGGTCATTTTTTTCTAGACCAACTTTTCAAGAGATTTGCAATTCAAAAAAAATTGTCCCCCCCCCAATTATTTATTTATTTATTTATTAAGTCCTTCAAACCTAAGGGTAAAACAAATCGTAATGCCTAAGCACAATGTTGCAACTTTGAAATGCACTAGTAAAACCGTACATATCATCACAACTACTTTGTCCATCCAGGTGGATTATACCGCGTTTTTTTTCAGGAAAAATTGGGCTTCTTTTTGGTGGTAAGTGGTAATGGGTATCTCGCCGGATCGCTTTTAGAAACAGAGAGGGGGGTCACTGCTCAAAAGTGGCCCAGATTCAGTAAGCAATTGCGCCTGCGTAACCATAGTTACGCAGCGCAATTGCTGACTTGCGCCGGCGTAACAAGTTCTCCTGATTCAGAGAACTCGTTACGCCGACTGCAGCCTAAAATCTGCGTGGCATAAGGCTCTTATGCCACGCAGATTTTAGGCTGCATTCTTGCGTTGACCGCTAGGGGGCGCTCCCATTGTGGTCAGCGTATAGTATGCAAATTGCATGCTTACGCCGATTCACAATGTTGCGCGCCCCCTGCGTACGCAAGTTACGTCGGTTGCGTACGGCATCTTTAGCGTAAGGCTGCCCATGCTAAAAGCAGGGGCAGCCAATGCTAAAGGATACCCGTCGTTCCCGCGTCGCGCCGTTCGAATTCGACGTCGTTTGCGTAAGTGATTTGTGAATGGCGCTGGACGCCATTCACGTTCACTTTGAAGCAAATGATGTCCTTGCGACGTCATTTGCCGCAATGCACGTCGGGAAAGTTTCCCGACGGAGCATGCGCTGTATGCTCGGCGCGGGAGCGCGCCTAATTTAAATGTGTCCCGCCCCGGCAATTTTGCCGGCGCGCCTTCGCAATTTACGGAGCTACTGCTCCGTGAATCGAGGGCAGCGCAAAATATTTGCGGGGGCGCAGGGCAAAATCGTTGCCCTGCGCCTCCGCAAATAGAGCGCAAATGTACCTGAATCCGGGCCTGTGTTTTTTGGGCTTAATGGTCTCACCAGTGAGCCAGAGAAATGATCTGTGTGGCTGGACACATAAGTTAGGAGAGACCAGCTTGTCTCTATGATCTAGAAGGGTCATGCCGTCACTTCCGGTCTAGGGCGCATCTGTAAACATTTTTTTTTTTTTAAAGCATCAAATCAATGTTTTTATTGTATTCAATACTTTCAAGGGTATAGGAGAGATATGGGGGTGTATAGCCCCCAGATTTTACCATAAAGAAGACCTGTCATCCTGTTTTTCTATCAAGGAATGAAAGAAATAAAAATGATAAAAAAAAAGTACAAAAAAGAAAAAAAAAAAAAAAGAAAATAATAATATTTATTTTTTATTATTATTATTATTATTATTATATTTTTTTTACACTGTCCCCTTAACTTTTTTTCAAGGGTACCTGTCATCATTTATGTCTATCACAAGAGATGATAGGAATAAAAATAATTTGTATATAAAGAGGACCTGTCATCCTTTGTTTATATCAAGGGATGATAGGAATAAAAATGATAAAAAAAAGTAAAAGGACGGTGTAAAATAAATACCGGTACATTTTTATTTTTATTTATTATTTATTTCTTGAATTCAAATTTTCTACACTATCCCTTTAACTTTTTTTCAAGGGGACCTGTCATCCTTTATGTCTATCACAAGGGATGATAGCAATAAAAATGACAAAAAAAAATGACAGTGTAAGATTTAAAAAATAAATAATACTAAAACATTTTTTTTATTATTATAATAATTATTATTATTATTATTATTTTTTCAAGGTTATAGAAGGGATCTGGGGTTTTACCGCACCCAAATGTATCCATAAAGAGGACCTGTCATCCTTTATGTCTATCACAAGGGATGATAGGAATAAAAATGATAAAAAAAAAGTTAGGCCCCTTTCAGACTGGGGCGGGAGCTGCGGTGGCGGTATAACGCCGCTAAAAGTAGCGGCGCTATACCGCCGGGATTGCCGTGGAAATCAGCCGCTAGCGGTGCGGTATTAACCCCCGCTAGCGGCCGATAAAGGGTTAATACCGCCCGCAATGCGCCTATATAGAGGCGCATTGCGGGCGGTATTGCCGCGGTTTCCCATTGTTTTCAATGGGAAGGAGCGGTGAAGGAGCGGTATACACGCCGCTCCTCTCACCGCTCCAAAGATGCTGCTGACAGGAGATTTTTTTGTCTCCCGCCAGCGCATCGCCTCAGTGTGAAAGCACTTCGGCTTTCACATTGAGGTAGCTGGGCAGGAGTTTTTCAGGCGGGATAGCAGCGCTATTTTTAGCGCTGTACCGCCTGAAAAACTCCTCAATGTGAAAGGGGCCTTAGAGGGACAGTGTCAAAAATAAAAATAAAATATTCAAATAATTAGGATAGGTACACTTAAAAAAAAAATATATATATATATTACACTGTTCCTTTAACCCTTTTTTTCAAGGTTATAGGAAAGATCTGGGGTTTTATAGTCCCCAGATTTATAAAAATGATCAAAAAAATAATTATATATATTTTTTAAGTGTACCTATCCCCCGTGCTTGTGCGCAGAAGCAAAGGCATACATAGGTCAAGCATGCATATGTAAACTTTGTTCACACCACACAAGTGAGGTATCCCTGCAAACGTTATAGCGAGAGCAATAATTCTAGCGCTAGACCTTCTCTGTAACTCTAAACTGGTAACCTGTAAACATTTTTAAAGGGTCTCCCACTGATGAGATTTTTAAGTATCATAGTTTGGTACCATTCCACGAGCCTTCATAATTTTAAAGCGTGACATGTTAGGTATCTATTTACTTGGCGGAACATCATCTTTTAAATCTTACAAAACATTGGGTTATATATTGTGTTTTTTGGCATTAAAATGAACTAAAGTGTATTTTTTCCCCCAAAAAATGCGTGTGCAAACACAGTGTGAGGCCTCGTACACACAACTGTTTTCCTCGACAGAATCCATCAAGAAACTTGGTGGCAGAGCTTTTTTTGCAGAGGAAAACGGTCGTGTGTATGTTTTTCGTCGAGAAAACTGTTGTGGAACTCAACGAGAAAAAAGAAGTTCTCTTTTTCCTCGTCGGGAGTCTCAATTTCCTCGTCGTGTTTCTCGTCGGGCTGGTTTACGACGAGAAACACGTTCGTGTTTATGCTAAGAAACCCACGCATGCTCAGGATAAAGTATGAGACGGGAGCGCACCTTCGATAAAAGTAGCGTTCGTAATGGAGATAGCACATTCGTCACGCTGTAACAGACTGAAGAGCGCGAATCGTCTCTCACCAAACTTTTATTTAACACGCAGTAACATGAGATTAGCAAAAGCAGCCCCAAGGGTTGTGCCAGTGGAATCGAACTTCCCCTTTTTTAGTGCCGTCGTACGTGTTGTACGTCACCGCGTTTGAGAACGACGAGATTTTGTCTTCACATTGTGTAAGCAAAGAAAGCTTGTCAAGATTCTCGACAAGCCTGACAAGGAACTCGTCGAGGAAAACGAGGCCTGACATAAAAATATTGCTACAATGGCCATTTTATTCTCTAGAGCAGGAGTCTCCAAACTACGGCACTCCAGCCGTTGCGGAACTACACATCCCATGAGGCATTGTAAAACTCTAACATTGACAGACATGACTAGGAGGGCCATAGTTTGGAGACCCCTTCTCTAAGGTCTCCTAAAAAAAAATATAGGTTTGGGGGTTTTAAGTTATTATCTAGCAAAAAATACTGTTTAACTTATACACAAAATGTGTCAGAAGGACTGGTCTTCAAGTGGTACACTTTAGATCTGACATATTCATTGGAATTTCTCTTTGGGATTCATTACCATCATAGGTAGCATTATGACTGGTTTAATGGGAAACAATGTGAAACTCACCACTTATGCAAATAGCCGGGGATCCGTAGCTATTCAGCTTTATTAAGCCAAAGGAAAGCAGCAGGAATGGCGAAGTGTTCTCAGTGAGTTGGAAGCTGAACCCTTTGCCTAAACTTTCACCTGCCCAGGAATAATCTGTACCAGGGATGTTGGCCCACGTCAGGCCTTGAGCAGGGCCTTTATCGACGGTTACTCTAGAGGCGTCCGCAGTCTTGGCCACCAAGGTGCCGTAGTTATCAAACTCTTGTTGACCATAGATGTAGTAGGAAGTGCAATAAGCACTGATTGGTGGGATATTCATTAGGATGGGATCGTACTGTACTAGGAACTTATCTTGCCAGCCAGTGCAATAATAAACAACTTGAATCCCAGCGCTAGCAGTAAGGTAGATGGGTGTTTTTACTGGCACTTCTAGCAGGACGACTTCCCCCGCTTTTAGGTTTTGGCTTTTTTTGGCTTCCTGTACTTGGTATTCAATCTTTGTGTTGTCAGTGGCAGCCACCACGAAGACAATATCACTCTTGGTTTGGAGAAATATTGGCGGTATAATGAAACTGGAACCCCAGCAAGTCACTGGCCTGAGCTGCTCGTAGACATGGTTGCACTTCGTGTTCTTCCACGTGCACGTGTGCCCACTCAAAACTGCCACGGGCTTCTGAGACATGATTCTGGTTCCAGACAGGTTGTCACTACTAAGAAGCTGGAGGGCGCTATAAGGGTCTAGAACCACAGTGAGCTTGCTGCCAGCTGGGTAGCGCTTCTCTTGAAAGGTGACTGCTCCTTTGAGGAACACATCAACACTGGTGGATTCCTGGGAGCTGATCACAGAAAGTTCCTTAAATGCATCACTTGGCCCATCCAGTGGTGTCACTGCATAGTAGTCGGTGCCAAGACCTTCCACGGGGTACACAACAGTGGTGTCAGCACTCAGAGCTTTGTAATTCATAGCCAAGACTGAGATGTCTTTATCAGCCTTGACACCGATAACATTGCAGGACAAACTGACTCCGGGCAACTCTGCATTTGCTGGGATTTGGACTCTGGCCGTGGTTCGTTCGTTCACTATCACGGTTTGTTTGAAGCTGGATTTGTTCATCCATATGGTGACAGAGGTGGCGGGGGAATAGGCAGTGATAAACAATTGGAAGTTGGCATTGCTGTAGGAGAGCTGGTAATTCTGCATAAAGGCCGTGACAAATTCCTTGCCCAGTGGAGAAGCCAAACTACATCCTGAAAAACAGAAAACAGAAAATTGCAGTTACTTATAATAGTTCATTTGCAAGATATCAAGTGTTGGATGTGTGCACCTTAGTTTTTGATGGGTTATTTTTTGAATTATCAAAGTAAGGACCAAAGAGGTTATTGAAAGGATAGTGATGTGGACTCTTCAGATATAAAAAAAAACATTTGAAGGCTCCACTAATGGCTTTAGCTGTTGCCACCAAGTTAAAGCCCAATTGTAGTCGCTTACCTATTTTTATGTGTATAGCCATACGATGTTTAATTGATTTTCACTTGGATATTCCTCTAAATCTAAGGTTTAGGTATGGACATTTTTGCTTAGTTACATCAGTCCAGCTTGGACCAATGTAAATATGAATATGTCATACCCAGTGGTGTATTTTCTTTTTGTGCTGCCCTAAGGCAAGACTAAAATTGGGCACCTCCCCATCCAAATTTGTCCCACCCTAGCCGCTGTATACCTGTCTTGTCCCAGGGTCTGATTAGGAAGCTGCAGTCGTTCACACAGTGAAAAGCTAGGGCTTCCTCATCAGACCCTAAAGCATGATTTGCCATGTGCCACATATGTGGTCAATGGGGAAGAGGATGGGGCCAGCAGGACAGAGGACGGGGTTCAGCGGTACATAGGACAGGATCAGCAGGGCAGAGGATGAGGTCAGCAGGACAGAGGACGAGGTTCAGCGGTACATAGAACAGGATCAGCAGGGCAGAGGATGGGGTCAGCAGGACAGAGGACAGGGTTCAGTGGTACATAGGACAGGATCAGCAGGGCAGAGGATGAGGTCAGCAGGACAGAGGACGGGGTTCAGCGGTACATAGGACAGGATCAGCAGGGCAGAGGATGAGGTCAGCAGGACAGAGGACGAGGTTCAGCGGTACATAGAACAGGATCAGCAGGGCAGAGGATGGGGTCAGCAGGACAGAGGACAGGGTTCAGTGGTACATAGGACAGGATCAGCAGGGCAGAGGATGGGGTCAGCAGGACAGAGGACGGGGTACAGCGGTACATAGGACAGGATCAGCAGGGCAGAGGATAGGGTCAGCAGGGCAGAGGACGGGGTTCAGCGGTACATAGGACAGGATCAGCAGGGCAGAGGATGAGGTCAGCAGGACAGAGGATGGGGTTCAGCGGTACATAGAACAGGATCAGCAGGGCAGAGGATGGGGTCAGCAGGATGGGGTTCAGCGGTACATAGAACAGGATCAGCAGGGCAGAGGATGGGGAAAGCAGGACAGAGGACAGAGTTCAGCGGTACATAGGACAGGGTCAGCAGGACAGAGGATGGGGTCAGTAGGGTATAGGGCGGGGGTCAGTAGGACAGAGCAAGGGGTCAGTGGTAGCAGGGGATGGGGTCAGCAGGACACAGGATGGGGTCAGCGGGGCAAAAGAAAAGGGTCAGTAGGAGATGTGAAGGAATCTCTGCATGGATCACAAAACATAGAGCACCACTCTAAGTACAACATTAAAACTAAACAACCAGTTTATTGGTCAAATGGAAAATGGGGCCAGGAGGATCACAGCACAGAAAAAAATCTGTAGAGCCTAGACTCTAGAGCATACGCTGCTCAGTCCGGAGAAGGACCGCCAGACAGATTACTGTGTTCCGGGGAGCCCGGTGCCTCGTGTAGTCGCGGGACGCCACAGGGGGGTGACGTCAGTGCATGGGGCAGAAAGAGGGCATGGCTAACGTGTTTCAGAGCCACCCGCAGCTCCTTTGTCAAAACACTACGGGATGCACCAGGTTCCCCGGAACACAGTGATCTGCCTGGCGGTCCTTCTCCTGACTAATTAAAGAGCCGACTTGGCCCTTCTGCCTGGGGGCAGCGCCGCCCCCCCAGAAAAATGCCACTTAAGGCAAATGCCTCATTTACCTCATGGTAGATATGCCCTTGGCCGTACCTGTATGTAGCGCTACTACAACTTCTGGGTCCGTGCTGAGCAGCTGCCTTGCTGCTTAGAGTACACAAGAGGTCAGCCACTTGGCCTGGCCATTCAGAGTAGGGAAAGAAAGTCCTAAAAGTCACACATCACAGCAAAACCCTGTAGGGAGGTATATGACAGTCTCAGCCCAGGCTCCAACCAGGCCGCACCCCCCACTCTGCCCACGGAGCTTCACCATGATTAAGCTCCGGGGAGGAGAGAAAAGCATTGGGGGCATAGCATGGCCCAGTCTGAGGCTGTCACAGGGTTTTGCTGTGATGTGTGACTTTTAGGACTTCCTTTCCCTTCTAGATGTTTGGAGCTGGGACGAGCTCTGCTCTTTTCAGCACTCCTAGAGGTTTCTCATGCAAGGGGACTTGGTGGAGCCTTGAGCGGCACCTGGCATTTTTTGTTGTGGGTCACAGCCGCCATTCATAGCACACTTTGCTGTTTCTCAGCATTCTTTAATTGGATGATGTGAGGTCACCACCCTCTCTTTCCACCTCATCCAATTAGAGAAAATGTCCATACCTAAATTTCAGCTTTAAATCCTAAGTGCAGTAAAAAAATTAAAAGCAGGAAAATCAGCATAAGGGACACAACATATACTCAGTAAGATATTTCCCTTGAGCTGATGTCTCTTAGGTGAAAATCTCCTCCATCTATGCAACATCCAATCGTCTGAACCCTTTGGGGGGAATGGTCTGGACAGAGTCTGGGCTTAGGCTGCTTCTACTATCTATACAGGGTTTTGTATGATGTGTGACATTCATAGAGCTGAGACAAGCTGATAGCGGACAAGGACTTACTGGAGCCTGGAGCGGCACCCTTCATGTTCGTATGGGTTCACATATATACTGGCAATACATATTTTCCCTCTTACCTACACTACATGTTATTTAAAAAATACATGAAATTTAATGTTGAATTTTGGGTATGTTTGTAGCTTGGACCAATATAAGTATGCATATTCTACACCCTGTGGAAGCTGATGCTCATTTTCGTAATTGCTGCTACTAAAGTGATCCTCGCTGTCCTATGGGTCCTGTGCCAACCAGCTGCCCTGTTGCAGAGTAACCACCAGTGGTGGCTGGTGTTTTTTTGTTTGGGGGGAGGCAAACAACCACCCCCCATGGCAGCTCAGACCCCACCCCCCGCGCTGTCTGCTGGTCCACCAGCACTTACCCCATCGGCGGTGGGGATCAATGGACACATCAGGGATTGGCGGGCACATCGGGGATTGGCAGGCACATTGGGCAGGGGATTAGGCTGCAGCAAGCATCTGGCAGCATCTCCTGTGTCCTCTTCTCTTCTGAGATCACAGCGGCTTCCGCCTTGCGTCTCCTCTCCTCTAGTGTTGCTCACGAATATTCGTATTGCGAATATTCGGCTCGAATATGGCATATTCGAGTATTCGCGATATATTTCGAATTTCGCGGTGAATATTCGCTATTCCGAATATTCGAATTTTTTCAATTTTATTTTTAGAACAGATCACATCCTAGAGATCTCCATCGACGTCTAAAAGCATTGCTGGTATGATTAGAGACCCTGGGCCGAGTAGCTGAAGCGATCATTTTATATTGCCGAAAAATCGCAATGCGATTATTCGGCAATAGGAATATCGCGCGATTATTTTATTGGCCCTTCTTCTGCATCAGAGCCAATCAGAGTGCTCCTACAGCATTTGTCGAAATTCCGCAATAAATATCGCATTCGCATTTTGCGAAATTTCGATAAAATATCACGAATATTCTGAGCCAATCAGAGTGCTCCTACAGCATTTGTCGAAATTCCGCAATAAATATCGCATTTGCATTTTGCGAAATTTCGATAAAATATCACGAATATTCTGAGCCAATCAGAGGGCTCCTACAGCATTTGTCGAAATTCCGCAATAAATATCGCATTGGCATTTTGCGAAATTTCGATAAAATATCAAGAATATTCTGAGCCAATCAGAGTGCTCCTACCGAAATTTCGCAATTATGTTCGCATTCGCAATAGCGAAATTTCGCAAAGATTTCATTTCGATAAAATATCACGAATATTCGAATTTAGCAAATATTTCTCGAATATTCGGCTATATATTCGTGATATATCGCGAAATCGAATATGGCGTATTCTGCTCAACACTACAGTCTCCTCCTAGGAGTCGAATAGGATTGCCTGACCTTCCAGGCAATCGGGAAATGGATATTAAACCTGATTGGTGGAGAGGTGATTCAGTGTCCGAAAAGCGAAAATGTATTTGCTTTTCTAACACACCTGGGTGGGCTCCGAGTGCAATGCTCTGCACTCCGAGTCCACCACATATTTTGAAGCCTATTAGAGCTGTAATTCATGTGCCAGCTGTCCTAAAAGGGGCCGGGCGCATGAAAAGGGGGTGGCCGCAGCAGCAATGAAAACAGCAGCAATGAAAACCTATCCATTAACCATATAGGGGGTGGCATTGACAGAGGGGGTGGTGCCCGTGCGCCCTTAATGGACGGACCTCCCCTGGTAATCACTGGAGGTCACTGACTTTGAATCCTCTCAATAAATGCAAAGCGTTCTCTGATTGGATGAGGTGAAGAGGCAGGGGTGGTGACACCACAATCTCAACTTGTCCAATCAGAAAATGACTTACATTAATTGAGAAAAATAAAAGGCATTACCTGAATAGTGCCTGTGCCAAGCAAACATCTCCTTGTAGTTATTATACTACAGGGGACCTTCCACAAGGGCCGGCTACATACAAAAAGAAATTCAACAACATACCTAGAATTCAGCATTAACCACTTAAGGACCGCCTAACGCCGATATACATCGGCAGAATGGCATGGCTGGGCACAGGCACATACAGGTATGTTTCCCTTTAAGTGCCCAGCCGTGGGTTATGCGCTCGCGACCCGGTCCAAAGCTTTGCGACCGGGCCAGCGGGACCCGCGGACCCGATCGCAGCCAGTGTCCCCCGATTGGGTCACAGGAGCTGAAGAATAGGGAGAGGTGAGTGTAAACACACCTTTCCCGTTCTTCTCTGTGGCAGTGTGACTGATCGTCTGTTCCCTGTAATAGGGAACGACGATCAGTGACGTCACACGTCCAGCCACGCCCCCCCTACAGTAAGAATCACTCCCTTAGGGCACACTTAACCCCTTAGCGCCCCCTAGTGGTTAACCCCTTCACTGCCATTGTCATTTTCACAGTAATCAATGCATTTTTATAGCACTTTTCGCTGTGAAAATGACAATGGTCCCAAAAATGTGACAAAAGTGTCCGAGGTGTTCGCTATAATGTCGCAGTCACGAAAAAAATTTGTAGTAAAAAAAAATTATTAATAAAAATGCCATAAAACTATCCCCTATTTTGTGAACGCTATAAATGTTGCGCAAACCAATTAATGAACGCTTATTGTGATTTTTTTTTTTTTACAAAAATAAGCCTAAACTGAGGGAAAAAAAAGTTTTTTTCATATTTTTTTGGGGAATATTTATTATAGCAAAAAGTTAAAAATATTGGCCTGGATTCAAGAAGCAATTGCGCCTGTGTAACCATAGTTACACAGCGCAATTGCTTACTTGCCCCGGCATAACGAATGCTCCTGATTCAGGAACCTTGTTACGCCGACTGCAGCCTAAAATATGCGTGGCATAAGGCTCTTATGCCTGCATATCTTAGGCTGCATTCTTGCGATGGCCGCTAGGTGGCGTTCCCGTTGTGCTCAGCGTAGAGTATGCAAATTGCATACTAACGCCGATTCACAACGTTACGCGAGCCCTGCGTACGCAGTTTACCTTGTTTCCGTACGGCGTTTTTCGCAGAAGGGGCAGCCAATGTTACGTATACCCGTCGTTCCCGCGTCGAGAAATTTCAAATTGACGTAGTTTGCGTAAGTGATTCGTGAATGGCACTGGACGCCATTCACGTTCACTTTGAAGCAAATGACGTCCTTGCGACGTCATTTGCCGCAATGCACGTCGGGAAAGTTTCCCGAAGGAGCATGCGCTCTACGATTGGCGCGGGAACGCGCCTAATTTAAATGATTCCCGCCCCCTACGGGATCATTTAAATTGCACGCGCTTACGCAGGGCATTTTGCCGGCACGCCCACGCAATTTACGGAGCTACTGCTCCGTGAATCAAGGGCAGCGCAGTAAATTTGCAGGGGGCGCAGGGCAAAAACGTTGCCCTGCGCCTCCGTAAAAAAAGCGCAATTGTACCTGAATCTAGCCTATTGTTTTGTTTTTTTTCAAAATTGTCGCTCTATTTTTGCTTATAGCGCAAAAAATATAAAAACGCAGAGGTGATCAAATACCACCAAAAAAAAGCTCTATTTGTGGGGGGAAAAAAAGGACGCCAATTTTGTTTGGGAGCCACGTCGTGCGATTCTCAGTTAAAGCGACCCAGTGCCGAATCGCAAATAGGGGCCAGGTCCTTTACCTGCATAATGGTCCGGGTCTGAAGTGGTTAATAAAAGAAGAGTAAATAGAAAGAATGTTACTTTATTCGGTAAATAGCTGATAAATACATTGGAGGAGAATGGGTCAGCTTATCTCATGGCTTTTGCCCAAGTCACACTTTGTTCACCTCTTTGTAGCTTGTTATTTGTTTTCTGTAGAATGTTATAGAATGTTGTAGAATGTTGTAGAATGTTGTGTAACTTGTGTATTTCAATAAAGAATTCTAGAGAGGTGTAAGTTTTTTTTTACTGCCATTGATGTTTAACAGAGAAGACACACACCTAAGACCAAGCCCTTGAGTTGTAGTTGGAGGAAAGGTTAATTGCATAAAAAAAGTTAAAAGAAATGCGATACAAGTTCTGAAGTTGATATATATATACACACAAATTATTATTATTTTTTATAAAAAGAAATTACAAAAAAAGGGGCCCTTTAATTTAAAAAAAAAAGAAACCTCTGGGCCCTTTAACCACTTAACGCCCGCTGCACGCCTATTTACGTCCACAGAATGGCACGTACAGGCAGATGGGCGTATATATACGTCCCTGCCTTCTAGCGGGTCGGGGGTCCGATCGGGACCCCCTCCGCTGCGTTCGGCGGGCGGCTTACCTCGGGGAGCGATCCGGGACGACGGCGCGGCTATTCGTTTATAGGCGCTCCGTCGCGATCGCTCCCCGGAGCTGAAGAACGGGGAGAGCCGTATGTAAACACGGCTTCCCTGTGCTTCACTGTGGCGGCGCATCGATCGTGTCATCCCCTTTATAGGGAGACTCGATCGATGACATCAGACCTACAGCCACACCCCCCTACAGTTGTAAACACACACTAGGTGAACCCTAACTCCTACAGCGCCCCCTGTGGTTAACTCCCAAACTGCAACTGTCATTTTCACAATAAACAATGCAATTTAAATGCATTTTTTGCTGTGAAAATGACAATGGTCCCAAAAATGTGTCAAAATTGTCCGAAGTGTCCGCCATAATGTCGCAGTCACGAAAAAAATCGCTGATCGCCGCCATTAGTAGTAAAAAAAAAAAATGATAAAAATGCAATAAAACTATCCCCTATTTTGTAAACGCTATAAATTTTGCGCAAACCAATCGATAAACGCTTATTGCGATTTTTTTTTTACCAAAAATAGGTAGAAGAATACGTATCGGCCTAAACTGAAGAAAAAAATTTTTTTAGATATGTTTTTGGGGGGTATTTATTATAGCAAAAAGTAAAAAATATTGCATTTTTTTTCAAAATTGTCGCTCTATTTTTGTTTATAGCGCAAAAAATAAAAACCGCAGAGGTGATCAAATACCACCAAAAGAAAGCTCTATTTGTGGGGGAAAAAGGACGCCAATTTTGTTTGGGAGCCACGTCGCACGACCGCGCAATTGTCTGTTAAAGCGACGCAGTGCCGAATTGTAAAAACCCCTTGGGTCATTTAGCAGCACATTGGTCCGGTCCTTAAGTGGTTAATAAAAAAAAATATATAAAAAAAAATAAAATAAACATTTATAAAAAATAAAAAAAGGGGGTGGCCATCCAGGTCCCTGGTGACCTCTGGGCCCTTTAATAATAAAATTAGGAAATTATGATTATTTTTTTTTTTTTTAAATCTGTTGGCCACATATAGGGAAATGTCAGGAATTTATTCATGGCACCATCTAAGGCCTTCCACCTTAACTAAGTTGGTGAATGAAGCGGAAAGAATTATGCCTTATCTCCACCAGCCTATCTTTAGGGAAGTAAATATATATTTTTGAGTGCCAACTTCAAAAGGAGCCGCTATTATCAGATATATTTGATGTAAGCAAATATAAACCATATGCTTCGTTAAACTTACAGAATGGACTGATATAGAATAGGTGGTTTGCACAATAAATTAGTGTGTAAAATGATTGTATAGAGATAACATGCAATTATAGAAATATAAGATAATGTTTGTACAGTATAAAAAGCAATATCTATTTAAAAAAAAAACTGTAATCATAAAAAATGTCTAGAAAAATAATAAAATGTTTTAATTTTTTTTTGCATTTTATTTTTTTACTTCTAACTGTGCTGTTATGCTGGAAGTAAACATGTGCACTGCCGAAAAATTCGTTTTTTTTTTTGTTTCATTCTTTTTTTGGAAATTCGGAAATTCGAAATTTCGGAAATTCGGAATTTCGGAAATTCGGAATTTCGGAAATTCGGAATTTCGGAAATAGGAAAAATCTAAAATTGGAAATTTTGAAAATTCGAGATTCCAAAATTCTAAATTGCAAAATTAGAAAATCTAAAATTAGAAAATTAGAAAATGGGAAATTTTGTAAAATTCGGAAATCCGAAAAATCCCAAAATTCGGAAATTGAAAAATGTTGAAATTTCGGAATTAACGAATTTGTCAAAATTCTTAAAAAAAATATTCGGAACTAAACAAAATTGCACATGTCTAGCTGGAAGACTGACAGTTTACACAAGAAGTTATTATGTAAAATGCTTTACCAATTATAGAGATAACATAATTTTTGCGTCAAAAGCAATGTCCAAAAAAAAAAAACATAAAAAAGTCTTGAAAAATAATAATAAAATAATTTGAATTTTTTGCATTTTTTTAAATAATATTTTAGTATTTATAGACCGGGCTGTTATGCAGGAAGACTGGCAGTTTACACAAGAAATTAGTATGTAAACTGTTTTACCAATTATAGAGATAACATACATTTTGTGTAGAAAGCAATATCTATAAAAAAAAGACTATAATCATGAAAAATAAGTCTAGAAAAATTATAAAAAGATTCAATTTTTTTTTAAATTCTTAAATATTATGGCATTACTTATAGATTGGGCTGTTATCCAGGAAGACTGTCAGTTTGCACAATAAATGATTATGTAAAATGCTTTAGCAATTAAACAGCCAAAATATTTTTTCCTTTAGAAAGCAATGGCTATGAAAAGCCTATTATCACAAGAAAAGACTGGCCTGGAAACATAATAAAAATGTCGAGCAGCAATCCGTCCTGTACCGCTTTGCAGAGGGGTGCCAAAAATGGCCACACAGGTGGTATTTGGTTTTTCCCAACCCCTGTAACTGCCAATTTTGACCTCATCCTGCCATTCCTCAAACTGTCCTTACAATCTGGGGACTCACACACCTGGAACCAGCATACAGTCAGTGAAGCTCCTGAACACTTGATATGTGGACCTTCAGAAGTCGAACGGTGGGGTGTCATCTTCCATAATTTAAAGGTTGACCCTCAAGATTCAATGATAAATCCTACACATACTTTAGGTTTGCTGCCCTTATCTGCACACACCTGCCTCCCTCAGTCTATATCCACAACACAGTATGGGCATTTTATATATCCCCACTCCCCAAGAGCAAAGGCATCTTCCTCTTCCATAACAAACTATCCTTCACTAAATCATAACCCCTTTTAAGCTGGTAGGCTGATCTAGCCACTACATATTATGAATGATTCCCAATAGCTTACCACCCTTAAGTCAACTTATTTTGCATCCCACTGAGTCGATCATTGGGAACTAGAACATAAAACCCTGCTAAGATGGCATTTAACCCTATTTTGTTTAGCTCAATTCTTTTCAATCTTCTCTATGCTGTAGGGGGCGCAACCAAACTGGCAATTTATTCCATATCTTGTGGGCTTGTAAAAACATAACCAGTTTCTGGGGGAAAACCCGTCCAGATTATTTCAGAGGTGACTGGTGACCTGGTCTCTCCTAAACCATCTCTTGCAATCCTGAATTGAGAAATTGAGAACTTTCCGGCCACACATTGCCTGGTAGTAACACTTGTCCTATTAGCTGCGAGGATCATTATTACCAGACACTGGAAGCAAAAATTAGCGCCTAACCCATCCAAAACTATTACTATAATCAAGTCCTTCTACCTACATGAACGAATGTTGGCTTCGAGAAGTGACAAGTTCTAAAAATTTGAGAACTCATGGAAATCTTGGACAGACCGGATTTCCGAGATGTTGACCCAGCCCTATGTTTTTAGTGTGCCACTTACTGTAAATCCCTTGTCTTCTACCTTCATGTTAAAGGCTTAGTTATTATTTTTGTCTATTTTGGTTTGAGAACATTGTCAGGGGCAGACACCCTTTTGTAATGTACTTTTCTAAAATCAAATAAAAAATATATACCGTATTTATTGGCATATAACACGCACCTTTTCCCCCTTAAAATCAGGGGAAAATCATGGGTGCGTGTTATACGCCAAACAGCTGCCTTGGAGGAGAAGGAGGGAACGAGCGGCTGCCGAAAAAGACAGAGCCGAGTGCACTGTGTGCTCGGCTCCGCTCGCAGTCACGCCCAGTCCCACTTCCTAGCATTTACGTCCTGCCATTGGACCCGCGTTATATCCGTCATAGGAGCCGGGCCAAGGGGCGGGACTGGGCAGGACTGCAAGACGAGCCGAGAGGAGCAGGGTACACAGGACATCTGGCTCTGTTCCCTCCTCGGCAGGCAGATGGACACTGATCATGCTTCAATTTTGGGCAAGGCTGCAGATGGACACTGTTGGGCACGGCTGCAGATGGACACTGTTGGGCAAGGATGCAGATGGACACTGTTGGGCAAGGCTGCAGATGGACACTGTTGGGCAAGGTGGCGGATGGACACTGTTGGGCAAGGCTGCAGATGGACACTGTTGGGCAAGGCTGCAGATGGCACAGATAAGGCTGCATTCATGGGCATTTAAAATGTAAGTTTTTTTCCCCAAACTACCCTTCCAAAAGTTTTTTTTCTTAAACCTACCTCCTAAACTTGGGGTGCGTGTTATACCCGTGTGTGTTATACGCCGATAAATACGGTATTTATTGGAAAGAAATAAGATTCAATAATAAAGGCATGCATCTTATTGTGTGTTCTGTAGAAAGACATGTACTTATGGATTTCATGAGGTCTTCAAGAAGAACCAATATTTATAGAGATTAGAGAATGTAGACAAACAGGGCAGGACAGATTCATTGTATGTAAGGAGATATTGAAAAATAATTTGTTCCTTACCACACAGGAGAGCCAGCGAGGCCCACAGCTGCAAGAACGTCACTCTACCCATGGCTGAAAAACATAAAAAAAGAATATAAAATCAATGTGAGCCTAGAGCAAGGAAGATCTCATAAATTACATTATGTAAAGCTCCTTTGAACACCTTTGAACTCTGGCAGAGCCATTTTTAATTTGAGCACATTATATTGGTTTATTCTTCCTTTAGATAGTACAGTCAGCATTCTAACTGAGCATGAGGTCTAACATGAGGTCTTCAAGAAAATTAATCAAACAATAAGCAACTTAAAACACAATATACTATTGGTCTACTAAAGATGCATTGGTCTGCTAAAGATGAGTCTCTACCTCACGGACAACAACCTTCTCGACCCTCTACAGTCTGGCTTCTGCCCACAACATTCTACTGAAACTCACCAATGACCTACTAACTGCTAAAACCAATGGCCAATACTCCATACTCATACTCTTAGACCTCTCTGCTGCCTTTGACCACCTGCTCCTCCTCAGTAAACTCCACTCCCTTGGCCTCCATGATTCTGCTTTATCCTGGTTCTCCTCCTACCTATCTCAGCGCACTTTCAGTGTCACTTACAACTTCATCTCCTCTGCTCTTCTTTCTGTTGGGGTACCCCAAGGCTCCGTTCCTATTCTCACTCTATACCTCTTCCCTGGGCCAGTTGATAACCTCCCATGGCTTCCAATACCATCTCTATACCGACGGCACCCAGTTCCATCTCTCCACTCCTCAGCTCACCCCCTCGATCTCCTCACAGATCTCAAACTTACTGAATGACATATTGGCAATATTGCTAATAATAATAGTAGTAGTAATAATAATAATAATAATAATAATCAAAATAATACATATAAAAATACATAAATAATAATAATAACAATAATTAAATAAATAAAAAAAGTGTTCTGTATTGGTAAATTTTAATAACTTTATTGATACTCGTTTACCCAGACCCATGGAAAACCCAAGAGGCCCCACCACTAGAAGTCGCTTTTTTCCCTGGCTTTTCCTACATTCTGAGACAATAATAATAATAATAATAATAATAAAAAATACAATAATAATAATAAAAACAACAATAATAGTAATGTGCCAGTGCCCTGATGCAAATGGGTCTGCACTGCATTCGTCTCGTAAACCGCCTCAACCACGGTGGTGCAGCATTTATAAGCAGCGAGGAGGCGACATACTGTATGTGAAACACCTCTGAAAAGTGATCCACTGCAGATCGCTTTTCATAACAGCCACACATCTAATTGTTTCTCAAGGGTTATAGAGTTACAATAGGCTTGCAATGTGTGTGGTGAGTAGCGACTGATCTCTACCCAGATGGAGCAAGTGGTCCTTTCCGGAAGGCCAGGCTGTAAAATGGTGCAATGTCGGAGGCCCCTGCATAGGCACATGGTTCTGCACACAGGCAGGAGAACTCACAAGTATTTACATTTATTTTACACATGATGGAATGTTAATTTTTCACTAAGCACAGTGTCTTATTGGGGTCTTGGTTCACATCTCAGCCAGGAAACTACCTGCATGGAGTTGGAATCTCCTCCCTGGGCTTGTGTGGAGGTACTTAGTCTCCCCCCCCCCCCAGGCTTGAAAGACATGCTGGTAGGCTAATTGGAGTTTGCCATTTCTCCTTGTGCTTGTCTGGACTTCCTCCCACACTCCAAAGACATGCTGGTAGGTTAATTGGCTTCTTTCTAAACTGGCTCAAAAGTGTGTAGGAACTTTAGGCTGACCATAGATGGAGCTTTTTTTTTTTTTTTCTTCTTAAAGCGGGAGTTCACCCTAAATTTTTTTTTTAACATTAGATTGAGGCTAATTACGGAAAGCACAATCGGGTGTTTTTTTTTTAAATCAATGCAGTACTTACCGTTTTAGAGATAGATGTTCTCCGCCGCTTCCGGGTATGGTCTTCGGGACTGGGCGTTCCTATTTGATTGACAGCCTTCCGACCGTCGCATACAGCGCGTCACGAGTTGCCGAAAGAAGCCGAACTTTCGGCTAATTCGTGACGCGCTGTATGCGACGGTCGGAAGGCTGTCAATCAAATAGGAATGCCCAGTCCCGCAGACCATACCCGGAAGCGCCGGAGAACATCTATCTCCAGTCGAGGCCGGGCCAGGACAAGGGGTGTGCATGAGGGGAAGCTGCCATGGGCACAGAGAAGCAAGGGGGCAAAGAAGAGATCCAGGGTGGTACACCATTCTATGACATGTATTAAAAGTGGGGGAGGGGGGCGCAGTTCTTGATCATTGGACAACACTGTCCCAGGACTGGGGGGGGGGGGGCCGGGCCCAGGACTAGAAGTGGGCGGGGGGGGTGTCTACCCTGGACGTGAATTGTTTACTGAAGGGATGAGGGGAGCGCCTTCCTTCTGTTGCAAGGCTGAGGCCGAGTACTCACGGCAGGACATGTCCGATGAAAACGGTCTGCAGACCGTTTCCATCGGACATGTCTGGCCGGGGACTGCCCGGGGACTTCTGTTCGATGGCTATACACACCATCGAACAGAAGCCCGCGCGTAAACATTACGCGGGGCGTGTCCGCGGTGTCGCCGCGTCGATGACGCGGTGTCGCCGCGACAATGATGCGGCGACGTGGGCGGGCCGCCTTAAAAATGCTTCCACGCATGCGTCGAAGTCATTCGACGCATGCGAGGGATGCGGGCGGCAGGACATGTACGGTAGGTCTGTACAGACGACCGTACATGTCCGGGCGGACAGGTTTCCAGCGGACTGTTTTAAAACAAGTCCGGGAAACAGTTGTCCGCTGGAAACCTGTCCGATCCGTCCCAAAATGGTCCGCTCGGGCCAACACACGGCCAAACATGTCTGCTGAAACTGGTCTGCGGACCAGTTTCAGCAGACATGTTTGGTCGTGAGTACGGGGCCTGACAGGAGCAGTGACAGCGGCAATGATTCAGAAAAGCCGCACAGAAGTCTTCAAAGTCGCACCTGATGTCGCGCTGACATGCAGCTTTGAAATCGTGGCATTTCAGATGAAGTCGCACTATTTCAAAGCCGCATTCAATGTGAACAAGAGCTTACACTCTCTGGCATTGAAGCCGTACCAAAGTCGGATCAAAGTAGTGCAGGAACCTTTTTGAAGTCGCAGCGACTTCTATAGTATCAATTGGAACAGCTTTTTTTTTATAGAGATACATGCCATTGCACATGTCCTGCGACTTTGGGTCTCATGAGTCGGATCCTAAGTCGCACAAGTGTAAAAGGAGCCCTGGTTCACGCTGTAAATCGTCTATGAATCATTGCTGTGCCATTCACATGCGATTCAGTGCGATTAATTTTGAATGGGCTCAGACCCACCAATGTAGTGCATGCACCAATTAAAAAAAAAAACTCACTGCAGCCCAATCACATTGGTCGTTTTGTACCATGCGATCTGGCACAGGCGAACGCACTTCATTTGCGACCTGCCTTTGTCGTGTCATTAAAATTGTGCTAACACCTACTGCAGACCGCAAGGGCATTGCATTCTGAACACAGTGCGGGAAACGGGTCGCAGGTTTCTAGTGTGAACCTGGGGAAAAGTCTTCACATCTATGCAGTTTGTGATTGGTGCTTTCTACGGTGAATTTTGCTGTGCGTTTTGCGATTTTACCACAATTTGCGTTTTTTTAAATGTTTTTTTATTTTATTTTTATGGTTGGGCAGATTAAAAATGCAAAACGCAAATCGCAGCAATAATACACGACATGCTTTTCTGCAGCTTGTTACATGGAATGTAGTGTGTTTCTGCAAAAAAAAACCACCAACAAATAAATAAAAGCATAGACGTGAACAGAGCCTAAGGGTAGATGCAGTCCAGTGCGTAAATTGGATTCCATTGGCCCTTGTTCAAGCCAATGCAGCCAACTGAATCTTTTTTTTTTTCTGTACGGATTTGGAAACGCAGCAAAAATGCATAGAAAATACATAAGAACAGAAATGTCCTTAATAGAGATGAAGAAAAAAAAAAAAAGAGGAAAAGGCGCATAAAAATGCATAAAGAATGCACAGGAACAGAAATGTCCTCAATAGAGATGAAGAAAGAAACAAAGGAAACGGCGCATGCAATTGCATAAAAAATGCGCAGGAACAAAAATGTCCTCAATAGAGATGAAGAAAAAAAATTAGGAAAAAGGCGCATAAAATTGCATAAAAAATGCGCAGGGACAGAAATGTCTTCAATAGAGATGAAGAAAAAAAATTAGGAAAAGGCGCATAAAATTGCATAAAAAATGCGCAGGAACAGAAATGTCTTCAATAGAGATGAAGAAAAAAAATTAGGAAAAGGGCGCATAAAATTGCATAAAAAATGCGCAGGGACAAAAATGTCCTCAATAGAGATGAAGAAAAAAAAAAAAAGGAAAAGGCGCATAAAATTGCATAAAAAATGCGAAGGAACATAAATGCCCTCAATAGAGATGAAGAAAAAAAAAAAAAAAAAAAGGGAAAGGCGCATAAAATTGCATAAAAAATGCACAGGAACAGAAATGTCCTCAATAGAGATGAAGAAAAAAAATTAGGAAAAGGCGCATAAAATTGCATAAAAAATGCGCAGGAACAGAAATGTCTTCAATAGAGATGAAGAAAAAAAATTAGGAAAAAGGCGCATTAAATTGCATAAAAAATGCGCAGGGACAGAAATGTCCTCAATAGAGATGAAGAAAAAAACAAAGGAAACGGCGCATAAAATTGCATAAAAAATGCGCAGGAACAGAAATGCCCTCAATAGAGATGAAGAAAAAAAAAAAAGAGAGGATAAAGCACATAAAAAAAATGCATAAAAAAAACACCACAACGCGTCAAAAATGCAAATGCAAAAAACGCATCCAAAAACGCAGAAATTTCAATATCAGCCAACCCTAAAACAATACTGTCTCGTGTTAATAAAATAGTATAAAATAGTATCAAAATAAAATATTTTGGATAATGTAATGAAAAAATATAAATAAAAAAAGTAAACAATATTCCCCCCCCCCCCCCCCCCATAGAAGCACAGAATGTATGAACTCACCTGCAGGCTGCCCTGGGTCTGAGCTCTCTGCAAGTCCAATACCTTATATACCTCCAGCCGATCGATTAATCATTGCATAACTGGAGAACAGGTGTAACAGGACGACCCAGGTATACAGTGAGGACTTACAGGGACGGGGCGGGGTGGCTGCAGTTTACACAGAAAGGATGGAGGAGGAAAAGAGAAATCAGAAGATCAAACAAATGAAATAATCGTATCAGATGACCGATAAAGCCGAGGGGGGGGGGGGGGAACTAACGATAAATAAAAATTTGGTTACCATTTTCTTTTTTTAAATTTCCAAATCAGATCTGGGGGGGGATTTGGACGTGATATCTTATCGTTAATTGCGACAATAACATTTTTTTAATAGCGTTGCTCATCGTCACAGAATTCTTATAAAAAAAAAAAAAAAATTGCTGGATAGCCTTCCCTCGGGATAGGTTTGTGGCATTTAACCCTTCTGCAACAGAGCCCTTAAAAAAAAAAAAATATAAGAATTCTGTGACGATGAGCAATAATGTTTTTTTAGAGCCATTTAAAACATTTTTTTTATTGTTTTATCTTTGATTTTATATTTTATTTTTTCATTTTTTTAGCCCTTTAAAAAAAAATAATATTATTACTATTTTATGTTTGATTTTTATTATTTCTTTTTTTTTTTAGCCCTTAAAAATATATATTATTATTATTTTATGTTTGATTTTTATTGAATTTTTTTTTTTTTAGCCCTTTAAAAAATATGGGCCAGATTCACATAGAAAAAAATTATAAGAATTCTGTGAGGATGAGCAATAATGTTTTTTTAGAGCCATTTAAAACATTTTTTTTATTGTTTTATCTTTGATTTTATATTTTATTTTTTTCATTTTTTTAGCCCTTTAAAAAAAAAAAAATATTATTACTATTTTATGTTTGATTTTTATTATTTCTTTTTTTTTTAGCCCTTTAAAAAATATTATTATTTTATGTTTGATTTTTATTGAATTTTTTTTTTTTTTAGCCCTTTAAAAAATATGGGCCAGATTCACATAGAAATGCGTTACGCTGCGGCGGCGTAACGTATCCCATTTACGTCACACCGCCGCAAGTTTACAGCGCAAGTGCCTGATTCACAAAGCACTTACCTGTAAACTTGCGGCGGCGTAGCGTAAATCCGCCCGGCGCAAGCCCGCCTAATTCAAATGGGGCGGGGACCATTTAAATTAGGCGCGTTCCCGCGCCGAACGTACTGCGCATGCTCCGTCCCTAAAATTTCCCGACGTGCATTGCGATAAATGACGTCGCAAGGACGTCATTGGTTTCGACGTGAACGTAAATGGCGTCCAGCGCCATTCACGGATGACTTACGCAAACGACGTGAAATTTAAAATTTCGACGCGGGGACGACGGCCATACTTAGGGCACCCTTAGTTTTACGCCGCGTATCTCTACAGAAACGACGTAAATTTAGAGCGACGGGCAAAGCGGACTTTCGTGAATCGGCGTAACTAGTCATTTGCATATTCTACGCCGACCGCCTAGAATTGCAGCCTAAGATCCGATGGTGTAAGTCAATTACACCTGTCGGATCTTAGGGCTATCTATGCGGAACTGATTCTATGAATCAGGCGCATAGATACGACAATCGTATCTCAAAGATACGACGGCGTATCAGGAGATACGCCGTCGTATCTCTTTTGTGAATCTGGCCCTATGTTATTATTATTTTATGTTAGATTTTTATTATTTCTTTTATTTTTTTAGCCCTTTAAAATGTTTGATTTGTATTATTTTGTATTATTTAAAAAAAAATTTTTTTTGCATTTTTACGTATGTGTTAAAGCCCACATTTTAAACCAGAAGTTTCATTAAAACCCTCAAAACATATTTTCTAAAAAGCAAAGGCCCTGATGAAATAAATGGTGGATTACAATTTTTAACGCATGCAAATGCTTATCAAACATTATAAACTCGCCGGCCACTTTATTATTTGGTCCCCCTCTTGCCAGTACCCGGCTGGACCCACGTTTGCCTTCATTCTTGGTGGCATAGATACAACAAGGAGTTGGAAACGTTCCTCAGAGTCCTAAGACTCCTCGGGTCTCAGGACGCCTTCCTGATTGGCCAGGAGGAGCTGGGTGGACACAACTGGGTGGACTCAGGGCACAGTGCTCTGCGCCCCAAGCCCACCCTTTTTTGAAGCCAATTAGAGCATCAGGCTCTAATCATGTGCTTAAAAAAATAAATATATATATGCCAAGCCTTAGGCCTTGTACACACGAGCGGATCTGTCCGATGAAAACGGTCTGCGGACCGTTTTCATCGGACATGTCCGCTCGGAGATTTTGGTCTGATGGTTGTACACACCATCAAACCAAAATCCGCGCGGACAGAATACGCGGTGACGTTACGACGACGTGAAGGCGACGTTACGGCGACGATGACGCGGCGACGTGCGCGACCCTGGAAGGTCAATGCTTCCACGCATGCGTCGAATCACTTCGACGCATGCGAGGGCTTTCGGCCGAGCAGACATGTCCGGTGAGTCGTCCAGACGACCGAACATGTCCGACGGACAGGCAACCGCTGGAAACCTGTCCGATCTGCAGGAAAATTGTCCGGTCGGCCGTACACACGACCGAACATGTCCGCGGAAACTGGTCCGACGGACCAGTTTCAGCAGACATGTTCGGTCGTGTGTACGAGGCCTCAAAGTGATTGTAAAAGCTGGAAGGCTTTTACTTTTATGCATTCTATACATGAAGGTAAAAAACCTTCAAAAACAGTGTCCCCCGGTGTAGATCCATCGTGAATCACGGTGTCCGCCGCACTGCTACCGTTGGACCTGAAAAAAGATTAAAAAAAAAAAACGCTCCGCCCACAAAGAAGGCTGACCACCAAATGCCTGCTCCGCCATTTGGCAGCTCTTCATTAGGTAAGAAGCAGGGCCATCTGGTGATGTTACCTGGTGGCTCCACCCTCTTGTGATGTCAACTACCCAGCATGCACCATTTGTTGATGTCACAAGGGATGAGGTCACCAGACGGCCCTGCCCCTTTCCTACTTAAGAAGTGTCAAATGGCAGACCAGGCATTTCGCAGATTAACCTTCGTTGCGGGCGGAGCATTTTTTCTTATTTTTCGGGTTCGGCGGTTCGGCGGGCGTTGTGATTGATGATGAATCTACATAGGGGGAAATTTTTTTTTATATAATAATAATTTTTTTTGGGGGTGAATGGGTAGGGATATGATGTACCTGAAACTCATCCACATAGGGAGAGGTCCGGGATCTGAAGGCTCCCTTGTAAAAGAGGGCTTCCAGATTCCGATAAGCCCACCGCCTGCAGACCCCCCAACCACCGCCCAGGGTTGTGGGGAATAGGCCCAAGTTGCTTTGGGGTGGGGAGGGCAGAGCCATAAGGCCTGGTATGGTTCAGGAGGGGGGGCACCCGCTTGTCCCCCCTTTTTCTATGTTGAGCTGCATTTTTTTTACATTTTGGTATGGAGTTCCCATTAAAATCCATACCAGACCCAAAATGGCCAGGTATGGATTGGGGGGGGTGCATAAATGTAATTAATTTTTCTTTATAAATGTAAGTTTTGCTGCAGCAGGTTCTATACATGGTACATATGTGTCACTTGACAGGCAGACTAAGGGGATCCCCCATGGAACTATATTTAAAGGATTTTTTCATTTTTATTGTTTCACTTTAAGCATCACTAAAATCACTGCTCCGGCGGAGGCTCTTTACCACGTGATCAGTCGTGTCCAATCACGGCTGATCACAATGTAAACAGAAAGATCCGCTAATCGGCTTTTCCTCACTCGCGAGTAGGGGAGAGCCGATCGGCTGATCTTCTGACAGGGGGGGGGTTTGTGCTTATAGTTTACCAGCGCAGCCCCCCTCAGAGTCCGACCAGGACCACCAGTATGCCACCTAGGCCCACGTTTATTATGTGTATGATCTCCCGAGGCACTCGGGTTCCCGATCCGGCTGCATCAAATGGAATGTATCTTAGCTCTTACCATGATACCCAGGAGTATGTCACGATGCGTGAGTATCAGTCACCGCCGTAACTGAAAGAGGGGGTTGTAGTAATTGGCATAGCATAAGGACCCCACTATAGTGATATGGGGTCATATACCGTATATACCTGAAAAAAAGTCGAGGCACCTAATTTGACCACAAAAAAATGGGAAAAAAGTATTGACTCGAGGATAAGCCTAGGGTGTCCATCTGCATGCCTCATTGTGCCTCACTCTGCCTCACTGTGTCCATGTGCATGCCTCACTGTGCCCAGGCCTCACTGTGCCCATGTCTCACTGTGCCCATGCCTCACTGTGTCCAGGCCTCACTGTGCCCATGCCTCACTGTGTCCATGCCTCACTGTGTCCATGCCTCACTGTGTCCACGCCTCACTGTGCCCATGCCTCACTGTGCCCATGCCTCACTGTGTCCATTCCTCACTGTGCCCATGCCTCACTGTGTCCATGCCTCACTGTGCCCATGCCTCACTGTGTCCATGTCTCACTGTGTCCACGCCTCACTGTGCCCATGCCTCACTGTGTCAATGACTAGACTGACGTTTAACATGGGAGTCTATGGAAGGAGTAGCCGGCTTTGAAAAGTCGGTGCTTCCCGGTCGTAGGTCCCACAGACAACAACACTTTGCACACTTGTAGAGGAGAAATGGGGCTACATGTGTGCCAAGGTCCGGGTTCAGGGGACTTACGACTGGCCAGTACCGGGTCCCCAAATTCACTGGAGAAATGTCCGTTTAACATTGGAGTCTATGGAAAGGGTGCCAGGATTTGGAAAAATCGATGCTTCCCGGCCATAGGTCCCCCGGACAACAAACTTTGCACACTTGTAAAAAACAGCAACAGAAACAGTGGGGCTACATGTGAGTCAAGTTTGGGGTCCAGGGGACCTACGGCCGGCCGGCCGGTTCCCGGGTCCCCAAAGTACGGGAGATCAGGCGCAAAAAGGTGACTCGAGTATAAGCCGAGGGGGGCATATTCAGCACCAAAAAATGTGCTGAAAAACTCGGCTTATACTCGAGTATATGCGGTATTCTAGCTTGGACCCACTGGTTAAGGAAATTAACTAGTGTTATAAGTTTTATAAGTACTATAGTAGTATTATAAGTTGGGTTAAATCTTGTATTTTGTATAGAGCAGCAGTTTTGCAATAGCATGCATAACTTGCGGAGTGCTGGTCTATTTGGAGCCACTGTCCAGGGTCCTTTTTTCTGTGCAGACATTGGTACAGGGAAGTGAAACCTTGTGACTATGAGCTATAGCCCTTGGCCCAGATTCAAGTAGAATCGCGCAATATTTGCGTGGGCAAAGAGCAAATTTTTTTCTCTGCGCCCACGCAAATATTGCGCTTTGCCCGCGATTCACGGAGCAGTTGCTCCATAAATTGCGCGGGCAATATGCTAAGCAGCCGGGCGCAAGGCTGCCTAATGTAAATGATCCCGCCAGGGGCGGGAATCATTTAAATTAGGCGCGCTCCCGCGCCGAGCGAACAGCGCATGCTCCGTCGGGAAACTTTCCCGACGTGCATTGCGGCAAATGACGTCGCAAGGACGTCATTTGCTTGTAAGTGAACGTGAATGGCGTCCAGAGCCATTCACGGTTCACTTACGTAAACGACGTTAAATTTGAACGTCGCGAGCGGGAGGCGCAGCTATACTTTAGCATTGGCTGCGCCTGCTATTAGCAGGAGCAACCTTATGCTAAAGGCGCCGTACGGAAACTCCGTACCTTGCGTACGCAGGGCCCGCGCAACTTTTGTGAATCGGTGGTAGTATGCAATTTGCATACTACACGCCGATCACAATGGCCGCGCCCCCTAGCGGCCAACGCAAGAATGCAGCCTGGGATGTGAAGGCATAAGGAGGCTTATGTTTGTCACATCCTAGGCTGCATTCGGTGTAACGAGGTTCCTGAATCAGGAGCACTCGTTACACCGGAGCAAGTAAGCACTTGCGCCGCGCAACTATGGTTGCGCGGGCGCAAGTGCTTCTTGAATCTGGGCCCTTGTGTTGATTCTTATTAATAACGAAACTGTGTCAGCCACATTGAGAGGGTCAAAACTGATGTCGGCCATCCTAACCACTTCCTTACTGGGCACTTAAACCCCCTTCCTGCCCAGAGCAATTTTCAGCTTTCAGCGCTGATGCATTTTGAATGCCATTTGCTCGATCATACAACGCTGTACCCAAGTTATATTTGTATCATTTTTTTCCCACAAATAGAGCTTTCTTTTGGTGGTATTTGATCATCTCTGCGATTTTAATTTTTTGCGCTATAAACAAAAAAAGACAGAAATTTTGGAAAAAAAAAAACACAATGGGGCAGATCCACGTACCTGCGCGCAATAATACGACGGGCGCAGCGTATCTAAGATACACTACGTCGCCGTAACTTATTTTTTTTTCGAAAATCCTCAAAGAATTTGCGCCGTAAGTTACAGCGGCGTAGTGTATCTTTGGCGGCGTAATGGCGCGCCATTCAAATCTCTGTGATGGGGGCGTGTTTTATGTAAATACGTTGTGACCCGACGTAAACAACGTTTTTTTTAACTGCGCATGCGCCGCCCGTGGGGGTATCCCAGTGCGCATGCTCGAAATGAACCCGGAACAAGCCAATGCTTCTGACGGTGACGTCATTCTACGCAAATCCCTATTCGCGAACGACTTACGCAAACGACGTAAACATTTCAAATTTCTACGCGGGAAGGACGGCCATACTTAACATTGAGTACGCCTCATAACAGCAGCTTTAACTATACGCCGGAAAAAGCCGAACGCAAACGACGTAAAAAAATGCGCCGGGCGGACGTACGTTCGTGGATCGCCGTAACTAGCTAATTTGCATACTCGACGCGGATTTCGACGGAAACGCCACCTAGCGCCGAAAAATTGCAGCTTAGATCCGACGGCGTACTAAGACGACCCGAGATGCCGTCGTATCTTGTTTTGTGGATACAAAACAAAGATAGGACGCAGGAAATTTAAAATTACGCCGGCGTATCTATTCTTTTGTGGATCTGCCCCAATTTTTTTAACTTTATGTTATAATAATATCCCAATTTTAATTTTATTTTTTACTCGGTTTAGGCCGATACGTATTCTTCTACATATTTTTGTTAAAAAAATCGCAATAAGCGTATATTGATTGGTTTGCGCAAAAGTTATAGCGCCTACAAAATAGGGGGTAGATTTATGATTTATTTTTTATTTTTTACTAGTAATGGCGGCGATCTGCGATTATTTTTTTTTTGTCAGGCCTGCGATATTGCGGCAGACGAATCGGACACTTTTGACACAATTTTGGGACCATTCACATTTATACGGCGATCAGTGCTATAAATATGCACTAATTACTGTATAAATGTGACTGGCCGGGAAAGGGTTAACACTAGGGGGTGAGGAAGGGGTTAAATTTATTCCCTGGGTGTGTTCTAACTGTGTGGGGGGGAGGGGAATGACTGGGGGAGGTGACCGATGCTGTGTCCCTATGTACAAGGGACACAGCATCGGTCTCCTCTCTCCCTGACAGACGTGGAGCTCTGTGTTTACACACAGAGCTCCATGTCCCTGCTGTCACCGCCAATCGCGGGTCCAGGGACGTCCACCCGGCAGTTGAGAGCCGCGCTGTAGACGTCTTTCGTCTATAGCGCGGCTCTCAAGTGGTTAAGAGTGGCAAAATGTCTACTGTATAATGATAAAATGTATATCTATCATACTAACCACTCCCCCTTTTATGATTGGACTATGATAACGACTATATAATGTCTACCCCTGCAAAAGAGTAAATAGATTTCATTTTGATGTCGGGACGAACACCCTTCAAATTTGGGTGTTTGGCGAACGGCCAAACAGGCAAATGTTTGGCCCAAACTCATGCTCGGGCCAAACCTTTCGGGAGAGTGCAAAATCTGGTGCAGCTCTTCATAGAAACCAAACAGCTTCCAGGATTTTTTTTTTTTGCCGAAGTGTTAGAGTCGGTTCACACTAGGGCGACACGACTTCCAGCGCGACTTTCAGAGGCGACTCCGACACGACTTGAGCATGAACCACAGGGCGATCTGAGGCGATTTACAACACGACTTGAAGTCGTCTCTAGTGTTGAGCAGAATATGCCATATTCGATTTCGCGATATATCTCGAATATATATTTGAATATTCGAGATATATTCGCTAAATTCGAATATTCGTGATATTTTACCGAAATTAAATGATTGCGATTTTTCGCTATTGCGAATGCGAAAATAATTGCGAATTTTTAATAACTGCAGTAGGAGCACTCTGATTGGCTCATAATATTCTTGATATTTTGTCGAAATTTCGCAAAATGCGAATGCGATATTTATTGCGCAATTTCGAGAAATGCTGGAGGAGCGCTCTGATTGGCTCAGAATATTCGTGATATTTTGTCGAAATTTCGCAAAATGCGAATGCGATATTTATTGCGCAATTTCGAGAAATGCTGGAGGAGCGCTCTGATTGGCTCAGAATATTCGTGATATTTTATCGAAATTTCGCAATATTGCGAATGCGATGATTATTGCGGAATTTCCCCAAATGCTGTAGGAGCGCTCTGATTGGCTCATTCTGAAATCGAATATTCGAGATATTTTAGCGCAATTTCACTAAATGCGAATGCGAAATTGTTTGCAGATATTTCGAAAACTGCTGTAGGAGCACTCTGAAATAGAATATTTGTGATATTTTAGCCAAAAAATATTGCGATTTTTCGGCAAAATTCAATGAACGCTTCAGCTACTCGGCCCAGGGTCTCTAATCATACCAGCAATGCTTTTAGACGTCGATGGAGATATCTAGGATGTGATCTGTTCTAAAAAAAAAAATTGTAAAAAATCGAATATTCGGAATTGCGAATATTCACCGCGAAATTCGAAATATAGCGCGATTTCTCGAATATGCTATATTCGAGTCGAATATTCGCAATGCGAATATTCGTGAGCAACACTAGTCGTCTCCAGGACAGGAGACTTTCCAGTGGCCAATCAAACAACAATCAGCTCTAGGGGAGGGAGGGGGAGGGAGAGGTTTGCCTGAGAAATGTATGTTATCTTCCTGGAAAGTCGCTTCAGTTAAGACAGTGATCAGACTTGGAGGCGACTTCCATTGAAATCAATGGGTACAAATCGCCTACAAGTCGGATTGAAGTAGTACAGGAACTTCTTTTGAAGTCGGAGCGGCTCAAGTTGTGTGTATTAACACCGCTCCCATTCACTTGCATTGTTTTTCTCGACAGCGTGACTTGGGACGACTTGAGGCGACTTCAAGTCAGATCCCAAGTCGCCCCAGTGTGAACCGGCTCTTATTGAACAAGCTGAATTTAACCACTTAAGGACCGCCGCATGTACATATACGTCAGCAGAATGGCACAGGCAGGCACATGCACGTATATATACGTGCTCTGCTTGACGTGGGTCGGGGGTCCGATCGGGACCCCCCCCCCCCGTACATGCGGCGGTCCCCGTGGCTTCAGGAGCGATCCGGGACGACGGCGCGGCTATTCGTTTATAGCCGCTCCGTCGCGATCGCTCCCCGGAGCTGAAGAACGGGGAGAGCCGTATGTAAACACGGCTTCCCCGTGCTTCACTGTGTCGGCGCATCGATCGCGTCATTCCCTTTATAGGGAAGACACGATCGATGACGTCATTCCTACAGCCACACCCCCCTACACTAGTAAGCACACACAAAGTAAACCCTAACTCCTACAGCGCCCCCTGTGGTTAACTCCCAAACTGCAAACTGTCATTTTCACAATAAAGAATGCAATTTAAATGCATTTTTTGGTGTGAAAATGACAATTGTTCCAAAAATGTGTCAAAATTGTCCGAAGTGTCCGCCATAATGTCGCAGTCACGAAAAAAATCGCTGATCGCCGCCATTAGTAGTAAAAAAAAAAAAAAATGCAAAAAAACTATCCCCTATTTTGTAAACACTATAAATTTTGCGCAAACCAACCGATAAACGATTATTGCGATTTTTTTTACCAAAAATAGGTAGAAGAATACGTATCGGCCTAAACTGAGGGAAAAAAAATGTTATACCGTATTTTCCGGCGTATAAGACGACTTTTTGGATGCAAAAAAATGCATCCAAAGTCGGGGGTCGTCTTATACGCCGGGTACGGTCTCCGTGCAGCTGCGATCGTCATAATTTCAAAGCTGCGCGCCGTCTTCTCAGCACGTCCTCGCTGTCCTGTGATTGGCGGAACAGAAATCTTCCCAGCAGCGCCTCTGTTCTGTTTTCCGCCTATCACGGATGCCTTCTCATCCTCGGACGAGATGAGAAGGCATCCGTGATTGGCGGAACATAGAACAGAGGCGCTACTGGGAAAATGTGTGTTCTGCCAATCACAGGACACGCTGAGAAGACGGCGCGCGGCTTTGAAATCATGGACGCTCGCAGCAGACGGAGACTGTCACCGGCCTGCAAAACGTGAGTGATGGCACAGTGAGGGGGAAAGTGGGGGCATGCAATGTGATGGCACTGTGGGGGAATGCAATGTGATGGCACTGTGGGGCATGCAATGTGATGGCACTGTGGGGGAATGCAATGTGATGGCACTGTGGGGGAATGCAATGTGATGGCACTGTGGGGGCATGCAATGTGATGGCACTGTGGGGGCATGCAATGTGATGGCACTGTGGGGGCATGCAATGTGATGGCACTGTGGGGGAAAGTAATGTGATGGCACTGTGGGGGCATTTAATGTGATGGCACAGTGGGGGCATGTAATGGCACAGTGGGGGCATGTAATGGCACAGTGGGGGCATGTAATGGCACAGTGGGGGCATGTAATGGCACAGTGGGGCTTGAAAAAAAGGGGGTAGTCTTATGCAGTGAGTATATCCCAAAACCAAAAATTTTCCTGGAAAATTAGGGGGTCGTCTTATACGCCGGGTCGTCTTATACGCCGGAAAATACGGTATATGTTTTTGGGGGATATTTATTACAGCAAAAAGTAAAAAATATAGCATTTTTTTCAAAGTTGTCGCTCCGTTTTTTTTTAATAGCGCAAAAAATAAAAACCGCAGAGGTGATCAAATACCACCAAAAGAAAGCTCCATTTGTGGGGAAAAAAAGACGCCAATTTTGTTTGGGAGCCACGTCGCACGACCGCGCAATTGTCTGTTAAAGCGACGCAGTCCCGAACTGTAAAAACCCCTTGGGTCTTTAGGCAGCATTTTGGTCCGGGGCTTAAGTGGTTAAAAGCTGATTGGCTACCATGTGCAGCTGCACCAGATTTTGCACCCTGCAGTTTTAGAAAATCAACCCCTACCTCATACAGATGTCCTGAGATTCGATTGTTCAGCATTTTTTATTTTCTTGTCAACATGGTACATATTTTACTCACATAACTTAAAACAGACTACTCCCTGGGTTTCAAAATGAGCAATGTGTTTGCCCCTAAGGGGGTAATTACTTTTGTAATGTAACACACAGTACAGACATTTTTGCCTTTGGAATTTCCACTATACTATGTATCTTCAACAATTTACCTTTTTCTGTCTTACTCACACGGAACCTTATAGTCACCTGACCTCTTTTTGTACACTATTTGCTCTTTGTCTCTTATGGGTTTCTTTAAATTATGGTCCTCCCATATGGCAGACCAATGTCCACATAATAGTCGACCAACTGCTCCTTGAGTATCATGTAGCTGGCTAGATGCCGAAGTGATGGGAGGGTTTCCCTTGCGGCTTTGGTCAAAGCACCCCCGGAGGTGGCGACTGGGATTGTAAGGCACGAAGTGGCTCAAGTGCCGAAAGTCCAATTCTTTGGTGGCTTCTCCTGAAGCATGGATAGGAGAGTCTCCGAAGGATTGTGAAAAGACAGTGTAGAGGGGCAGGTCAAGCCCAGTAGCGGGCAATATGCTGGCACTCGAGGCAGGCAGAAGGTATGCAGAATATGGCCGTCAGGAAGGAACCGGAAGGTAGCTGGCCAAGCCCATGGTACATATTGCACTCACATAATAAAAAGATAGATCACTCCCTGGGTTTTACAATGAGCAGAGTTTGCTCTGTACTCTGCAGCCTAAAGGAGTAATTACATTTGTCTATAATTTTAGTTACACACAGTACAAACATTTTTGCTATTGGAAAGATGTGTATTTGAAATTTTTTATTTTTTGACTGTCATTATCAGGCCCCGTACTCACGACCAAACATGTCTGCTGAAACTGGTCCGCAGACCAGTTTCAGCAGACATGTTTGGCCGTGTGTTGGCCCGAGCGGACCATTTTCGGGCGGATCGGACAGGTTTCCAGCGGACAACTGTTTCCTGAACTTGCTTTAAAACAGTTCGCTGGAAACCTGTCCGCCCGGACATGTACGGTCGTCTGTACAGACCTACCGTACATGTCCTGCCGCCCGCCATCCCTCGCATGCGTCGAATGACTTCGACGCATGCGTGGAAGCATTTTAAAGGCAGGCCGCCCACGTCGCCGCGTCATTGTCGCGGCGACACCGCGGACACGCCCCGCGTATTGTTTACGCGCGGACTTCTGTTTGATGGTGTGTATAGCCATCGAACAGAAGTCCCCGGGCAGTCCCCGGCCAGACATGTCCGATGGAAACGGTCTGCAGACCGTTTTCATCGGACATGTCCTGCCGTGAGTACAAGGCCTTACACGAAAACCAGATTACCTTATAGCAGGGGTGCCCAACTGTCACACGTGGTGAAAGGAGCCCTCTGATGTGGCCCCAACTTCCTGCTCTGGGATGGTGGGTTCCTGACACACCATCCCAGAGCATCAATGTTGAGAATGGAGCCGCCGGTAGAGGAAGCAAGCAGCTGGAGTTGAGAGCAGAGCCAATGAGACCCTCCATTCACCTCTATGGTGGACTTGTGTCAGTTTACCTACCTTGCCTACGATCTGCTATTTTTATCGTGATTGCGACATTATGGCGGACACATTGGACACTTTTGGTGCTATTTTGGGACCATTGTCATTTACACAGTGATCAGTGCTATAAATATGCCCTTATTACTGTGTAAATGTGACCAGCAGGGGGCACTGAAGGGGTTAAAGGGGTTGTAAAGGAAAAAAAAAATTCACCTTAATGCATCCTATGTGTGACACGACACTGATCACCGCTCCCGATTACAGGGATCTGTGATCAGTGTCCTGCTACTCGAAAGAATGGGGAAATGCTTGTTTACATCAGCATTTCCCCGTTCGTCCTTTCCGTGAGACGATCGCGGGTATCCCCGTGGTCATCGGGGCAGATTCACAAACAATTGCATGGGCGCAGCGTATGTGATATACGCTACGCCGCTGTAACTTACTTTTCCCAGCTTCGAATCCACAAAGAATTTGCGCCGTAAGTTACGGCGGCGTAGTGTATCTCTCGTAATGGCGCACAATTCAAATGCGGCGAGTAGGGGGCGTGTTTCATTTAAATGAAGCACGTCCCCGCGCCAAATGAACTGCACATGCGCCGTCCCTAAATTTCCTGCCGTGCATTGCGCTAAATGACGTCATTGTTTTGACGTGGACGTAAATTACTCCAGCCCGATTCACGGACGACTTACGCAAACAAAATAACATTTTTTAAATTATACGCGGGAACGACAGCCATACTTAACATTGCGTACGCCACCAAATAGCAGCTTTAACTATACGCCGAAAAAAGCAGACTAGAGACGACGTAAAAGAATACGACGGCCGCTCGTACGTTCGTGTATCGTCGAAAATAGCTAATTTGCATACTCGACGCGGAAAACGATGGGAACGCCACCCAGCGGACGCCCAAACGTCAATCACGTCGGGTCACGATTCATTGCCATAAAACACGCCCACCTCATCACAATTTGAATTAGGTGCGCTAACGCCGGCACATTTACGCTACGCCGCTGTAACTTAGGACGCAAGTGCTTTGTGAATACAGCACTTGCCTCTCTAACTTACGGCGGCGTAGCGTAGATGAGATACGCTACGCCTGCCTAACGTTAGGCACGTCTTTATGAATACAGCTAACAGTGTTTATAAAATAGGGGATAGTTTTATGGCATTTTTATTAATATTTTTTTTTTTTTACTAGTAATGGCGGCGATCAGTGATTTTTATCGTGACTGCGACATTATGGCGGACACATCGGACACTTTTGACACTATTTTGGGACCATTGCCATTTTTACAGCGATCAGTGCTATAAAAATGCACTGATTACTGTGAAAATTTCACTGGCAGTGAAGGGGTTATCCTGTAGGGGCCCCTGAAGGGGTTAGAACCCCCCTCTGGAGGGAGTCTAGTCCACATTTTCACAACTCTTATGACGCGTACACACGGTCAGAATTTCCGACAACAAATGTTCGATGGGAGTTTGTTGTCGGAAATTCCCACCGTGTGTAGGCTCCATCGGACATTTGCTGTCGGAATTTCCGACAGCATATGCCCGGTTTGCCCTATGGCCAGTCTGGGCCTGATGTTGATCATATATATCCCCCCCTTATTCTCCTCTTCTCCAGAGAGAATAAATTCAGTTCCTCTGATCTTTCCTCAAAGCTGAGCTCCTCCATGCCTCTTGGTTGCCCTTGGTTGGAGAGTTGTTAAGTTTATTTGGACAGCCTACAGCAGGAAATCTATGGGGAAGATCAGTTGACATTATAAGATCAGTTGCTAATGTATATATCTTGTTACCCTAAATGGGTAAATCTCAATTTTTGAGATTAGACGTCAAGATTGTATCTTTCACACGGTAAAAAAAGAAGAAGAATAATCTAGCGCCTGCAGCATTATAGGTGGGTGAAGAGGGAAGGATTAAAGCTAAGCTTAAGGCTTTAACAAAGACAATAATGGCTGGTGGATTGTCCTGACTGCAGTGATGTGGTATTGTTATAAGTGTAGGTTTGACTCATCCCTGCCCTCAGCCATTGTTTTTGCAACGTCGACCCATATATTCAAATAATTCATTGCTTAAAGCGGGGGTTCACCCTTAGAGGGCACTTTTTCCCCTTAGCTTCCTGCTCGTTTTTACTAGGGGAATCGGCTATTTATTTTAAAATATGTGCAGTACTTACCCGTTTACGAGATGCATCCTCTCCGTCGCTTCCGGGTATGGGCTTCGGGAATGGGCGTTCCTTCTTGATTGACAGGCTTCCGAGAGGCTTCCGACGGTCGCATCCATCGCGTCACGATTTTCCGAAAGAAGCCCGAACGTCGGTGCGCAGGCGCAGTATAGAGCCGCACCAACGTTCGGCTTCTTTCGGCTACGAGAGACGCGATGGATGCGACCGTCGGAAGCCTCTCGGAAGGCTGTCAATCAAGAAGGAACGCCCGCTCCCGAAGACCCATACCCGGAAGCGACGGAGAAGATGCATCTCGAAAACGGTAAGTACAGCTCATATTTTGTTACAAATAGCCGATTCCCCTAGACCGAACGAGCAGGAAGCTAAGGGGAGAAATTTTTTTTTTTTACAAATGGGTGAACTCCCGCTTTAATATGTATCTATTTCCTGTTGCCCTGAAACAGTGGTCTGAGTAATGAATAAGAAAAAAAAAACAACAACCTGGAGTCCAGCGATCCCCCGCATTGACAGCTCGTATGGCCGCTGTACCGGTCTGGGGATTTGAAATCCCCTCGGCTTTCTCACCTCTTTGCCCGAGTTAGCCAATTCATCCATTTGTAGCACTACCCCCGTAGGAGCTGCTGGTTTAGATTTGGGTCTACGCTCTGCCTATCAACCCCAGAAGTTTGGCTCGAACCCTCCCTTGGCACAACTGGACAACAATGTGACTGTGGAACCCACTGGCAGTTAGGAACCACAATGATACCATACAGTACTATATATATATATATATATATATATATATATATATATACAGCCCTCAAAATTCGCCTGCTCGCATTCTGCGAGTAAATTTTGAGGGCTGGCGAGTGTGGGCTGCCTGGAAGCAGGGGGGGGGGTGAGCAAGGAGAGGAGAGAAGAGTCGCTGCTGCTGGCGCCACGGCCGTCTGATTGTTCAAAGCGTGGGGAACATAACAGCTTTCAATTCAATAGCTGTGTTCCCCGCCGCGCACCGTCATATACAGCCCCTTCCCCTTGTCCAGGCACCCATCCCAGGATTAGATGGGTGATCTGTCTAACAAAGTTTACCGGACGAGGGGGGAGGGTGCTGTATATGACGGCTCGCGGCGGGGAACACAGCTATTGAATTGAAAGCTGTTATGCTCCCCGTGCTTTGAACAACCAGGCTGCAGCAGCGGCTCCGGCTCCTCTCTCTTACCCAGCACAGGTAGGCTACAATGGGGACACTGGCTGCAATGTCGACGCTGGCTGCAATGGGGAGGCTGGCTGCAATGGGGACACTGGCTGCAATGGGGACACTGGCTGCAATGGGGACACTGGCTGCAATAAGGGGACACTGGCTGCAATATGGGGACACTGGCTGCAATGTGGGGACACTGGCTGCAATATGGGGACACTGGCTGCAATGTGGGGACACTGGCTGCAATATGGGGATAAAGGCTCCACTGGGGACATTTTGCTGCAATGGAGACACTGGCTGTAATGGGGACATTTTGATGCAATGGGGACATTTTGCTGCAATGGGGACACTGGCTGCAATGGGGACACTGGCTGCAATAGGGACATTTTGCAGCAATGGGGACACTGGCGGCAATGGGGACACTGGCGGCAATGGGGACACTGGCTGCAATGGGGACACTGGCTGCAATGGGGACACTGGCTGCAATGGGGACACTGGCTGCAATAGGGACATTTTGCAGCAATGGGGACACTGGCGGCAATGGGGACACTGGCGGCAATGGGGACACTGGCTGCAATGGGGCACTGGCTGCAATGGGGACACTGGCTGCAATGGGGACACAGGCTCCAATGGTGACATTTTGCTGCATTGGGGACACTGGCTGCAATGGGGACACATGCTCCACTGGTGACATTTTGCTGCATTGGGGACATTTTCTGCATTGGGGACCCGTGGCTGCATTGGGGATACGTGGCTGCATTGGGGATACGTGGCTGCATTGGGAACACATGGCTGCACTGGGGATATGTGGCTGCACTGGGGACACATGGCTGCACTGGGGACACGTGCTGCATTGGTAGACATGGGCAGGCTGCATCTTTGGGCACGGATAAAGTTATTGTTAATATTTATTTTTATAACTTAATTCTGCATAAAACATTTAAGTGTCATTTCATGAGATAATTAGGGGGCGGGACATGGTAGGGGTTGGCAGGGCTACTGGTGGCGAGTACGCCTTGAGGCCTGGCTAGTAGCTCAGGACTTGAATTTTTGAGCCCTGTATATATATATATATATATATATATATATATATATATATATATATATATATATATATATGCAATTGAATACTGTTACCTTGATGCTGGTCACCTGCGCCACAACTGTAACAGACAGAATCCCACACGATGTAGTTAAACCAAGAGTAAGGTGTTTACTAGGTGAGGAAAATAGAACAGGATTACACAATAACAGTTGACTTCAAACAGGGCCCTGTAAGAGTCAATGGTAGAGAGTTCTATAACAGGCTCAGAATTAGGCTATACAAAAGGTCCTAGTAACACAACCTGAGGTCGGACCTGAGTAAGTACACAGTAGAGCAATCCCCCAATGCAATGATGCCAGCAATGGGATACTTCTCCACCAGATCTCACCCAGCTCCCAGAGATAGCAAATGACTACACAAATGAATACAGACAGTTATATCACATATATGAGTTTGTATGATCTTTGGCTCCTTCCAACGGACAGTTCCACCGACATGTGTCCTGCCGTGTCAGCTTAAAGTGTTATTGGCAATAAAGCTCCCAAAGCGCAATGTCACTCCCAGGTGCAATGAGTTCCTACTTGTGGTGCGGCAACTTCCAGAAAGTGTAAGTGAGACTATGGGAACCACCTTCCTGCAGCACAGTTTTTTTATGTTGGTGGGCAGGTGCCCTCTCACCAAATGAGGCCTCGCCTCGCCGATGTGTTCCATCTGGACTCTCTTGGTTCTCAGTCTCTCCACAGCTTCTGGTCCCTGGTCCTCCATGCAGCCGCTCACAAGGTGCCGGTGGGTAGGCAACTCCGGATGCTGTGGAGTGTGGGCCGGTTCCTCTACTTGGTCCGATCAGAAAAGCCGTGGTAAGGATCACTCCGTCAGGCGTTCCGGTCTCCGCAACTTTTAGGCCCAGGCTTCTCAGGCCTAAGCTCACTCAAGGAAGGCCTCTTGCCTGTTGAGAGATTGCGTCTCAAGAGGCCAGAACAAAGCCTTCCCTCGCCTTAACTAAGTTCTCCCATCAGGCTATGCGTGGCGCAATGCACTTTGGTAGCACAGTGGCGCTGTGGGCATTGTAGTCTATTTCCAATCCACAGTAATAGAGTTTCTGTCTCTCTGTACTACAATGTCCATCATGCATTGGTCCCAACATAGCTGAACCAACAAACTGCGGCAATATAATACAAGGACACCAGAGGGAGCCGAGTTCCTGTTAGGCACAAACTGTAGTCTATAAGCTACGTTCAAAAAGTGACACATTCATAGATGCCCATCTGCTTACTTTGTTATTGACTGTCTGGTTGATTCCTCCTCTTGCCCTGCAGCTCTCTATGGTCCTCTCTCCTCTCAGCCGGCCTCTCGGTGATGTCATGTTACACCTCGCCAAGATTCGAAAGCGCCTGTCGGGTGGAGATTACTCCACGGCTCTGCCCGACAGGGAAGCGAAGACCAAGTTCTTTGCTTGTACCGAGGTGCAGGAGCGCACTCGGCACGTCTTTGCAAGCAGGTGCAGCTCTGCAGTGTTGTAGGGGTGCCTGGCGGTAGTCACAGTCACTTGTTACCCAGAATGTTTAACAGCACACTGCCAGCACTGCGACCCCCTTCTTACAATAAATTGCTCCCCCCAGGGCATCCTCCCCTTCCGCCCACCCCTTGTACCGGCCCTGCTTGTGTTGTTTGATTTACTTCTTGTATAACATTATCTAAAAATGCTGTTTTAAATCCCTTTTCTATTTTTGTTTGTGTTAAAAAATCTGAATATCGAGAACAGTTCCTTCTGATTCTCATGAACTGTTCTTTTGGAATATTCTTAAGCCATGTTGCGAATTGGCAAGCAGCTATTGTGGTCTGTCGTTTTTAAAATATACCTTTGTGTTTAATTCACTATTATGCAACATCACATTCACATCTAAGTAGTCTATTTGTTCTCGACTCCAACGAAAATCCAGTTTGACAATATAATTTTTTAGATTCAGTTCCTCACTAAATTCCAATAATGATGGCTCCGTACCAGCCCAAATGAAGAACACATTGTCTAGAAATATTTTATAGAACAATGGTTCTTGTCTCTTGATTAACTATAAATGTATCTGTCCTCCCATGCCCTCAGAAAAAGTTTACGATGGTAGGAGCGAACTTGGCGCCCATCGCAGCGCCCTTCTGTTGTGTATAAAAACATCCAGAACACCAGAAGTAATAATGGGATAAACAATAATCTAGGGTCATCCCCAAGAATCTTTTCTGTATATTTGCGGTAAAGTCTCCTCTTTGGCTTAGAGCCCAATTGAGGGCTAACAGCGCATCTTCATGTTGTCTCACCGTAATTAGCGAAGAAACGTCCTTGCGGCTTGTTTGCCACCCCCCCAAAACCAAAAACCACCAGCGGTCACTACCCAACACCAAAAAACATACAGAAATGGAAGCCATTTTGTTTTGTAAATATATATATATATATATATATATATATATATATATATATATATATATATATATATATATATATATATATATATATATAATAAATTAAAGCCAGTAATTAATAAATGAGAATTCAAGTTAAAGGGATTATAAAGTCAGAAGTTTATTTAATCTCAATGCATTCTATGTGATTTTCTGATAAGGGGACAGGACAATTTCACTCCATCAAGGGGAAGGTGGACGGGGCCATGTACCGTCAAATCTTGGGTGAGAAACTCCTTCCCTCAGCCAATGAATTCAAAACAGGTCGTGGATGTAAATTCCAGCATGACAATGACCAAAAATACACGGCCAAGGCTACAAAGGAGTGGCTCAAGATAAAGCACATGAACGTCCTGGAGTGGCCTGGAGTGGCCTAGCCAGTCTTCAGACCTTAATCCCATAGGAAATATTTGGAGGGAGCTGAAGGTTCGAGTCACCAAACGTCAGCCTGGGAACCTTAATGACTTGAGAAGATCGTCAAGGAGGACAAAATCCCTCCTGAGATGTGTGAGAACCTGGAGGCCAACTCCAAGAAACGTCTGACCTCTGTGATTGCCAACAAGGGTTTCTCCAACAACTACTAAGTCATGTTTTGCGAAGGGGTCAAATATTTATTTCACGCATTAAAACGCAAATCACTTTATAACTCCCTCTACCTCGGACTATCCAAAAATTCCAGATTTCTTGTCTACAAGTTGTCCAGACTGGTAATGGGAAAAAAATACCCTGGGAATCAATCACCTCCATTGGCTAGCCATAAAGGATCGGGTTACATTCAAGACCCTTTGCCTCACTCACAAATGCACACAAGGAAAGGCTCCTCAATACCTATGCGAGAAAATAAAATACTACACCCCCCCAATCGCGTTCTTTCGATCAACCAACCAAAACCTCCTCCAAATCCCCAAGACCCGCTACAAGTCTAAAGGAGAACGAATATTCGCAGTCCAAGGACCACGGCTATGGAACGCTCTACCAACTAACATCTGCATGGAAGAGAATCATCTGGCCTTCAGAAAAAAACTTAAAGGGGTTGTAAAGGTATATTTTTTTTTCCTAAAAATTATCATTCAGCCTTTTAGTAATGGTGCGTCCTTCGATGAAGTTCAAGGCCTCTCCTGAGATACCAGCCTCCTGCTCAGTGCTCTCCAAGAAAGGTTCTTCATCGAGTGGCTTCCTCCCTCCAGGACGGACAGCACAGGACCACTCTGCAAACGTAGACCCAGTCTGACTACTGGGCTCTGATGAAGAGGTCTTTGTAGCCTTGTTACGCGTCAGCCGGCAGTGACACACCTTCATCCTCTCCCCCATTTTGGAGTGTGGTTCGAGGGGTATCCACTACAGCATTGTCGATAAGCCTATTATGTTGATTTACTTGTCAGTAGTTTTTTATTATATTTTTATTCTATTAAATTGTCAACGGTAACACACTAGGCTGGTGCGCCTTTTTCTTTTCTTCTCTCTTGTTGACTACCGGGCCTACTTAGTAGATCACAACCCTGGACCAACGTGGTCCCGGAGCCAGGAACACATGAACACTCACCCTTGGCCACTCACGGGGGGGGTGGTGGTATGACAGACCAGCGATCGACGACCCCGGTCCAATGGCGTCTGTCCCTTAAGTACTCCTCCCCAGCATGCACAGCGGGACCACCAACCCCCACTGATTGGCTGCCGAAGGGGAACACCCAAAACACCTGACTGCTGCCACCCTTGGCCTGGGGTCGTAACGGTACCCCAGACAACAATAGTGGTCACGGCACAGTCATGGCTGGAACAGAGGCCCAAAATTTGGAAAACATCATGCGGTCTGAGTCAACTAACTCTCAGGCTCGATGGCCTGGTTTCCACATACTTTTGGCCATATAGTGTATGTACTAAGGGTAACATTTACATTTTATGCATTTGCATCTACCTCCTGATGATGAGACCATACGTTTAATGCACCATACCTTCGCCTAGCAACACTATAACAACACATGACATGTAACTAGGAAATCATGTATTGTCATAACAGCTATGTTAATTTTAGATATCTTGATGAACCACATTTTGCTCCCATTGAGCAAACAGATGGGCCAATCCCACCCCTCTTAGGCAGTAGTTAATCCATTATAAACACAAACTTTGTGCCGGAATTGTCAAGACAGATGGTGCAAAAACAATTCTGACAAATGCATTCTGCTCTCTATTAAACATGATGTAAAACTCTTACTTAACCACTTAAGACCCAGACCAAAATACAGGTAAAGGACCCGGCCAGTTTTTGCGATTCGGCACTGCGTCGATTTAACTGACAATTGCGCGGTCATGCGACGTGGCTCCCAAACAAAATTGGCGTCCTTTTTTCCCCACAAATAGAGCTTTCTTGTGGTGGTATTTGATCACCTCTGCGGTTTTTATTTTTTGCGCTATAAACAAAAATAGAGCGACAATTTTGAAAAAAAATCAATATTTTTTCCTTTTTGCTACAATAAATATCCCCCAAAAATATATAAAAAAAAACTTTTTTTTTATACGTATTCTTCTACATATTTTTGGTAAAAAAAATCGCAATAAGCGTTTATCGATTGGTTTGCGCAAAATTTATAGTGTTTACAAAATAGGGGATAGTTTTATTGCATTTTTTTAATAATTTTTTTTTTTAACTACTAATGCCGGCGATTTTTCGTGACTGCGACATTATGGCGGACACATCGGACAATTTTGACACATTTTTGGGACCATTGTCATTTTCACAGCAAAAAATGCTATAAAAATGCACTGATTACTGTGAAAATGACAATTGCAGTTTGGGAGTTAACCCCTAGGGGGCGCTGAAGGGGTTAAGTGTGACCTCATCTGTGTTTCTAACTGTAGAGGGGTGGGGCTGGATGTGTGACGTCATTGATTGTGCTTCCCTATATCAGGGAAGACACGATTAATGACAGCGCCACAGTGAAGAACGGGGAAGGTGTGTTTACAAACGGCTCTCCTCGTTCTTCAGCTCCGGGGACCGATCGCGGGTCCCACGGCCGCGGTCACGGTGCTTCGGACCAGGTCACAGGTCACCAGGTCACAGGCGCGCGCTGCGGGCGCGCGCCCGCGACCCACGGCTGGGCGCTTAAAGAGGACGTACAGGTACGTGCCTGTGCCCAGCCGTGCCATTCTGCCGACGTATATGTGCAGGAGGCGGTCCTTAAGTGGTTAATCCAATCACGTGTAAAAAAATAAATAAAACATTCCTCTATCTTAAGAACTTCCTCAACCCTACAGTGAGGGAAAAAAGTATTTGACCCCCTACTGATTTTGTACGTTTGCCCAATGACAAAGAAATGATCAGTCTATAATTTTATTGGTCAGTTTAGTATAACAGTGAGAGACAGAATAACAACAAGAATATCCAGAAAAACGCATTTCAAAAAGTTATAAGTGAGTGAATAACTTGTATAGCGCTACAAATGCGAACTAAATCGCCTAAAATCGCTTTGTATCCATTGTCGTCCTGATCCTTCAGAGGAGGTGGGGATTAACCACTTAAGCCCGGGACCATATTGCTGGTCAAAGACCAGAGCACTTTTTGCGATTCAGCACTGCGTCGCTTTAACTGACAATTATCTGGCTGCCTCCCTGTATGGCTCCACCCAGGCAATCCCAGGAACTCTATAATAATAATAACCACTGCACTGCTGGTCTGCTTTGCTGATCAACGTTGTTTGTTAGTATTGTGTTCCTGCTTGCTGTGTGCTACGTATCTCTGTTTACCGACTTTGGCTTGTCTCCGACTACTCCTGTTTGCCTGTGACCCTGACCCTTGGCCTGTCCCTTGGTTATCCTTGTCTGCCTGTTGCCCCAAACTCGGCTTATTCCTCACTTTCTCTGTGTCCTGAGTGGCTGCTTCCCCTCTCTCCCTACGGAGCGTGACCTAGGGGACTCCGGGGGCCGCGACCTGGATCCAGTTGCAGCGAAGGCCATCCTCACCACTAGAGGCTCTGGTGAATACCAACTGTATCTTAGATTCTGCGCCCTGGGGAATCTTGGGCTCAAGCTTCCTGTAGGGTCCCTGTTTGTGCCCCAGTGAACCTCACCTCCATATCCACTCTGTGGTCCACCCGCAGCAGTCTGCTATAGGGTTCACTACCTTGTGGTGCACCCCTGACTCCAAAGGGGTGCACTTGTCACCTGGCCACAGGTGACCTGACACTAGTAGTAAAAGAGAAAAGTTCAACAAGGCCAAGCTTAGGGAGAAATCAATAGATCTCTAGCAATCAACCGGGATAATTATTCCTGGCAAGTAAATTAGTGAGGAGCAACCCTACATAAACTACAGGGCGCTATATATATATATTTTTGTACTGAGGTGGTGTGTGGAATTGGCGTATTATGACAGCAGTGAAAAATGGTTTGTTTTGAATAGCAGTTGGAACTTATGTTGGTGTCACATACCTCTATGGGGAACCTGGGATGATGAGGCTGGTCACTCCTAATGCTTGAGTCCAAGCACCTCCCCATAGTGGGCCAGAAAAAGTGCAGGGATAAGGGAGTAGTAGGTGCCAGTGGATGATGATGTCCTTGGACCCTACGAGCCCTGTTGTCACTGGTGACAGAAGATGCTATTCATTAGGGAGAATGAGGAGTAAGCCAGCAATAATTGAGCCAGAAAGAGAGCTAAACAAATCTTTCTCATGCCGCGTACACACATTTTTAATGTCATTAAAAACGATCGTGTGTGGGCTCCAGAGCATTTTTCGCGACATGAAAAATGGCCATTAAAAATTTAGAACATGCTCTAAATTTGGGCGTCGTTTTTCATGTTGTCGTTTTTCACGTCGTGAAAAATGGTCGTGTGTAGGCTTTAACGATGGGAAAAAAACATGCATGCTCAAAAGTAAGTTATGAGACGGGAGCACTCGTTCTGGTAAAACTAGCAATGGAGATAGCACATTCGTGACGCTGTAACAGACTGAAAAGCACGAAGACTGAAAAGCGCGAATCGTCTCTCACCAAACTTTTACTAACACGAAATCAGCAAAAGCAGCCCAAAGGGTGGCGCCATTCGAATGGAACTTCCCCTTTATAGTGCCGTCGTACGTGTTGTACGTCACCGCGCTTTGCTCGAACATTTTTTTTTTCACGATCGTGTGTAGGCAAGGCAGGCTTGACAAGAATCACGTCGAAAAAAACTTTGTTTTTTCTAGACCATTAAAAATGGTCGTGTGTACGCGGCATCAGAGTCCAAATGTATTTATTTGATTCAACAAGAAAAACGACGAAGTGAAAAACGTCGAGAAAAAATAGAGCAGGTTCACGACCGTTTTTAATTACCAATTTAAAAAATGGCATTAGGCAGGAAGAGATTAATACTGCTTCAAATGTATTATTGTATTAACCACTTCAATACCGGGCTTTTATACCCACCTCCATACCGGGCCTATTCTGGCACTTCTCTCCTACATGTACAAATCATCATTTTTTTGCTAGAAAATTACGCAGAACCCCCCAAACATTATATATGTTTTTTTTAGCAGACACCCTAGGGAATAAAACGACGGTCATTGCAACATTTTATCTTGCACAGTATTTGCGCAATAATTTTTCAAACGCCTTTTTTTGGGCAAAAAAATGTTTCATGAATTAAAAAAAATAACAAAACAGTAAAGTTAGCCCAATTTTTTTGTAAAATATGAAAGATTATGTTACACCGAGTAAATAGATACCTAACATGTCACGCTTTAAAATTGCGCACACTGATGTAATGGCGCCAAACTTCGGTACTGAAAAATCTCCATAGGCAACGCTTTGAAATTTTTTACAGGTTGCCAGTTTAGATTTACAGAGGAGATCTAGTGCTAGAATTGTTGCTGGCACTCCAACGCATGCGGCGATACCTCAGATATGTGGTTTAAACTGTGTTTACATATGTCGACGGGACTTGCGTGTGCATTCGCTTCTGCGCGCGAGCTACTGGGGACAGGGGCGTTTTTTTTTTCTTTTACATATTTATTTATTTATTTTTTATACTTTTTTTATCACTTTTATTCCTATTACAAGGAATGAAAACATCCCTTGTAATAGGAATGTGTGTGACAGGTCCTCTTTATGGAGAGATGCGGGGGGGTCAATAAGACCTCACATCTCTCCTCCAGGCTGGAAAGCATGAGATCGGTGAAAAAAAATTCACCAATCTCATGATTACTGTTGCTTAGTAGCCGCAATCGCGGCTTTGTTTACTTACGGGGACCCGGGCGTGACGTCATCACATCGCGCCCGGGTCCTCCGACGATCATAGAGATGACTGGTGACCATCTGGTCACCGGTCATCTCTATGCTTCCTGCCAGCGCCGGACGATTCTTTCTCCGGGCCCCCGATGGCACGGGAGAGCCCAGAGAAACACCGGATGGCGGCGGGAGGGGGGGATGTCCCTTCCGCCGCCTATAAGAACGATCAAGCGGCGGAACTGCCGCTATCATCATTCTTATGTTGCACAGAATTACCAGCAGAAGAAAATGATATCTGAATGATGCCTCTAGCTGCAGGCATCATTCAGATATCCCCCCACAAAGCCCAGGACGTCATATGACGTCCACCCGGGATGGGAGATCCCCTCTGTGGACGTCATATGACTATGGGCCGGTATTGAAGTGGTTAATTTATGTCTTTTATATGTGACTAGAGTTTGGCTTTAAGGCAGGCAGAACATTATAAACACGTCTGAGTATATGACCCCATTGTACTTCACACCTGTCATGCCATAACAGAGTGCCATAGCGATGAAGAGTAATGAAGAGCGTGGGCAGAGGGAGGAGGAATGTCCCAGCTGTGGTTTATATGAACAAGAATTTCCTATTAAACATCCACCTAGAAAGTCAACAGCTTTGCATAGAGCTCCGCTAGATTTTTATAGCCCTCCTTTTAAAACTTTCGCTGTCCCTCCCTGGGTGACACACCGCAAGCACCATAAACCACCGACATGTCACCTACTGGTGATTACCCCCCCCCCCCCCCCCAATGTTTGAAAAGCAAACCGGTCCCTGTACACAGCTGGGTTGAGTTTCTGAGAATGATCGCGGTGTTTGCGCAGGGATTCTGTGCTGCTGTCTCAGGGAGGGTGTTGGGATTAAAGGATTTTATGAAAGAATGAAGAGCAAAGGCTACAGTAGCCACTAATACTTATGTACTTACAAGGTGCTCTATCATCCATTCCATACACAGGACGGGAGGTGGAGTTATTATTTGTGCATAGGGAATTCCTTGCAAAAACACAAATCTGCGTTTTACTAAGGCTGGGCTCATATGTTAGAGAGATTCTAAAGGCACGTTTTCTATTTTTTTGTTAATACTTACCTGCTCTGTGTAATAGTTTTGCACAGAGCACCGCATACACTCCTCTTATCGGGTCCCCCGTTGGATCTCCTGGTCCCTCCCCTCTGCTGAGTGCCCCCATAGAAAGTGTGGCTTAGTCCCGCCCCCCCCCCACTGGCAGTGAATGACAGCAGCAGGAGCCAATAGCTCTGGCCTTTGCCTCTCTGTCCAAAGAGTAGAGAGCATGCACAGTCCTGGATCAAGATTGGGCTCAGGTAAATAGAAGGGGGGAGAGCTGCATTAAGGTAAAAAAAAGTTGGTATGTAGCTCCCACTGCAGCCTCCAATAATACTTACCTGAGCCCAGTCATGATACAGTGATGTGCCCGAGAGCAATGACTCCTGCTTTTGCCTTTCTGTCCAGAGAGCATTCACAGTGCTGGATCAAGATTGGGCTCAGGTAAATAGAGGGGAGGACTGCATGAAGGTAAAAAAAAAGTTGGTATGTAGCACCCCCTGCAGCCCCCCATAATACTTACCTGAGCCTGGTCGTGATCCAGTGATGTGCACAAGATCAATAGCTCTGGCTTTTGCCTCTCTGTCCAAAGAGTAAAAAACGTGCACAGCGCTCGATCAAGATTGGGTTCAGGTAAATAGAAGGGGGGGGGGGGCTGCTTAAAGCTAAAAAAAAACTTTGGTATGTAGCTCCCACTGCAGTCTCCCCCTAATACTTACCTGAGCCTGATCGGGATCCAGTGATGTGCACAAGAGCAGCTGTTCTCCCAAGTCTCTGCCTCCTCATTGGCTGAGACCGCTTGCTATAGGGACACTTGTGCATGCTCGTTTCAGAGCCTGGCTTGGCCTTGACCCCCCCTCTCTCTTTAATGGCCAATACGTAGAGAATGCGAACAGTGTTGGATAAAGATTGGGCTCAGGTAAAAAAAAAAGGGGGAGGGGGAGCTGCATGAAGGTAAAAAAAATAGTTGGTATGTAGCACCCCCTGAAACCCCCCCTAATACTTACCTGAGTCCGGTCGTGATCCAGTGCTGTGCACAAGATCAATAGCTCTGGCTTTTGCCTCTCTGTCCAATGAGTAGAGAGCATGTGCAGTGCTGTATCAAGATTGAGCTCAGGTAAATAGAAAGGGGGGCTGCATAAAGGTAAAGGTGTGTAGATCCCCCTGCAGCCCCCATACAACGTACCTTAGCCCAATCGTGATACAGTGATGTACATTGGCACACAGAGCATAGCTTGGCCTTGACCCCCCTCTCTCCTTACTGGCAGTGGATGACAGCAGCAAGGGTCAATAGCTCTGGCTTTTGTCCAATGAGTAGAGAGCATGTGCACAGTGCTGGATTAAGATTGGGCTCAGGTAAATAGAAGGGAGGGCTGTATTAAAAAAACTTTAATATATAGCTCTCCCTGCAGCCCCCCCCCCCCTAATACTTACCTGAGCCCATTCCTGATCCAGTGATGTGCACAAGAGCAGATGTTCTCCCAGGTCTCTGCCTCCTCAGAGAGGAGAACACTTTCTATAGGGGCAATTGTGTATGCTGGCTCCCGGGCCAGCTCTGTGTGCATTGGCACACAGAGCATGGCTTGACACTGATCCCCCTCTCTCCTCACTGGCAGTGAATGACAGCCAATGGCTCCTGCTTTTGCCTCCCTGTCCAATGAGTGGAGAGCATGCACAGTTCTGGATCAAGAGTTGGTGCACTGGAGATTTGGTCAGGATCAATGGTGTCCTCAGTGATGAGAAATACAGGCAGATACTTACCCAGCATGCCATCTCATCAGGGAGACATGTGATTGGCCCCAAATTTATTCTGCAGCAGGACAATGACCCTAGATATATACAGCCAATGTCATTGAGAACTATTTTCAGTGTAAGTGAACCTGGAAGTGAAGGTTTGGCCCCCACAGAGTCCTGATCACACAATCATGGAGTTTGTCTGGGATGACTTGAAGAGACAGATAGATCTGATGCAGCCGACATCCACAGAAGATCAGAGGTTGGCTCTCGAAGATGTTTGGAACAACCTGTCAAGTTCCTTCAAAAACGTTGTGCAAGTCTACCTAGAAGAAGGCAAAGGGTGGTCACATTAAATATTAATTTGATTTGGATTTCGCTTTGGTTCATTAAATTTCCTTTTTGTTAATTGACAAAAATAAATATTAATACTTTGACTTCAGAAAAAAATGAATCTTAATGTACAGCATCTCCAAGATGTTTGGAACAACCTACCTGTCAAGTTCCTTCGAAAACGGTGTGCAAGTCTAGCTAGAAGAAGGCAAAGTGTGTTATCTTCTGTTCATTAAATTTATTTTTTTGTTAATTGATAAAAATAAATATTAACACTTCGATTTTAGAAAAAAAAAAACTTAATTTAGAGGATCTCCAATATGTTTGGAACAACCTACCTGTTCAAGTTCCTTCAAAAACGGCGTGCAAGTCTACCTAGAAGAAGGCAAAGGGAGGTCACACCAAATATTAGTTTGATTTGGATTTAGTTTCGGTTCATTAAATTTCCTTTTTTGTTAATTGATAAAAATAAATATTAACATTTCAATTTCAGAAAAAAAATCGAAATTTAGAGAATCTCCAAGAACAACCTACCTGTTCAAGTTCCTTCAAAAACGGTGTGCAAGTCTACCTAGAAGAAGGCAAAGTGTGTTCTCTTCTGTTCATTAAATTTCTTTTTTTGTTAATTGATAAAAATAAATATTAACACTTCAATTTCAGAAAAAAAAAATCTTAATTTAGAGGATCTCCAAGATGTTTGGAACAACCTACCTGTTCAAGTTCCTTCAAAAACGGTGTGCAAGTCTACCTAGGAGAAGGCAAAGGGTGGTCACACCAAATATTAATTTGATTTGGATTTCTCTTCTGTTCATTAAATTTCCTTTTTGTTAATTGACAAAAATAAATATTAATACTTTGACTTCAGAAAAAAATGAATCTTAATGTACAGCATCTCCAAGATGTTTGGAACAACCTACCTGTTCAAATTCCTTCAAAAACGGTGTGCAAGTCTACCTAGAAGAAGGCAAAGGGTGGGCATATTAAATATTAATTTGATTTGGATTTCTCTTCTGTTCATTACATTTTCTTTTTTGTTAAATGATCAAAATAAATATTAACACTTCAATTTCAGAATAAAAATCTTAATTTAGAGGATCTCCAAGATGTTTGGAACAACCTACCTGTCAAGTTCCTTCAAAAACTGTGTGCAAGTCTACCTAGAAGAAGGCAAAGCGTGTTCTCTTCTGTTCATTACATTTCTTGTTTTGTTAATTGATAAAAATAAATATTAACACTTTGATTTCAGAAAGAAAATCTTAATTTAGAGGATCTACAAGATGTTTGGAACAACCTACCTGTTCAAGTTCCTTCACAAACTGTGTGCAAGTCTACCTAGAAGAAGGCAAAGGGTGGTCACACCAAATATTAATTTGATTTGGATTTCTCTTCAGTTCATTAAATTTCCTTTTTTGTTAATTGATAAAAATAAATATAATTAGCCGGATTCAGGTACAGTTACGATGGCGTATCAGTATATACGCCGTCGTAACTCCGAAAAAAGGGTGGTCACACCAAATATTAATTTGATTTGGATTTCTCTTCTGTTCATTAATTTTTTTTGTTAATTGATAAAAATAACTATTAACACTTCAATTTCAGAAAAAAAATCGAAATTTAGAGGATCTCCAAGATGTTTGGAACAACCTACCTGTTTAAGTTCCTTCAAAAACAGTGTGCAAGTCTACCTAGAAGAAGGCAAAGCGTGTTCTCTTCTGTTCATTAAATTTCTTTTTTTGTCAATTGATAAAAATAAATATTAACACTTCGATTTCAGAAAAAAAATCTTAATTTAGAGGATCTACAAGATGTTTGGAACAACCTACCTGTTCAAGTTCCTTCAAAAAGTGTGTGCAAGTCTACCTAGAAGAAGGCAAAGGGAGGTCACACCAAATATTAATTTGATTTGGATCTCTCTTCTGTTCATTAAATTTTGTTTTTTGTTAATTGATAAAAATAAATATTAACACTTCAATTTCAGAAAAAAAACTTAATTTAGAGGATCTCCAAGATGTTTGGAACAACCTACCTGTCAAGTTCCTTTAAAAACAGTGTACAAGTCTACCTAGAAGAAGGCAAAGGGAGGTCACACCAAATATTAATTTGATTTGGATTTCTCTCCTGTTCATTAAATTTTCTTTTTCGTTATTTGATAAAAATAAATATTAACACTTCAATTTCAGGAAAAAAAAAACGAAATTTAGAGGATCTCCAAGATGTTTGGAGCAACCTACCTGTTCAAGTTCCTTCAAAAACGGAGTGCAAGTCTACCTAGAAGAAGGCAAAGGGTAGTCACACCAAATATTAATTTGATTTGGATTTCGCTTTGGTTCATTAAATTTCCTTTTTTGTTAATTGATCAAAATAAATATTAACACTTAAATTTCAGATTTTTTTTTTCTAAATTTACATCATCTCCCAGACGTTTTGAACAACCTACCTGTAAAGTTCCTTCAAAAACGGTGTGCAAGTCTACCTAGAAGAAGGCAAAGGGAGGTCACACCAAATATTAATTTAATTCGGATTTCTCTTCTGTTCATTAAATTTCTTTTTTTGTTTCATTGATAAAAATAAATATTAACACTTCGATTTCAGAAAAAAAAATCTTAATTTAGAGGATCTCCAAGATGTTTGGAACAACCTACCTGTCAAATTAGAAGGCAAAGGGTAGTCATATTAAATATTAATTTGATTTGGATTTCTCTTCTGTTCATTAAATTTCCTTTTTTGTTAATTAATAAAAATAAATATTAACACTTCAATTTCTCTCGTACACATCACTGCACATCACTGGATCACGATTGGTCTCAGGTAAGTATTAGGCCGGGTACACACGGACAAACATGTATGGTGAAAGCGGTCCGTCGGACCGTTTTCACCATACATGTCTGCCAGAGGGCTTCTGTACGATGGTTGTACACACCATCGTACAGAAGTCCGCGCGTAAACAATACGCGGGGCGTGTCCGCGGTGTCGCCGCGTCGATGACGCGGTGTCGCCGCGACAATGACGCGGCGACGTGGGCGGCCCGCCTTTAAAATGCTTCCACGCATGCGTCGAAGTCATTCGACGCATGCGAGGGACGGCGGGCGCCTGGACATGTACGGTAGGTCTGTACTGACGACCGTACATGTCCGAGCGGGCTGAATTCCAGCGGGCTGTTTTAAAACAAGTCCAGGAATATTTGTCTGCTGGGAAAAGGCCCGGCGGGCAAATGTTTGCTGGAATTCGGCCCGCTCGCGCCCACACACGACCAAACATGTCTGCTGAAACTGGCCTGCGGGCCAGTTTCAGCAGACATGTTTGCTCGTGAGTATGGGGCCTCATGGGGACTGCAGGGCAGCGGCGTAGCGTGGGTTGTCAGCGCCTGGGGCGAGGCAAGTATTTTGCGCTCATATTTTTGGCTACGGTGAAGACCCTTCATTTGGGGGAGTGTCTACTCAGAATAGCTGCTACCATACATTAGTAGTTTTTTCTGCATGGGACGCACTGTTCTCTTTTTTCGTTAAGTATTTTGCGCCCCCCCTGACCCATGGACTTATCTATTTTCAGCTATCTCCTGTCTGGTCACATGATCCACTATGTGAGACAGCGGTGGCTGTAGGGAAGAGGAGAGCGTGCTTGATAATGACTGGTAAAGCCTGGAGTGGTGACATCATGCATATGTTCCATCTGTTGTTGGCACTCCATCCTCTTCACACTCATGACAGCGCCACTTTAAATTTTGCGCCCGGGGCGGTGGTCCCCCTCGCACCCCCCACGCTACGCCACTGCTGCAGGGGGGATATACACACAGTACTGTATATAACCTCTGAAATATGTATGTAATGAATGTGTCATACACTAATCAAACACGAGGTCAGCCCAAAAGAGGGAAACCATCTTGTGCTCCTCAAATACAGTAACATTGGTCATGAAGATAAATGAAATGTTGACATACAATAAACCACCTCTGAAAATATACCGTCTATAGGGTGACACCCGGCCAATGTGTTTGGGTTGTAGGAGGAACCCATGGGTGTTACAGTAAATTCCATTGATGCGTGTATAACTTGTGGATTTCATGCTTTGCTCAATGGTGACCCTTTTGTGTGTGAGAGCAAATATCGGTATCAAGCTATTGTTGACACTGAAGTAAATCTGTCGCTTGTTTAACTTAACAGAACATATTGTAGACCTAAGAAGAGACCATTGCCTTTCTATGTCAGAGGGAAAGGGGCATTTCCCATTAGGCAAGAAAACAAATATCTTTATCAAATTAATTGTTGACTTGGAAAAAAAATCTCTTGCTCCAAGTTGGAAGATAACGTAGAAATTACCTTACACGTTAAAGAGGGAGGAATTTCCCTCTGTGTGTGAGAACAAATATCACTATCAGATTAAATGTTGACACAGAAATAAATCCATTGCTTCAACTTCGGACAACATAACACGAGCTGACCAGGGTCTTTAGACACAATATGGGAAGGGCCATTTTTTTTTCCCTTTGGACTTTTAATATTTAGTAAATATATTGGCCCAGATTCAGGTAGATCCGCGCAATATTTGCGTGGGCAAAGGGCAACGAGTTTTGCTCTGCGCCCACGCAAATATTTCGATTTGCCCGCAATTCACGGAGCAGTAGCTCCGTAAATTGCGCGGGCGCTATGCTAATTAGCCCGGCGTAAGGGCGCCTAATGTAAATGATCCCGCCGTGGGCGGGAATCATTTAAATTGGGCGCGCTCCCGCGCCGAGCGAACAGCGCATGCTCCGTCGGGAAACTTTCCCGACGTGCATTGCGGCAAATGACGTCGCAAGGACGTCATTTGCTTCTAAGTGAACGTGAATGGCGTCCAGTGCCATTCACGAATCACTTACGTAAACGACGTGAAATTTAAATTTCACGAGCGGGAAGGGCGGCTATACTTTAGCATTGGCTGCCCCTACTATTAGCAGGAGCAACCTTGCGCTAAAGTCGCCGTACGGAAACTCCGTACCTTGCGTGCGCAGGGCCCGCGCAACTTTTGTGAATCGGTGGTAGTATGCAATTTGCATTCTATACGCCGATCACAATGGCCGCGCTCCCTAGCGGGCAACGCAAGAATGCAGCCTGAGATATGAAGGCATAAGGAGGCTTATGTCTGTCATATCCTAGGCTGCAGTCCGCGTAGCGATGTTCCTGAATCAGGGGCATTCGCTACGCGGGAGCAAAACAGCTATTGCGCCGCGCAACCTATGGTTGCGCGGGCGCAATAGCTTCTTGAATCTGGGCCATTGTTATTTAAGTGTATTCAAAGCCAAAACCTATTTTTGCTTTGGCTAGAATGGGTAATAAAAAAAGACTGAACACCTGAATATTTGCCTATTCGGGCAACGTCTATACACCGTATATACTCAAGTATAAGCCGACCCGAATATACAGTAAGCCGAGGCACCAAATTTTACCACAAAAAAATATGGAAAAACCTATTGACTTAAGTATAAGTACACAATGCTCATCTGCAGCCTCATTGTGCCCATTTGCAGCCTCATTGTGCCCATCTGCATCCTC